>NC_071659.1:127123-472123 GCF_012460135.2 Molothrus ater
TGGGGCAGGATGGAGGTTTTAGGGTGGTTTGCAGGTTTGTCCTTCTTTACTTCTTCTTCCTTCTTCTCCAAGGGTTTGGGTGGTGTTTTGTAACTGGACAGAAAAGGCCACATTGCAGACTTCAACTGATTAATTATTGGGTTAAAAGTGAAAATAATTTAGGTGTCATTTCTCAATTGGATAATTTAGCCCAAGAGATAGTTGGCCATTTTGTGCCTTGTTAGTGAAGAACTGCTCACTGCTGTGAGAGTGTAACACAGGTAAGAAATAACAAACACCTGAGTCTGAATGTGAACTATCCTGGAGTGCCTTCAATCCTGACCTCAACAGGGAAAAAGGGGAGTTGAAAACAGGCACTCCAACAGAGCCTGGCCACTCCTGCACTCCTCCTGCAGCCCCTGGCCATGGCTGGGTTACACATGAGCTGCTGGCACTTGGCTGCCACTTGTCCTTGTCACACAGAGCAGGGAGGGAAGGACAGCCCCAGCAGTTTGAGCTGTGTCTCCATTTTTTAGCCCTGGTTAGGCTAAGCCAAAGATAAAAGGAGCAACTTTCTCACCATGGTCAGTCTTTACCTCCCAAACAAACACAGACACTGGGCAGAGATGCTGCTGCAGGCCTACAGCAGACCCCAGTTCATGTTGTATTTTGTTGGCTAAAAAACTTCCACAGAATCACTGAGGCTGGAAAAGACCTCCCAGACCATCAAATCCAACCTCTGACTGATCTCCACCTTGTCACCAGCTCAGAGCACTGAGTGTCATGTCCAAGAATTCCTTGGACACTTCCAGGGATGGGGACTCCACCATTCCCTGGGCAGCTCCTTCCAGTGCCTGACCACATTTCCCAGGGAAAAAATCCTCCTGATGTCCATCCTGACCCTGCCCTGGCCCAGCTTGAGGCTGTTCCCTCTCATCCTGTCCTGTTCCCTGGGAGCAGAGCCCAACCCCCTCTGTCTGCCCCCAGCTGTCAGGGACTTGTGCAGATCCACAAGATTCCCCTGAGTCTCTTTTCTCCAGGCTAAATCCCATTTTTCCTTCCATTCCAGCATTTCTTCAGTTGTTTTTTTTTTTACATTCACAAGCAGTGCCAGCTGAATAAAGGCTGTAAAAGAACTCCCAGGCTCCCTCTCAACCACACAGCCTGTTCTTGCAGCCCACATACCGTGGTCATGGCCTGGTTTGAGGAAATGCAGGCCATGGTGACGGTGTGGGCCGGAGTTTTGTCGGAGAATCCCGCTCCAAGGCAGCCTGCAACAACAAAAAGGGGATGTTAAACCTACAGCTGCTGCTCCCAACCAGAGCTGCCCTGCCCAGCACATCTTGGCAGCTGGAGATGAAGACAGAGACGTGGAGTTTTCATCCAGTAATTATGGCAGCAGCTCTTCCCCTCCCCAGGCTCTGGGAGCAGGAGCTGAGGCTGCACTGAGAACGGTCACTGCCCCTCAAGGTTTTTAACAAACAGACAAACTAATCACACCCACATTAAAAAAACCACATCAAAAGAGCCTCCAACTACTCAACATCAACTTTGCTTCACCTTATTGGCAAAGGCAACACGTGAAAAGGGTGATTTAGAGCACTCAGCACAAGGCTGAGTGGCTTCACAGAGAGCAGCAAACTGCAGAGCAGTGACTCATCTGAGCAGCCCAGAGACCTTCCCTGCTTGGGATGTGGCCAAGTAGTTGAAAGTTCAGCAGTTGTTCCCAAGTTAAAATTACCCTGCAGCCCCATCTGACTGGCAGGTGACCAAAGGCAGGCCTTGCACTCACGAGGCTGAGGCTGCACAGGCAGCCCAGGTTACATCATGCATTTATCCAGGTGCAGAGGCTGCAGGTTAGCAAGGATCAGGCTGCCTGGCACATGACTCCTGAGGCTCAGCTGCTCTGGGGATAATGCAGGAATTGTGTTTTCTGGCTGCTGGAACAAAGAGCAGCAAAGCTGCTCCACTTCAAATCCTGAGAATGCTGTGTCTGAGCAGGCAGCTCAAATAAATAAATACCACAAGAAAACAAACCCTCACTGCACACTCTGCTCCTCCTCCTCCCAGGATATTGGGGAGGGAAGTGCTCAATCCAGCTGGTGTTTAGGAGCTGAGGGATCAGCAATCCTCAACAAAACTTTCCCATGCAGGGAAGAGTCAAGCAGAGGCTCCACAGCATTGAAATATGAAAATCTGATAAAAAATTATGCCAAATGAAATCTGTAGCAGATTTTAACAGGCAGCAGAGAATCACAAAATAACTTTCCTTATAGTCCCAGGCACTCATTTAACAGACAATACTACACGACTACTTCATACTTTCAACTCATATATAAACAAACAATAATAATGGGAAATCATTTTTTAGCAAGGATCTGTCATGTTCAGAGCAGTTGCAGAAATCAGACTCCCAGGGGAATGCTGCACAGAACCCACCTCTCTGGCAACATTACTGGTTTTCACCTCCTGGATAACTGTGCCATAAACAATGTAATCCACAACATCCCTTGGGACACTGGTCCGGGTCAGCAGGCCCCTAAGGAGAGGATCAAAACAAAGGGAATTTGCATCACATAAATAAAAACCTCTCCAACACCCTTCTCCTGCCAGCTTGGCTGCAGAACAGGGCAACAGCAGAGCCACAGCTTCTGTCCCCCCACTCAGAAGAAATCTCATGTGCGTGTGGGTCTGTGGGAAGTGTAGCTGATTGTGGGCTGCAATCAATCTTGCTGATAATTTCACTATAAATCATTACAGAACTTCATTAAAGCAATTACTTCATAGCCCTCACACCTCTCCTTCCACAAAATGCTTCACAGAATGATCAAATCCCAGAATGGTTTGGGTGGGAAGGACCTCAAAGCCCATCCAGAGCCAGCCCAGAGATGACAGGGACATTTCCACTGTCCCAGGGTGCTCCCAGCCCCATCCAGTGTGGCCTTGGGCACTGCCAGGGATCCAGGGGCAGCCATCTCCAGGCTTCTCCAGAGCACTTTGCTCTGCCTCTCAACAAAAAACCCACTGCTATTGACCCTCTGAACAGGAGGGTTACAGAATTAGATCAATATCCTTGTTGGCACTTCATTTCCTCCGTGTTGACCAGGTTGTTTTTCCCACCAGATGTGAGCACACCTCAGTAGCAGCTCTGATGTCTGTGTCTGGGAAACAACAGCTGGGAATCGAATTCACTAAAATCTGTCACCAGCAGCATCTCTTTGCATCAACACCAACCTACTGAAAACCCCAAAAACAACACAACCCCCACTGCTTAAGCCACCCACTGCTGTGGAGGGAGGCCAGGACAAATAAAGCACCTGAGCTGTTCAGAGCCTTGGCTCTGCAACCCTGAAGCCTCAGCAATTTAACAGGAATGCTGAGCCCCCCCAGTGTTCCATTTACTTACTGCAGTGCTGCTCTGGCTAAGTCATGTGGCATCAGATCAGCATACCTGGAAGGTGAAGAGCAGAGGAAGAAACTCAGGGGTGTGAGAAATCAGTGCAGAATTCTCAGGACAGAAATCAGGACAGAATTCTCCTGTGAGCAGCAAGAACTGGGGATGGACCAGAAATGCTCCACTGAGCTTCTGAGCAAACATTTCAAGGAATCACAGATTGGTTTGGGTTGGAAGAGTCACTAAATCACATCCAGTGATGTGGGACATGGCAGGGACACCTCCCACTGTCCCAGGTGGCTCCCCAGTGTCCAGCCTGGCCTGGGGCACTGCCAGGGATCCAGGCTGGGCACCCTGTGCCAGGGCCTGCCCACCCTCACAGGGCACAATTCCCCATTCCCAAGATCCCATCCAGCCCTGCCCTGTGGCACTGGCAGCCATTCCCTGGCTCCTGTCCCTCCAGGCCTTGTCCCCAGTCCCTCTGCAGCTCTCCTGGAGCCCCTTCAGGCCCTGCAGGGGCTCTGAGCTCTCCCTGGCTCCTTCTCCTCTCCAGGTGAGCACTCCCAGCTCTCCCAGCCTGGCTGCAGAGCAGAGGGGCTGCAATCACTGCCCTAAACCCACAGAAAAGCAGCAGGGATGGGATAAAGAAATCCCTTCTCCATCCTAACAGTCAGGTGTGGTTCTTGCTCAGCTGTGGATTTGGTGGCACAACAATCCAGGAAGAAGAGCCTACAGATGATTCTTGGCCCTGCCAAGTCCTGTCAAACTTGTTGCTTCATCTGCTGTAAATTCTCCAGCTGCTTCCTCTAGACATGCTCCATAAATCCTCCCTCTTCCCAGGATTCAAACACAGGGCCAACCTTCTTCAAACCACATTTCCTGCACTAAATAAACTGCAAGAACTGCAGCAGCCCAACTCAGGGCACCTCCTGAGCCTTTAGGCCCAAGAATAATTACATTACAATGAACAAGTGAGGGGTTTTTTTCACAGAAAGAGTTGAGTTCTAAGCAAGTCAGGGGGTGTTTTCTGGGTTTTACTCCTCTCTGATACTCACGTGGTGCCAGACTGCAGAAAGGGAATGCGGACACCTTCCACCACCACCACATTCTTCACCCCACTTCTGGCCAAGCTCTTCTTAGTCTTTGGCTGAGCTGTGAAGAGAGAAGTGATGGTGACAAGAATATCAGCATTTTTCATATAGATCCTGCAAAGATTTCTAGAAAATAAAGAAAAATGGCCTTTTTTGGTGTGTAAGTGAAAGGCAGGGAAGGTAGGACACCTGAGCTGGAATCTTGGAATGGTTTGGGTAGGAAGGGACCTCAAAGCTCATCCAGTGCCACCCCCTGCCATGGGCAGGGACACTCTCTGCTATCCCAGGGTGCTCCAAGCTCCATCCAGCCTGGACTGGAATACTTCCAGGGATGAGGCCTGTCCCTCATCACCCTCACAGCCAAGAGCTTCTTCCTAATGGGAAGAAATTCTCTTCCCAGTAGGAGAGGCTTAAGACAAGGGATGCAATGACCCAGCACCATTCCAAGGCCAGTGGCCAGGACAAAACTCCAGCACTGTTTGGAAATTCCTTCAGGCTCTTCCCAAAACTCAGGGGATAATGGGGAGCTGCTGTCCAGGCCTGCTCCCAAAATCCCAAAGCCTGAGTCACCTGAGCAACCCTCACAGTGAACCCAGAGCACGGATCACCCCAACCACCCTGTGGACTGTGACTAAAACTGGGAATGGCTGCTGGGAGCCAGGGGCACACTGGGAATGGCTGCTGGGAGCCAGGGGCACACTGGGAATGGCTGCTGGGAGCCAGGGGCACACTGGGAATGGCTGCTGGGAGCCAGGGGCACTCAGAGGATGAGAGGACTCTGCTGCAAACACTGGTTTGCCTGAAGTTTTCCTTGATTGCAGCTTTTCAGGATGCCTGAACCACTCTGCATTCTGCACCATTTCTAAGATTTAAGCTTCCAAAACAGCTCTGTGTAGCACACTTAGTGAGATTCTGGTGTTTTCCCCTTACCTGCAGATTGGAACTGCGAGGAGCAGCTGAGTGATCGAGTAACTGGAAAACAAGAAAGGGAAAAAAATAATGCCAGAAAATGTTAGAAACAGTTCTAGTCTCTGCAAGAAGGGTTAGAAAAGCAAATAATGTCACTGTAAGACACCTGACCACCTATGCTGGGTGGCTTACTCTGTCCAGAAACCTGACACACTTTCTGTTAACTCAAGACTCCTCCCCATATGATGCAGGAAGGGACAAACAAGGCAACAATGTAATTGAGATTTAAAAATAAACACTGTCAGCCTTTTCAAGGTGAGAATGGGACAGATTCAGACCCCAGCATCCATTCCAAACCCAACACTTCAAGCAGAGGTTTATGGCCACCAATGAAAGCCAAAGATACTCACAGGCCCCAGCAGCCCAGGCTGAGGACACGGGGAGGTTCCGCAGGGCAGAGCTCAGCATGGAACTCATTTTGGGATCTAGGGAAAGGCTGGGCTCAATCCAAGCTCCTCTGTCCAGAACAATCCCAAGGGAAGAGTCCTGCCTGCCTCACACAGAGCAGCCAGCGAGGTGAGGGGCACACACACTGCAAGGCGGGCAGCAGCACAGGGAATCAGCTCCCAGCACGCTCAGAGCCTGGCGTGTGCCTGTGAATAAATACTGCCCAGTGAGCTTCTCAATTCCCTCCCAGGACCCGCTGCTCCTCCACCTCCCCCTGGAAAATTGTCCCAGTGCCCAGGCAGCCCTGCTGCCAGCAGGGCCTCCTGACACCAGCAGTGTCCTTGGCACCCCTGCCCCTTGTCAGCCCCTGGTGCCAGCCTGAGCACCAGGAGCTCCTGCTGCGCATCCCCGTGGCAAACAGAGCAAGTTCAGGTCCTCCAGCCCCAAAAACCCTCTGCAGCTTCCCCAAATCATGTTTCCCTACAAACAAACCCTCATCTCCAGGTTTTATTGCCCAGGGATGGCCCTCACAGCTCCAGGATTTGTTTGATCGTGCCAACATTCATCTCCCTCTGTCACACTTTGGGGTTCAAATCTTGGCACTTTCTCTCCCAAGCACAAAGTTTTTCCATGGAGGGGCACAGGAACACCCATAGTCCCAAACCCAGCCCTCTGCAGCTCCCCAAAACTCAGCACAAGCTGCCAGTCCCCCTTTGACACCTCCCAGCTGCAGCTCCACACCTGGAATGTGCCCCTTCCCAGCCCCAGGCTCCTCCTGCCAACAAAGATCCCAAAACCAAACCTTTCCAGGGCATCCTGCTCCTCCTCCACCTGTGCCAACCTCCCTCCCCACACCTGATTGAGGCTTTTCCCTAAATTTTCCCTGCCCAGCTGACAAAAGTTTCTCCCAAGAGTAACCTCCTCCTCCCTCCCACACTGCACAGCCATCTCCTCCTGGTACACCCCTGTTCCTGCACCCCCCAAACACCCCAACCTCCTCATTTTCGCTGCTCCCCAGGCACCCCAAGGGCTCAGATTTGTCTACACAAATCACCAGGGCAAAGCCCTTGCAGAGCCAGGATTTGCCTGGATTCCACAGCTGAGCTGGGCTCCGTGACCCTCGGGGATCCCTTCCAACTTAGGATAATCCCCAATTCCATGAACAGGCCCTGCTCGCTGCCCATCCCCACACACCCTGACATTTTCACTGTGCAGCACCATCAGCCTGGGACTCCCAGCAGCCACCCCAAACACACCCGTGCTGCTGCTCTCAGCCACCCCCAAACCCACTCGTCCATTCAGGGCCGACTCCCGACCCCTCCCGCCCAGGACCAACCCCTCGGGCCCTTCATCCATCCCGGCCCGACCCCCCGGGCCCTCCTCATCTTTTCCCAGCCCTTCCCTACCACATCCACCCAAAACGAACCCCCGACTCCCCTCACTTCTATTTGGAACGAACCCCCGACTCCCCTCGCTTCCACCCAGAACGAGCCCCCCGACTCCCCTCAGGTCTCCCCGTGCACCCAGAACGAACCCAACTCCCTTCACTTTTATTCAGAATGAACTCCCCAACTCCTCTCACTTCCACCCAGAACGAACCCCCCGACTCCCCGTCCATCCAGAACGAGTCCCCCACTCCCCTCACTTCTTTCGGAACGAGCCCCCCGACTCCTCTCCCTTTTATTCGGAACGAGTCCCCCGACTCCCTCACTCCCACCCGGAACGAGTCCCCCGACTCCCCTCACGTCTCCCCGTCCATCGACCGTTCCCCGACTCCCCTCACGTCTCCCGTCCATCCAGAACGAGCCCCCCCATTCCCCTCGCTTCTTGAGGAACTAGCTCCCCGATTCCCTCACTTTTATTCGGAACGAGACCCCGATTCCCTCACTCCCACCCGGAACGAGCCCCCAAACTCCCCTCACGTCTCCCGTCCATCTGGGACCGTTCCCGACTCCCCTCACGTCTCCCCGTCCATCGGAACGAGCCCCCGAACTCCCCTCACGTCTCCCCCTCCACCTGGGACCACTCCCCGACTCCCCTCAGGTCTCCCGTCCATCTGGACCGCTCCCGATTCCCCTCACGTCTCCCCGACTCCCCTAGGTCTCCCCGTCCATCCGGCACCGCCCCCCAGCCTCCCTTCATCCTTCCCCGCCCACTGAGGACCGACCCCCGACCCTCTACTCCAGCCCGGACCGAGCCGCCTACCCCTAACTCCCTCCCCTTTCCCGGGACTGACTCCCGACTCTTCTCACCCTTCGCACGCTCCCGTCCACCCAGCACGGAGCCCGTGACCGCCCCGTGCCCTCCTGTCCCTTTCTGTCCCCTCCCGTCCGCTCCCGCCGCTCACCTCCGCCCTCACCCCGCTCTGCCGCCGCCGCGCCGCCACTCGCCAAGGGCCCCGCGTCCCCCCCACCCTCCGGGCTGGCCGCCGCACGCCTGACCCACACCTCTCCCTCTGCCGCCGCTCCGCAGCCCCTCCCCGGCTTCTCCCGCAATCCGCTCCGGCTCGGCGCGGATTGAAAATACCTAAAACACAGCGGAGAGCGGAGGAGAAGGAGGCAGCGTTGTGTTGGCGGCGGTGAAGCGCGCGGGCAGCGCGGCGGGCGGGCGCGGGCGGGGCGCCGTGGGCGGGGCGGGCGCGGGCAGGCCCCCGGCGGCCTCTCCCTCATTCGACCTCGGCGAAGATGGCGGCGGCGGTGCGAGCCATCGGCAGCCTCGGCCGCCTCCCGGCCGCCGCCAGGGCCGGCCCGGCGCGGCACACCCCGCCCCGCGGTGAGCGAGGGGACGGCGGGGAGCGGGAGCGGCTGGCGTGCGGTGTCCCCCGCGTGAGGGGAGCACCGGGGGATGGGGGCAGTGAGGGGTAAGGGACAGAGATACCGGAGGGGCACGGAGGGGACACTGAGGGAAAGGGAGCGCTGGCGGGCAGGGGGAGAGCGAGGGGGCACTGAAGGGTTGGGGAGCACTGAGGGAGCGAGGATTGGAGTGGGATGGGGTCCACTGAGGAGTTAGTTTTGGGAGGACGGTGAGGAGACACTCAGAGGTGAGGGTAGAGGGTAGAGAGTAGAGAGGGCGAGGGTCGGGGTGGTGTTGGGGGGATGAAGAACAGGGGATCCCAGAGAGGATTTCCTGGTGCTGGAGCAGGAGTTGGGGATGTCCGGGGGTCCTGAAGGGCTCTCCGGGTGCTGTGGCCTTGAGGGCTATGAGGTGTTCCCAGGGAAGGGACTGTGGTTGGGACAGGAGATCCCCGGGGTAGCTGTAGGGTGGGAGGTGTCCCTACGTGTGTCTGTGCCCCATGTGAGGGGTTTGTCCCCATGGCCTGGGAGTCACCCGGGGGATCCCTGGCAGGTCCCCAAGGTCTGTCCCCCCATGTCTCTCGGGGGTGCCCCCATAGGGGACATTCTGCCGTGCCAGTCCTTGCACAGGGACATATTGTGGGAACCTCTGAGCAGTTCTGGGGGGTTCCTGTGACCTGGCGCTGAGGGGGGGGACACACCCTCCAGTCAGGATGGTCCCTGCACGTGAGCTGAGCCCACAGGGAGAGAGTGTCCTTGTGCCCTTACACATGTGCCTGTCCCAGTGCCCCGAGAGCCTGCTTGGAAAGAAGAGGGTGTCCCCATGCCCTTGGCAGTCTGGATCCTGTGGCTGCCTTCCAGGCAGGCAGGTGTGTCCATGGGAAGGGGGATCCCTGTAATCCCTGGGACCCTGTAATCCCATTTGCTTGGGGGAGGGTGTCTGCAGGTGCTCCATGATCCCTCAACTGGGAGAATTGGTGTTGTTCAGGCTGGAGAGGAGAAGGCTCCAGGGAGCAGGAGAGGCCCTAAAGGGGCTCCAGGAGAGCTGGAGAGGGACTGGGGACAAGGTCTGGAGGGACAGGAGCCAGGGAATGGCTCCCAGTGCCACAGGGCAGGGCTGGGTGGGATCTTGGGAATGAGGAATTGTGCCCTGGCAGGGTGGGCAGGCCCTGGCACAGGGTGCCCAGCCTGGATCCCTGGCAGTGCCCAAGGCCAGGCTGGACACTGGGGCTGGGAGCAGCCTGGGACAGTGGGAGGTGTCCCTGCCACGGCAGGGGTGGCCCTGGATGAGCTTTAATGTTCCTTCCCACCTAAACCATCCTGGGATTCAGTGATTCCATGATTTTGTGTGGGGCATCTCCCTTGCCAGCTCGGGCAGGGCTGTGGCTCTCTCCTGCCTCTTCACAGAGCTGCTTTGGTGCTTCCTGGCTACCAGGGCAGGGAATCCCCAGGAGCCCTGGGAAAGCCAAAGGGCTTGGCTGGGAAGCTCTGGAAACCTCATATTTGAGCACTGTTGAAGGGCTTCAGAGTCTGGTGTTGATGTTGACCCAAAATCCAGCTGTGTTTCATCTAAATCCAAACCTGGGCTGGGTTCAGAGCTGGACTTAGTGCTCTGAGAGCTCTTTTCCAACATGAGCAATTCCATGGTTGTGAGATCCTGGTGAGCAATCCCATGGTTCTGGGATCGTGGTGAGCAGTTCCATGGCTCTGGGGTCCTGGTGAGCAATTCCATGGTTCTAGGGTCCTGGTGAGCAATTCCATGGTTCTGGGATCGTGGTGAGCAATCCCATGGTTCTGGGATCATGGTGAGCAGTTCCATGGCTCTGGGGTCGTAGTGAGCAGTTCCATGGCTCTGGGGTCCTGGTGAGCAATTCCATGGTTCTGGGATGATGGTGAGCAGTTCTATGGTTGTGGGATCATGGGGAGCAGTTCGATGGTTCTGGGGTCCTGGTGAACAATCCCATGGTTCTGGGGTCTTGGTGAACAATCCCATGGTTCCGGGATCATGGTGAGCAATCCCATGGTTCTGGGGTCCTGGTGAGCAATCCCATGGTTCTGAGATCCTGGTGAACAATCCCATGGTTCTGGGATCATGGTGAGCAATCCCATGGCTCTGGGGTCCTGGTGAACAGTCTCATGGTTCTGGGATCCTGGTGAACAGTTCCATGGCTCTGGGGTCATGGTGAGCAGTCCCATGGTTCTGGGATCCTGGTGAACAATCCCATGGTTCTGGGATCCTGGTGAACAATCCCATGGTTCTGGGATCCTGGTGAACAATCCCATGGTTCTGGGGTCCTGGTGAACAATCCCATGGTTCTGGGGTCCTGGTGAACAATCCCATGGTTCTGGGATCCTGATGAACAGTCCCATGGCTCTGGGATCCTGGTGAACAGTCCCATGGTTCTGAGATCATGGTGAGCAGTCCCATGGCTCTGGGATCCTGGTGAACAGTCCCATGGTTCTGGGATCACAGCTGTGTTTCGTGCAGCCTTGCAGCAGGTCTGTGCCTGACAGGGTGCTGCAATCACTGAGGAGGAGACTTGTGGCAACTCCAGGGAGTGCTGAGGCTGCTGCTGTTGGGATTCTTGTTCTAACTGGTAAAGCTCTTCACAACAAACAGCCTGGAGCTGCTGTGAGGACGCTGTCCCTGTTCATAATGAATAAATACCCTCGTTCTGCCTTGCAAAACGTTTAGGAAGAGGATGCAAAGCTCTGGGGGGCAGCCCAAAGGCAGGGAGCAGTCAGGAGCCAGCTGAGCTCCAGGGCTGGCTGTACCTGCTGGGCCACATCCCTGCTGTGCCACCACGTTCCCAGGGTGGCTTGGGGAGCTCAGTCTGCCAGGAGCTCCCCATCTCACGGGTCACAGCTCCGTGCTCAGGTGGCCTGAGCTTCCTCCTGTCCGTCCTGCTGGGGTTTGGGGTGCTCCAGGACTGGAAAAAGGCTTTTCCCTGAGCCATGGAGGCTGTTCCCAGCTCAAGCCGTGTGCCACGTCCCGGTGAGTGGAAGTGCTGGGCAGGGAGGCAGCTGAGGCAGGAACAGGGAGAGGAGAAAGTGGGAAGGAGCAGGCTGGGCTGTGGGGTGGCTGTTGTCCATTCTCAGAGTCCTGAGAAGGTGTTGGTGTCCTGGTGCTGGACAGTCTGTGAGCTGAGGAGTGGGACTGGAACTGATTTGCAGGGCTTTAACTCTGGAATGAGTGATGGGACACGGTGGGAGTCTGAGGCTGGGCTTCTGCTTCCTGCAGCATTTGGGAGGAATTTTCTGGCTCCAGGCTTGGCACGTTCCCATTGCAGTGCTGAAGGGATCAACACCTAAACAGATGTGCAGGGACCAGGACAGGGAGCTGCTTTTGCTTCCTGGCAAAAGATGTTTTGCACAAATTTGCTGGAATTAAAATAAACCACTGTCAGGCTACAGAAACCTCACTCCAGTGTTCACAGCTGGTGCACTGCTGACAGCACCTCTCCCAAAAGAGTTTCTATTCTAGTGGAGTGAGATTTGTGCAGTCATGCCCTTGATTTATTTTTTTTTCCTACTTCATCTCTTGTGTTTTGTGAGAATGGAAAGGCAGCGTGGAATTGAAGGCTGAAGGTTTTCATGGAAGGAATCTGTTTGGGAACTGATATGGAAAAGGAAAGCCATGTAAAGAACAAAAAGCGTTGAATCCCAGACTGGTTTGGCTGGGAGGGATCTTAAAGCTCATCTTGTTCCACACCCTTGCCATGGGCAGGGACACCTTCCACTATCCCAGCTTGCTGCAAGGGTTGAATTAATTAATTCAGGGAGACAGTTCAGCCCTTGCTTTCTCTTTAAAGAGGCTGCATGGCTTTTATTGGGTTAAAATGCTGCTGTTTAAGGTGCATGGTGTTCTGCTGGGCAGTATCTCTCACCAGAGGAATTGTCAGCCCACACTTGGGTTGTGGGAATTGAATGTTGGTGCTTATTTTCAGGAGTACACAAAGAGTTTAGGGAAGTTATTGTTGGGTGGAGCTATCACATGTGGGTATTAAATATTGCTGAGGAGCTTTGGGGTGGCAACTGGTTCCCTCTTTGTTTATAAAATGCTGCTGTGGGCACATGACACACACCCAGTCACCCCAGAGCTGTTTGCTGGGACAGCCTGACACTGAATTTCCATCCCCACGGCATCACACTGCATATCCTGGGCTCAGGAATGGGAGCAAAGGTCAGTCCCTCCTGCCAGCACCCCAGACAAGGTGGAAAGGAGGCCAAAGTGCAGCCCTGAGCCCGTGTCACGGGGCTGTGGCAGGGGGGGACACCTGTTGGGGAGGCACAGTTTGCAGTTTGTTCTCCTGCTGTTGTGCTGTTCTCCCTGCTTGCTGCTGGGAATGGGAATGTTTCATTTTATCAGTGTTTCATTCCTGAAGGCTTTAGCAGTGTTGAGCAGAGCCCTCCCCTGGCTAATTGGCTGTGGGCTGGCTGGTGGGTAGATCCATGTGGAAGTAACACTTTTACTGGAATTCAGGCTTAAAGCAGCAGCTTAGGCAGGGATTCAGCCTGGATCTGAGTTAGGGGATCCTCAGGGTCAAGATCAAGGTTGCTTGAAGAGGTCGTGGGGCCAAACACAAGTTCTGAGCAGAAAAAGGAGATTTACAAGTCAGAAACTTGGGGGCAGAACTTGTTCATTTGTGGTCTGAGGGATCTGGAAGAAGATGTGTTGGTGTGTGCTTTGTGTGTCATTAGTGGAGCTGGATCCCAGAGCTGGAGAGGGACCCTGGGCAAGGGCCTGGAGGGACAGGACAAGGGACAATGGTTCCTGACCTGCAGAGCTGCCCCAGCCCTGGGCATTCCAGCAGCACAAGGACCTGGAGCTGCTGGAGAGAGCCCAGAGGAGCCCCTGGAGCCAGGCTGGGGGAGCTGGGGCTGCTCACCTGGAGAGGAGAAGGAGCCAGGGAGAGCTCAGAGCCCAAAGGGGCTCCAGGAGAGCTGCAGAGGGACTGGGGACAAGGCCTGGAGGGACAGGAGCCAGGGAATGGCTCCCAGTGCCACAGGGCAGGGCTGGATGGGATCTTGGGAATGAGGAATTGTGCCCTGGCAGGGTGGGCAGGCCCTGGCACAGGGTGCCCAGCCTGGATCCCTGGCAGTGCCCAAGGCCAGGCTGGACATTGGGACACCCTGGCACAGTGGGAGGTGTCCCTGCCATGGCAGGGCTGGCACTGGATGGGATTTAAGATCCCCTCCACCCAAACCAATCTGTGATTCTGAGTATTTTGTTGATAGATGGAGGCAAGAGTAAATATTTTGTGTGGCCCTCCAGTTGTGCCCCTGAGATCTGTGTGGTCACCTTGGACTGGCCCCATTTGCTGGCACCAGAGTGGGTTGTTACAGAAATACCCTGGCCAGTTGTGTTTGCTTTGCAGAGAATTCACCTTGAAGCTCCCCAAAGTGCAGGAAAGTCCCTGGTTTGGCACAGGAAGAGGTTGGAATGAGGATGATCAAGGCCAAACTCCCTGTGCCACCTGCTCCATCCCTTGCCAGCTGCTTGGGAAGAGGGATTTCATTTTTGCTGCTCTCAGTTGGGCACTGCTGGCACTGCAGAGTGGGATCTGTGCTGGGCCTGCTGGACTCTGGTGGGGCACAGATCAGGCTGTGAGGGGAGGGACTGGCTCATGCCCAGGGTTTCCAAAATCTGTCCTTGGCAGGCCAGGGGAGCTGGGAGAGGCTGAGGCTGCTGAGAATTCCTTTGACACCTGTGACATCTTTTCCTCAGGTTATGCCTGCCGTAACATCTCCACCTCCAGTGCCCTCCAGGGTAAGTGTAAAGCTTTTCTATAAATCCATTTTGTTTTTCCCTTCAAATGCCTGGAGCAGGAGCTGAGCCCACCCCTGTGTTTGCTTGCAGATAGAACCCACGTCAGCTGTGATATCAAAGGGGATGTTGCTGTTGTGCGCTTCAACACACCAAATTCCAAGGTACTGAAAATTCCTGTTTAGGGCTAAGAACTTCCCTAACCTGCAGCCTTACAGAGCTGGGAGCAAAGGAGAAGCAGGAAAAGAAGATTTGGGGATTTTGATGAGACATCTGGAGATGCCTCTTGGAGTACTTTGTGTGTGCTAAGCTAATTTGTTTCTTTCCCAGGCACAAGGTCTTGTTAAGTTCTAAATCTTAAGGAAAACTTTTAAAAAACTCAAATCTTGCTTAGTTCTTGTATTCAAGTCAGTTAAAGAATGTCCCTACTTCAGTAATTTGGAATCTATGAGTGCTTTTGATTCTATTATCATGAACACAGGATAAATAGAACCTAATTCTCATTTTTTAGGTCAATACAGCTGCAGTTGTTCAGGTATCAGGAGGCAGGAACTCTGTAAATGACACCTAAGGAATACATCTAAAAATGCATTTTGGAGTCTCATAACCAGTAGTGAATTTCAGGTGTCATCTCACAGGTGGAAATGCTCTTTATGAGCAATGATAGAGCTTGCAATAAAAACCTGATTTTTAAAGCAAAGCAGCTGAGCTGCTCTGATATTATACAAGATACAAAGATTGAACTACTACTGCTATGAAAAATCTTGTATTAATTGTAGCAGACCAGAGGAGGGTTTTTATATGTTCCTTTCATTTGAGGAGCAGCAGCAGTCCCATGTTTGAAATATTCTATTTTATGTGAGGATTTGGTGGTACCTAAAGAACCCAGGCTGGGTTTGTCCTGCTTTTTGCAGCCTTTCAGTAAAGCTGGAGGGATGTTGTCAGTCTGGTCTGGAGAGGGTGTCCCTGCTCCTGGGGAGTTGATGAGATGACCTTGAAAGGTCCCTTCCATCCTAAACCATTCTGTGATTCTATAATTATTTAACCAAGAGAAAACAAACCAGATTTTATGAACCAGGTTCATAAAATCAATGTTTGGGGCCACAAAACTGCTGTTGGGAAGGTTAAAGAGCAATTCCCCAATGAAAGATGACCTGCTGCAGGGTTTTATCCAGGAGGGGCTTTCGTGCTAGGGTGTCACTGTCATATTTTTTGAAAAATCTCTTTGCCAAGATTTCTTCTCTTGGGAAGATGAGAAGCCTCAGCTTCTCCTGTATTTGCTGCTCTGGAATGTGGTCTGGAGTTTGTTTATCTAAACCTGTGAATTGTTTTAACTTAATGGCCAGTCACAGCCAGCTGTGTTGAGACTCTGAAGAGCCAGTCACAAATTTTAATTATTCATTCTTGATAAGCCTTCTGTCTGTATCCTTCTCTTTCTTTAGCATAGTTTTAGTATAGCATTCTTTAATATAATATAATATCATAAAATAATAAATCAGCCTTCTGAGAGCACAGAGTCAGATTCTCATCTCTCACCTTGTCCTGGAAACCCTCACAAACGCAACACCAGGGCAGGGCTGAGGTACCTTGCAGCAGGTGTGGGCTCCAGGTGAGCTCCTGCTGAGGTGCTGCTCTCTCCAGGTGAACACCCTGTCCAAGCAGCTGAGCGCAGAGTTCACCGACGTCATGAACGAGATCTGGGCCAACGAGGCTGTCAGGAGTGCCGTGCTCATCTCCTCCAAGCCAGGCTCCTTCATTGCTGGAGCGGATCTCAAGTAAGCACAGGCCTTCAGGAGCTGCTGGAGCTGTCCCTGAAACCCAGCAGTTTGTCCCTGACAGCTCCCTGGGGTGAGGCACAGGCTGGGAGTGAAACCCCCATGCTCAGGATTTCAGAGCTGGGGTAATGAAGTGAGGATCTCTACCCAGAGGGACATGGTGGGTCCTTAAACCCTCCTGGCTGTGGCACTTGGTCACTCCTTCCTGCAGCCAAGGAAACCCAGCCTGGCTCTGGGCTGGGCATTGTCCTTGGGCACAACAAGAGGGGATCATTCACATGCAGGACTCGTTTGAGCTGGCTTGGAGTGCCTGGCAGCCTTCCAGCCTGGCCCCTGGTTTGGGCAGGGTTTGGCACTCTGCCCTGTGCTGAGCAGCCTCCCAGGCTCCCTGGGTAACTTTTCCAGGCTGTGGGATGATCCTGTGGGTGCCCTCTGGGACCTGGAATGTCATTGGCTCCTACTGCTGACACTGACAGGACAGAAGAATTGCTTAAAGACATTAAAAGCCAAAATGCTTTGAGGAAAGAAGGTAAATTAAGAATAGACCCTCCAAAACCGTGTTACATTTTTGGCTGGCTTTGTCCAGGGACAGAGACTCACTCCCTGTTCAGGAGAGAAGGAGGTGAGCAGAGCAAAGGCCAGGCTGTGGTTAAGAGGTGTCTCCTGGCCTCAGCACCTCCAGCATCCCAAATTGCTCCTGCCTGGCAAAGGCTGAGAGCCTCCAGGAGAACAATTGGCACAGGGAGGCTCTAATTGGCAGTGTGGCATCAGAGCCATCTGCTCCTCTAAGAGTGATTCTGGGCTCTTTCCTCCACCCTTCCTGGCAAGTGCTTTGAGGCTTCCTGCGACCCTTCCTCCTCTCCCAAAGGCTTCCAGAGCCCTGGCACAAGGGATCCCATTCAGTGCCTCAGCAAAACCCCGTGTCAGCATGCAGGGCCTGACCCTGCTGGGTTCAGTTTGTCTCCCTGCGTTGCCTGTTCCAAAACTGGGGCCTAAACAGCTCATGCCTGCCTGTCAGGCACTGGAGATTGTGGGAGAACAGGGACAAACTCATCAAAACCTCTCATTTTCCTGCTGTTTTGTCAGGAAAACTGACAAAAAAATGCTTTTCCCATCCTCATCCACCTCTCTCCTCCCCTCAGCATGCTTGAAGCCTGCAAGACTGCTGAGGAAGTGACTCAGCTCTCTCAGGATGGACAGAAGATGCTGGAGAAGATTGAGCAGTCTCCAAAGCCTGTGGTTGCTGCCATCAGTGGCAGCTGCCTGGGAGGAGGGCTGGAGGTACTGGACAATGCTGGGGCTCACAGCAGGAGTGGGAGCTGACACTGCTGCTCCTCTGGTTTCCCAAATGATGCAGGCAGGACTGGTAGTGTGAGATGAATTTGGGAGCTGATGAGGGCTCATTACATCATGTAAATGAGTTTGTGGCAAGTTAATGGCTTGCTTGTGCTTCAGGGCTCTGCAGTGCGAGTTCTGCTGCTGCTGCTGCTGTGGAAAGAGAGCAAATCAAATCTGAACCTGTGTGGGCCAGGCTAATATTTAGATGAGTGTCCAAGGGAAAACTGGCTGTTTCCAGCAGGCATTGCATGTGCATCAATGCTGCTGGCAGAGTTCAGCCTGGAAATTGCTGCTTTTCAGATGAAGTGAGCCCTGTATCCCAGCAACTTCCATTCTTTGTGGGGCTGCTGTGAGAGGGGTGAGTGTGGGGACCCAGCCAGGCTCCACCCTGCCTGCAGCTCCACTCCAGAACCTTGGGCTGGATCTTCTGCCTTGTAATCTCCATCCAGGGTTTTGTAAACTGCATGGCTCTGCTAATTCCTGGAGCAGAGTTGTTTCTAAAACAGTGTAATCTTGGAATGGAGTCTCTTCAGTTTGTGCTGATTTCTCAATCCTTTTTTTACACCCACTGTGTTGACTCATCTTGGCAGTCCAGGGATGAACCAGGAATCATCTGTAGATGGGACTGTGATCTTGGTGAATTAGTGAATTAATGAAGCCCTTGGTGGTCTAGGTGAGATTAAAAATCAGCTTGGGAGTTTGATGTTCATCTCAGCAACCCGGGCTCATTGTGGCTATAAACAGCCACATTTGCTAGCCCTTAAAAAACAATTCACTTCTAAGCAAGTATCAAGGGGGAAAGTTTATCCAGGCAATTTTAACTCCAGCCTGAGAACCATGGATCTGTTTTAGAGGAATGAATTCAGCTAAAGATAAGCTGAGGATATCTGGGTATCCTGGGCTGATCCCCCAGTGTGGGCAGCAGGAAAGGGGGGATTCTCATGACCTGATGAGAATCAAGATCCCTGCTTGCTGCCATCCCCCCCAAGCCATCAGTGAGCACAGAGGGAATTGGGGCAGGGTGATGAGGACAGCTGAGGCAGTGTGTGGGAGAGAGCTGGGTGATGGGTGCCTGGTTCTTCTGTTGTCTTCCACAGGGAAACCTTTCCTTGTCTCTTCCATTTTAAGGTTGCCATTGCCTGTCACTACAGAGTAGCAACAAAGGACAGGAAAACAGTCTTGGGAACACCTGAAGTGTTGCTGGGTCTCCTGCCAGGAGCAGGGGGTACTCAGAGGCTGCCAAAGATGGTGAGTAAGAGGAAAACTTAACCCCACAGCCCTTTCTGCCTGGCAAACTCCCACTCTGAAATCTTCTTTTTGCCCTTTCTAGGTGGGACTTCCTGCTGCCTTTGACATGATGCTGACTGGGAGGAACATCCGTGCAGACAGAGCCAAGAAGATGGGGCTGGTTGACCAGCTGGTGGAACCACTAGGTCAGACACAGTGTCCCTCAGTTCCTTGATGTGCTGCTGCCTGTCAGGGAACCTCTCCCCTCACCAAAATACGTGGAGAGGTTTTGTCCTGCTCTGCAAGGGAGCAGAAATCCCTGTTCCAACCTTACAGGCACAGGGACCTTGAAATGTGAGGCTGCTGCAGAAGCTGAGTGAACAGGAGAGGTCAGCAGGGAGGGCAGGCCTGCTGGCTCTCCTCCTTCAGCTAATTATCCAGACAAGAGCCCACATTACTCATTTATCATGTCAGAGGACAGATTGCAGCCCCTAATGGAAGGACAGTAGATGAGTGATGGCTGTGTTTCTGCAGCCTGCAGATGGTAATCCCTGACAGGAGCTGCAGCAGGCTGCCCCCATGGCTTAGGCACTCACAATTGCCAGCTGGCTGTCAGCTGGTGGGAGAAATTCCCTCCAAACTGCAGGATTCCAAGTGTTGCTGAATCATGTCTTGCTCCCAAAGTTCTTTCAATAGGGCAGCTTTCTTGGAAGGTGACTAAATGGAGGAGTTTGAGGACTAAACCCTCCAGAGCCTCCTAAGAGGAGCCATCAGCCCCTCTCAGGAGTTAGAATGGAGGCCACTGCTCCAGCTGGCACTGCCATGGAGCTGGAGGGTGCTGAGCATGGTTTCCTCAGGCACAGCATAGCCTGAACTCCCTGGTGGTGCTGAAGAAAATAAAATGAATAAAAAGCTGCTGCTGCCCACCCTGAGCAGTGCCAGGGAAGCCCTGGTGTCCATGCTGTCCCACAGGCCAGTGCTCAGCTGGATCATGGGATGGCCTGGCTTGGAAGGGACCTAAAAGCTCATCCATGGCAGGGGCAGGGACACCTCCCAGTGTCCCAGGGTGTGCCAGTGTCCAGCCTGGCCTTGGGCACTGCCAGGGATCCAGGCTGGGCACCCTGTGCCAGGGCCTGCCCACCCTGCCAGGGCACAATTCCTCATTCCCAATTTCCCATCCAGCCCTGCCCTCTGGCACTGGGAGCCATTCCCTGGCTCCTGTCCCTCCAGGCCTTGTCCCCAGTCCCTCTGCAGCTCTCCTGGAGCCCCTTCAGGCCCTGCCAGTGGCTCCAGGCTCTGCCCAGAGCTCAGTTTTTCCCTTTCACCCCCAGATCTGCACCCCCCAGGATTTGTGTGCTGAGAATCAGAAGCCCAGCCCGGAGCCATGGCAGGCAGCAGCACCTTGGGATGCCAGGATCCCAACTGGGTTGGGTGGGAAGGGAGCTCAGAGCCCCCCAGTGCCAGCCCTGCCATGGCAGGGACACCTCCCAGTGTGCCAGGGTGTGCCAGTGTCCAGCCTGGCCTGGGGCACTGCCAGGGATCCAGGCTGGGCACCCTGTGCCAGGGCACAATTCCCCATTCCCAAGATCCCATCCAGCCCTGCCCTCTGGCACTGGGAGCCATTCCCTGGCTCCTGTCCCTGCAGGCCTTGTCCCCAGTCCCTCTCCATCCTTCCTGCCAGCTCCTCCAGGTGCTGCAAGGCTGCAGTTGGGTCAGCCCAGAGCTTTCCCTTCTCCAGGCTGAGCAATCCCAATTCTCCCAGCCTTTCCTACAGCAGAGCTGCTCCATCCCCCTGATCACCTTGGGGCCTCCTCTGGGCTCTCTCCAGCAGCTCCAGGTCCCTGTGCTGCTGCCCAGGGCTGGGGCAGCTCTGCAGGTGGGCTCTCACCTGGGCACAGGGGTCACAGGGGTAGAATCCCCCCCTTTCCTGCTGCCCACACTGGGGGATCAGCCCAGGATACCCAGATATCCTCAGCTCATCTTTAGCTGTATTCATTCCTCTAAAACAGATCCATGGTTCTCAGGCTGGAGTTAGAATTGCCTGGATAAACTTTCCCCCTTGATACTTGCTTAGATGTGAATTAGTTTTTTTAAGAGCTAGCAAATGTGGCTGTTTATAGCCACAATGAGCCCAGGTTGCTAAAAGGAAACGTGAGCTTTCTGAGGAGCTGCTAGGAATCCTAGCTCAGCCCAGAGGAGCACGTAGGAGGAGCACAGAAATACAAATTACATGCAAACATGGGATGTGTTCCTTGTTATCCAAACAGCAGCCAGTGCCAGGAGGGCTCCTGTTCACTCTGTCTCTGGGGAAAGCAGCTCTACCTGGGGTGATGCTTTAACTGGTGACAGAAAGCTTGCAGGGAGACACACACCATCAATCAGGAGGCAATTTCAGGGCATGCAATCAGTTCTCCTTCAGCAGGGAGCTCTGCAGCATTCCCTGAAACCAATTCTGGCATGTGCCATTTATAAAAGAAAGCAGATAGGAGTGCACAGCTCAGAGCTCCTGGGTTAGGATACAGCAAAACACTGGGAATTAACTGCAGGTAAAGCAAACCCACATGTGTGCGGTCAGCCTCTCAGTGTGAATGGTTCTCACAGCTCAGACTTTAAAAAAAACAGCAATTTTCTTCAGCTGGAGTATCAGAATCCAGCTCTTGTTAATGTATCCAAGGTACTGGAAATCAGGGATTGACATCTTGTAGCACATCAAGTTATAAAGCTGAAGGTCTGAGCCTGGAATGGTGAAAAGAGAATTTGGAAGCTGGTGAAGTCTGAGCTCTGAACTCCCAAATGCTCTTGGGTTTCCAGTGAATTCTCTAAAACCCCCTGGGCATTGCTGAAATGTAGATTATGCAGCAGCTCTTGAGCTAGATTTTGTGTGCTGCCTGTAAAATCAATTGTGTTTTGTTTGGCCTGTTTTTCCTTGGACTGGCTCTGACATTCTGCCAGGCAGGAGGGAAACTTCCACAGGGAGCTTCCCTGAGCTGTCAGAGTGTTTGTGCTGCTTTATCTCCTCCTTGCTGAGAGGCTCCCTGAGCAGGGAGCAGCTTCTGGGGTCTGCTGGGTGAAAACCCTTAAATTGTTCCACAGAGAGGTGAAACAAAGAGGCCACAGAGCTGCTCCAAGGGCTGGAGCCCCTCTGCCATGGAGCCAGGCTGGGGGTGCTCACCTGGAGAGGAGAAGGAGCCAGGGAGAGCTCAGAGCCCCTGGCAGGGCCTGAAGGGGCTCCAGGAGAGCTGCAGAGGGACTGGGGACAAGGCCTGGAGGGACAGGAGCCAGGGAATGGCTCCCAGTGCCACAGGGCAGGGCTGGGTGGGATCTTGGGAATGGGGAATTGTGCCCTGGCAGGGTGGGCAGGCCCTGGCACAGGGTGCCCAGCCTGGATCCCTGGCAGTGCCCAAGGCCAGGCTGGACAGGGCTTGAAACAGTCTGGGACACTGGGAGGTGTCCCTGCCATGACAGGGGAGGATTGTATGACCTTTAACATCCCCTTCCCAAACAAACAATTCTGAGTTTCTGTGATTAAAACCTTACAACTGAGGACTTCAGCCTTTTGTGGAGGAGGAGAATAGTGGGAGATGAAACAGGAGGGAGTTTCTGATTCTGGATTTTACCTGTCTCCTCTGTTCAGGGTGTCTGTGGGGTGTTTCCTTAGGTCTGAGGGCTCTGCAGTATCTGGGTGTGTTTGGAGCAGTTTGGGTGAAGGTGAATGGCCCTGCCCAGCTGCAGGGTTGTAATTTCCCCAGGTTTGTTCAGCCCAAAGTTGCACATTTAGCTCCAGGGTCTGCTTGGTGACTCTGTGCAGCTTCACCAGGCACTGCTCTGTCATTAATGACTCAGAGTTTGCCTCTGGCAGCATCTCCCAGCTGCCTGATCAGCCCTGTGCTGTGTCCTCCTGTCCTGATGATACAATTGTCTGGAAATGAGGATTCCTGTGCTTGGAAAATGTTCAAGCCACCCTCAGAAGCTGCTAAAACTGGTTTTGTGGTGGCTTGCTTCATTGTGGGACAGCTTTAAGTTGGGCCAGGTGTTACAGTAGCTAAAGCAAGAGGGAGGTTTCATGCACTGAGTTCAAAGGTTGGGGTTGGTTGGACATTGGCTCCAGTACAGAGATTTCCAGGGACTCAGCACTCCCAAAATGCTGGCTGTGTGTTTAACAGCTCAGTGTTGGCACAGCCTGGTGGGACACACACACAGAGGAGAGGGAGGGGAGGCAGAACACCTCAGCTGCCTCAGGATTCTGGGTGCCTGCAGTTATGTCAAGTGCAAGCTTTGAGGAATAAAGAGCACAGGTGGCAAGAAGATGGTCAGGAGCTGAGAGGTCATCACCTGCAGAGAGGTCATGGAGGTGTCCTGAAGGTCCCTGAGCCTGATCTGACTGCAGAGTTGGATGTAACTTGGCCCTGCTCCCACAGGGAGCTGGCAGTCCAGCATTTCTGCACAATGCCCTCTGTATAAATCCCTCATATGATCCCTCCTGAGCCTGCTCACTGTTGGTCATAACCCAGAAAAACCAAACAGGAGCAGGGAATGCAGTGGGAGCAGTCCAAAGGCCCATCATGTTCTGTCTGCTCCTGGTTTCCCTAGATCCAAAGGCCCATCATCACCTTGTGTCTGCTCCTGGTTTCCCTGCATCCAAAGGCCCATCATGTTCTGTCTGCTCCTGGTTTCCCTGCATCCAAAGGCCCATCATGTTCTGTCTGCTCCTGGTTTCCCTAGATCCAAAGGCCCATCATGTTCTGTCTGCTCCTGGTTTCCCTAGATCCAAAGGCCCATCATCACCTTATGTCTGCTCCTGGTTTCCCTGCATCCTCATCCCTCAGGGGTAACCTGTGCTGTGTTCTCTGCTCTCCCCAGGGCCAGGACTGAAGACTCCTGAAGCAAGAACAATCGAGTACCTGGAGGAGGTGGCCATTGGCTTTGCCAGGGGTCTGGCCAACAAGACTGTGTCTGCCAAGAGATCCAGAGGGCTCATGCAGAGTAAGTCAGCATGGAGAAATCCCAGGGGACAGCAGTGAGTGTAATCCAGCTTGGCTTCTCCAGGATGTGTTTGTGCTCCTACTTCAGTCCATTTCAAAAGCAAGTTCTTTCACATTGGAGTCATCTCTTGAGCAATATGGGGTGGTAGAAATATAGAAAATAGAAATAGAGAAAACATTGCCCTGCAGATCTGGGCTTTGGCAGAGCTGGATGTGGTGGCTCCTGAGCTTGCTGGAAGGGAGGCAGGTCCTAAGGAGTGAGAGGCGGCAGATACCTCCAGGGACTCTCCATCTGCAAAGTTCTGGTGGCAAGTTCTGTACCAAGCTGGTGAGCTCAGGTGGGAAGAGGTACATGGGACTGCTCCATGCTGATCCTCAACAGCACAGCCCAGAAACGGGGACATCTGTGGGAATTCTGCCTCACAGGGCTCAGGGTGTCACCAGTTGTGGTAGGAGGACACTTCAGCCCTCCATGAGACTTGTCCATGGAATAATCCATGGAGGCCCTTGTGAGCAGCCTCTGCTGCCTGTGCCTGGGTTTCAGGTGCATGGTTCTAGTGCAGACATTCACATTTGTATTTCTTTACCATCCTGGCAGGCACAGCACTGTGCTGACCCCTGTTCTGTCCCACCTTGCAGGGCTAACAGACTATGCCATGGCTCTTCCCTTCGTCAGGCAGCAAGTTTACAAGACAGTGGAGAGCAAAGTCCAAAAGCAAACCAAAGGGCTCTACCCTGCTCCTCTGAAGATCATCGAGGTAACTCCCCTGCCAGGTGGGAGGAGCTGCAGGGCAGGTGGATCTGTGGGAAAACGTGGGACAGGCAGAGGGAAGGGGATCCTTCCTCTGAGTCAAGCCAACATCCTGATCCTGACGGGGATCAGTGCTGAGGGGCGCTGGCTGTGGGGTAGAACTCAGAATCACTGCTCCAAATATGAGCACCAGTTCATGGCTGCTGGTACCAGTGAGGGGTACAGCAGGAATCCCAGCTGGGGGAAGGCTTAGCTGGAATATTTTGTCCATGAGACTTTCAGCTGCAGTTTTCCCAGGTTTTCTATAGTCTCTGAAGGGTTCAGAAGACCTGTTTGGCACCATAAAAATAGAAATTGCTATAATTTTCACAGCACTAACTACATATTAGTATACATAAAGTATTCACTGTAATACTTTAGCTTTTTAACTTTATAATTAATACTTTATCACATAAAATACTAACTTTATTAGTCCTTTCTGTTACACACAGTTCCTGTTACACTCTGTGAATAAATCCTTATTGTAAAATGACTTTTCAATACTGAAGTTGATGCCAAAACTTCTCTAAAACCTGTGAAGGATTTGGAGAGCAGTGACATTACAGAAACTCAGTTCCTAAAACCACAGGGAATGGCTAAAAACGACCCTGGTGGTTAAATCCTCACCTGTCCTGTGCTAGAAGGACAGGGTGACACAGAGCAGCAGGGACAGGACTCAGGGAGTCTGAAATGTACCTTGAATTTTGGGAAAGGGTCACTGGAGACAACAGGGAATCCTGTTAAATTGTGTGTTTGCAGCATGACCAAACTGTGCTGTGTCTTTTCTGCTTTTGGATTAGGTTGTAAAAACTGGTCTGGATCAGGGGAGAGATGCTGGATACCTCATTGAAGCCCAGGTAAGGAGGGGAGATCCTGGCAGGGATCAGGTCCTGCTGTGATGCCTCAAGGAGCTGGAACAGAGGCTAAACAGAGTTAAGAGGAATAAAGTGAATATTTATTGAAGTGCCTTCATAATACACCCTGGCAGTACCCAGATGGCTCCAAGGTGGGAGCAAAAGAGGACTTGGTCAGGAGATCTCACACTTTTATAAGTTTTAGGCCATTTGCATATAAGAGTTAACTGTCCAATTAATAGCTTCAAATGATGAAGTTTCATCCTCCTTGCTTGCTTGCCTGCCCTCCTCTTTTCATGTTGTTTATGCTTTGAGCCTGAAGTTTGAAAGATTGTCCTTGAGTCTCCATCTGGAACAGGATTGTTTTGTCTCCACCACCCTGTAAAAAGATCCCAGTGACATTTAATACAAAGCTAAAAGCTGCACACCAAAACAGAACAGAAAAACTTAAACCCCAAGGTATCAGGTGTGGTCAGGGGATCTGTGTTTACCCCACCAAGGGTTCATCACAGCCTGCTGCTTATCCCATCCCACCCCCTGCCATGGGCAGGACACCTTCCCCTGCCCCAGGCTGCTCCAAGCCCCATCCAGCCTGACCTTGGGCACTTGCAGGGATGGGGGAGCCTCAACACAGAGCACTCACAGGCAGGGCCAGCGTGGCTGAGAGATGCTGCTCCTCCTGGAAGGGCAGAGCTGAGGTTCCACACCCCCTCTAGGAGCTGGCTGCAGATGTTTCATCTCTCACTCATCTCACCATGCTGGCCTCATGCCCTAAACACCATCCAGAACTGCTGGAGCTTTGCTGGGACACAGGGAAAACTGGAATAGAGTTTAGCTGAGGGTGTAGGACAGACTGTGGTGGGCAGATCCAGGGCTGGAGCAGGCAAGTGTCCTCCCCAGCAGGGAGGACCTGCTTTATCCCATTTCTCCCCCCTACACACACAGAGTCTTTGTTTCCCTCAACCACCCTCATCCCTCCACTTCTCTGCCATAATAAACAACCTATCCCTAATTATTTTTTTCCTCCCTGGTCCTTGTTTTGCCACACTTGTGCTCAGATTTGTTATTTCTGGTGCCACAGAGGCAATTCTGGCTGTGCACAGAGTCACAGGTGGGCTTAGCTGGGCACTGCCAGCTCTGCAAGGTTGAATCCCCAGCAGCCCCACATGTCCCACATCTGATTATCTCTGTATTTGGGTCATTCCCAAGGTCCTTGTCCCTTAAATGCTGCTGAAATCCATCCACCTCCCACTTCCCTGTGCTTTGTAACTCCTCTTGCTCTTTTCTGGTGCCAGGGCCTGGTCTGAGCTGTAGCTGTCACCTTAGCAGTGCCCCATCCCTGCTGGTTGTGCATTCCAGCCACGTTTGGGCTGGTGCTGAATAAAAGCCTTGGGATACTCTGTTCCTTACAGCAAAGAATGAATAGGTTTTTTTCCCCAGAACAGCAGCAGGATGGAGATCTTCCCAGAACCCCTGAAGAATAATAAGTGTCAGTGTTGTGGCTTTTTTACTGTCTCACCCTCTCCCCCAGGAGAGGAGTTTGCAGATTCTCTTCTAGGCTTTGTTTTGGGTATTTTTAACTGGTGGGACAGTGGTGAAGGAAGGTGCAGCCTGCTCCAAACCTCATTCCCTGCTTTTTCTTAGCAGACTTGGCTCAGACAACTTTTGTTTTGTGTGTGCATATGCTTTGTGTTCCTCAGAACATTCCTGCTGAGTGCTGGGAGGTTATGCAGGCCTTAGATTTTGTTGCCTGTGATCCTCTGAAAATAGGATCAGGCTGCTGCTGTCAGAGAGAGCTGACCTGTTTGTAAGGATTTTTGTCAAAGCCTGAGGACAGGGTGCTTCCACCTGGATCTGTGGGAACAGGGGTCCCAATTAATGTGGGGTGTATGTGGGGAAGGAAGGGTCTCGTGTCAGGGGAGTCCAGTCCTGTCACTGAGGAACTGAAATCATCAAATCCCAGGATGGATGGAGTGGGAAGTGACCTTAAAGCCCATCCAGTGCCAGCCCTGCCATGGCAGGGACACCTCCCCCTGTCCCAGGTGGCTCCAAGTCCCAATGTCCAGCCTGGCCTTGGGCACTGCCAGGGATCCAGGCTGGGCACCCTGTGCCAGGGCCTGCCCACCCTGCCAGGGCACAATTCCCAATTCCCAAGATCCCATCCAGCCCTGCCCTCTGGCACTGGGAGCCATTCCCTGGCTCCTGTCCCTCCAGGCCTTGTCCCCAGTCCCTCTGCAGCTCTCCTGGAGCCCCTTTAGGCCCTGCCAGGGGCTCTGAGCTCTCCCTGGATCCTTCTCCTCTCCAGGTGAGCACCCCCAGCTCTCCCAGCCTGGCTGCAGCCCTGGAGCAGCTCCATGGCCTCCTGTGGGCTCTGTCCAGCAGCTCCATGTCCCTGTGCTGTTGGGGAGGGGGAGGAGGTTGTGCAGGGTGGGCTGTGCTGAGCCCAGCAGGTTCCTCTGCTCAGAGGGGACCTGGGCCCTTGTCCCTCTTCTATGCAGGTTGCTCACCTGTGCAGTCACACAGTGCCTGTCTCCCCCTTGCCATGTTTTTGTGTGCTGGCACTGAGGGAGCTGTTTCATGCCAACACCTCCTCTTCCCTCTTGCCTTTCTTCCAGAGCTTTGGCCAACTTGCAGTGACCAAGGAATCCAAGGCACTGATGGGGCTCTACCACGGGCAGGTGCACTGCAAGAAGAACAAGTTTGGGAACCCTCAGAGAGAGGTCAAGTAAGTGCCAGTGTGGGATGCCTGAGGGAGCAGTTGGGGATCTCTGAAAGGCTCCTGGGACTGAGTGAGCTGCAGAGCTGTGATCAGAGCAGAGGTTTCCAGCCTCCAGAGGCTGAGCCACTGCAGTTTGGAGGCCTCACTGCTGTGCTGCCTCACTCAGGGGGTGCCTGGGTGGATGACAGGAGCTGTGTGACTGTGCCAGCAGTGATGGGGGTGCTCCATGTCCATGTTGAGTGTGTCCCCCTGGTCCTTCCCTGCAGGACTCTGGCAGTGCTGGGAGCAGGGCTGATGGGAGCTGGCATCGCCCAGGTTTCCGTGGATAAGGGCATCAAGACCATTCTGAAGGACACGGCACAGAAGGGTCTGGACAGAGGCCAGCAGCAGGTCTACAAGGGGTATGTGAGTTCAGGGGCTTTGCTCTGGTGGCACTGGGCTGGGTTAAGTCACAGTTCTCCTCTGCTGTCAGCATCAGCAGCTCCTGACACTGCTGTTCTGCTGGAGGAGCCACTGGATGTCACAGAAAAGCTTTACTTTAATGTTGTCCCCTGCAGTGTGCTGGGATATTGCTGTGGATAGGCTCAGCCTTAGCTCCTTAGGTAGGCAGAGACCTAAGAGTCAGCAGTAACTTCTAGAGCTAAGGAAAGAGTGATCCCTAAAGGCAGGGAAGGCATTCCAGGGTTTTTTTCCTGGATTTCTCTCCCTGTTCTCCTGGCTCTGCAGTAATAGTACTCAGCTGTGTGTCATCAGGAATGTCCAACCTTCAGCTGAGCTGTGGGAGCAGGACTCTCCTGTTCCCACGTGGAAGGAAGGGTCACAACACAGAGTGACAGTCCTGCCAGGGTCAGAGATGGAGTTTTGGGGGGAGACAGGAGGGATCCCCTTGGTGCACCTCCAGCAGCCTGGCTGCTCCACTCAGGAGCTGTGACAGAGCTGTCCCTCCCTAGGCTGAATGGCAAAGTGAAGAAGAAGAGCCTGACATCATTTGAGAGGGACTCCATCCTCAGCAACCTGATGGGCCAGCTGGACTACAAGGGCTTTGAGAAGGCAGACATGGTCATCGAGGCCGTGTTTGAGGACATCAATGTCAAACACAAAGTGCTGAAGGAGGTGGAGGCTGTGAGTATCAGTCCTGAGTATCAGTCCTGGATGGGGGCCCCTGGCTGGTGGAGGGTCCTGGGCTGTGCTGCTGGGTTTGTCCCCTCCCCTTTGTGCTGCACTTGGCTTCTGGGTACAAATCAGGACGTGGATGAGCATCCAGGGCAGCCTTTCTGTTCACTGGGGACCCTCCCTGCTCAATTAAGGATTTGGTAGCTGAATGGGACAAAAAAAAAGTGCTCCAAAAAATGTTTCCATTTGTCTGATGACATTGATGTGACAGTGATGTCCTTGGGTATCTCCACACCTTCACCTGCTGTCCCTGTGTTCTATCCAAGGGCACACTGAGGGAGAGGGTTCCCTGCAGTGTCTCCTGTGGCTGCAGAGGCCTTCCAGAAACATGGCAGCTCTGGGCCTGATATTGCAGACCTGGGAGAGTTCAGGGCAAGTCAGAGCTGCCTGATTGAGCTACTGCTTTCCAATTAGTTTCTAATGAGCAAACCCTCGTTAGCCAGGGCTCCCTGATCTCCCAGGGCTCTGCACGATCCTGTGTGCTGACACAGCCCCTTGTCCCCTCCAGGTGATCCCTGCTCACTGTGTGTGTCCCTTGTCTCTTGTCCCTTGTCCCCTCCAGGTGATCCCTGCTCACTGTGTGTGTCCCTTGTCCCCTCCAGGTGATCCCTGCTCACTGTGTGTGTGTCCCTTGTCCCCTCCAGGTGATCCCTGCTCACTGTGTGTGCCCCTTGTCCCCTCCAGGTGATCCCTGCTCACTGTGTGTGTCCCTTGTCCCCTCCAGGTGATCCCTGCTCACTGTGTGTGTCCCTTGTCCCCTCCAGGTGATCCCTGCTCACTGTGTGTGTGTCCCTTGTCTCTTGTCCCTTGTCTCTTGTCCCTTGTCCCCTCCAGGTGATCCCTGCTCACTGTGTGTGTCCCTTGTCTCTTGTCCCTTGTCCCCTCCAGGTGATCCCTACTCACTGCATCTTCGCCAGTAACACCTCTGCCCTCCCCATCAGCCAGATTGCTGCTGCCAGCAAGAGGCCTGAGAAGGTGAGTCCCCAAGGCCACGTGCCCTGCACAGAGCTGTCCTTGCTGAGGTGGCTTTGCTTTAGAGACTTTCTGCTCCCTCCTCAGGACATGGCACAGCTCATCCTCTACTCCCAGTGCCAGCTTTGAGCAAAGAGCTTGGGGGCAGGTGAGGAGGAGAAGGTGGATTCAGCCCAAGGGTGGTGTTGGTGGGGCAGGCCAGCACACATCAGAAGGTGTTGGGGGCAGAGAAGCTGTGGAAGGTTGGAGCCAGGTGGGGCTTGGGCTCTGCTCCCAGGGAAAAGGGACAGGATGAGAAGAAATGGCCTCAAGCTGTTCCAGGGCAGGTTCAGCTTGGATATCAGGAGGAATTTCTTGCTGTAAAGAGTAGTCGGGCATTGGCAGGGGCTGCTCAGGGAGGTTTGGAGTGCCCATCCCTGCAGGTATCCAGGGAATTCCTGGATGTGGCACTGAGTGCTCTGGGCTGGGGACAAGGTGGGGATTGGGCACAGCTGGGACTCAGTGATCTTGCAGGGCTTTTGCAGCCTCAGTCCATCTGAGCAGGAGCACTGATCCTACAGCCCTGAGGCAGCAGGGACTGCCCTGCCAGGGGTACCTGTGGTGCCTGGGAGTGTGAGGTGACCTGCTGGAGTTCCTGTCACCCTGCTGAGCCTCTTCCTCATTTGCTGTGGGACCTCTGTTGGATCCAAATTGCCAACTGAGCCTCATTTGTTCATCCTTGCAAATTACATCCTCTTGCTGTTTAAATTGCCTGTACAATGGCTCTTAGGGGGAAACTCATAGGAAGTCAGTTAACTAATTAGCACATTTTCTTTAATTAGTTTTGCAGCCTGCAACTCAGCAAGGTGCCTCTGACTTACACAGGGCTTGGTGCCAAGTGTGGCTGCCAGGAGGCATGAAGGTGACACGCTGATGGCATGGTCACATTCACACAGTGAGGCACACTGAGATAATCTGCACTTAAAACACTGTTCCCAGGAGAAGGCTGCACTTCCCTCTCTAATGAGTTCCTGGACAGAAGCCTTCTGATCCTTAAATTCACTTCCTCACCAAAGCCGTTCACAGGCAGCATGCAGGGGCTCCCTGAGCCCAGCAGACTGGGTGGGACTGCACTGCCAGCTCAAGTGCCCCTCCAGGTCACACCATGCCCCTCATTTCCCTGGGGATGAGCTCAGGGAATCCCAGGCAGATTTGGCTGAAGTGGTCCTGTAAAAATTGTACCTTTATCCCCAAAGTCAGGAGCTCCTGGGCATGTGCTGTGTCCTTGGGAAAACCAAGGAGAGAAGGGAATTGGAGAGCACTCCTGTCATAAAGGAGTACAGAGTGTGCTCAGGGCCTCCTCTCTGCACTCAGCTCACCCAGCTGATTCCTCTGGGAGCCAGAATGCCTCTGAACCCAGCTCTTCTGTCTGCCAGGTGATTGGGATGCACTACTTCTCCCCTGTTGACAAGATGCAGCTGCTGGAAATCATCACCACAGAGAAAACCTCGCAGGACACAGTTGCTTCTGCTGTTGCTGTTGGCCTCAAACAGGGCAAAGTGGTCATTGTGGTGAAGGTGAGGAGACACTGCTGGGGCTGGGTAATGAATAAAAGGGTTTGTGCACTCAGGGGAGGGTGAAACATGTCTGTGGACACATTGGCTGCTCCTCTGAGAAGTGAAAAGGGAAGTCAGGAAGGGACAAGTGCCCAGGTGATCCTCACATGTCCCACAGGGCAGGCATGGAAAGCCACCAGGCACACGTGCAGGGCCAGCACGAGGAGCTGGCACTGCTGCCCCACACAGCTTCCAGGGCATCCCAGACAGAGCACAGGACTGTCACCACCTCAGCTCCCTGGCAGGCTGCAAGGACAGAGGCTCAGTGAGCAGCAACCCTCCTCTGCCTGGCTTAAATCTTGAGGGAGAGGGGCAGGAATACATGGAAAAGTGGATTTAGATTGGATATTAGGGAGAAATTCTTCCCTGTGAGGCTGGGGAGGCCTTGGCACAGGTTGCCCAGAGGAGCTGTGGCTGCTCCATTCCAGGAATTGTCCAAGGCCAGGTTGGACAGGGCTTGGAGCAGCCTGGGGCACAGGAAGGTGGCCCTGGCTTTGTCCTGGTTCCTGAGGCTGCCAGAGTGCTGAGCATGTCTTTCCTGTAGTGCTGGGAAAACTGGCTTGTCAGAAAGTGCTCTGGGCATCTCCAAACACCAGTGGGGACACAGAGCTGCTTCCCTGAGCCTCATCCCCACCTCAGCTGCCTCCCTGCAGGGCAGTTTGCAGCTCATCTGTTGCTTCCTGACTTTGTGGGGAGCAGCAGAGGTGGAACAACTGGCTTATGCTGGTTTCCCTTGTGCTGAGCACCCTTTTCCTCACCAGCCTGCTGGGTTTGGTGAAGCAGCAGCCTGCTCTGGACCTGCAGGCACTAGTTCAGATAAAAACACTGGGATGGGATCTTCCAGGGAGTAGGTTCATGGAAGCCTGTAAACACTGCAGAGCTTTACAGGGGAAAACAAAACCCAAACCTATTCTAGCAGTCAGTACCATAGTGTAGGAGATGGGGTTTGGGGTGTCTGAAGTGCAGCCTGGGCTGTGAGCCGCAGTTCTGGTGCTGCCAAGAACTCACCTGCCTCCCTGCACTGCTTTTCCAGGATGGGCCTGGATTCTACACCACCAGGTGCCTGGGGCCAATGCTGTCTGAGGTGGTCAGAGTTCTCCAGGTGAGCATCCCCCAAAAACAGTCATGGAAATTGCTGAGCTGGGGTGGGCTCAGCCTGGCCGTGGGCAGGAGAGGATGTGTGTCACCAACCCCGGGTTTTGTGGCCGTCCCCAGCCTGCTCTTGGCTCCTGTTTGCAGTCATTTCGTGGGGCTGGGCTCTCTGCCCCACCTCATCCCGAGATGCCACGGCTTCCCCTCCTCTCCTGCAGGAGGGCGTTGATCCGAAGAAAGTGGATGCCATCTCCACGGCCTTCGGCTTCCCGGTGGGAGCGGCCACGCTGATTGACGAGGTGGGCGTGGACGTGGCCACCCACGTGGCCGAGGACCTGGGCAAGGCCTTTGGCCAGCGCTTCGGAGGGGGCAGCATCGACCTCTTCAAGCTCATGGTGCAGAAAGGCTTCTTAGGTGAGCTGCTAAGGTGTTCTCAGCTAAAGGGTGAACCCTCTGCTCCGGGGAAAGCAGCGGCAGGGGGAGGACAGCCCTGGGAATGGGGCAGGAATCCCTCCCACAGAAGCAGGGGTGCTGTTGGTCCTGTGGAACCAGAGAAAGGGCCTGGCACACTGGCAGCATCTTGCCCAGGTGGAGCTGGGTGCCTTTCCTGTGGCCCTGCTGAGGCAGCAGGTCTGGGCTCTGAGGTGCAGAGTGCTGGCAGCAGGAACAGCAGGCACAGAACAAGATCCAAGGTGGCAGGAGGAAGCAGGACACGTGCAGGAGCTGATTGTGTGCTGTGATCCCCGCAGGTCGCAAGGCAGGGAAAGGCTTCTACGTGTACCAGGAGGGAGTGAAGAACAGGAGTGTGAATTCTGGCATGGATGAGATCTTGGAAAAGTTCAGAGTGCCAGCAAATCCTGATGTGTGAGTACCTGTGTGTGAGGGCAGGCTGGGGCTGGCTCTTGCCCTGGCCAGTTCCTTTTGCTCTGAGGTGGCATTGAGGAACATGGTGCTCCAGGGCTGGAGCCCCTCTGCCATGGAGCCAGGCTGGCAGAGCTGGGGGTGCTCACCTGGAGGGGAGAAGGATCCAGGGAGAGCTCAGAGCCCCTGGCAGGGCCTGAAGGGGCTCCAGGAGAGCTGCAGAGGGACTGGGGACAAGGCCTGGAGGGACAGGAGCCAGGGAATGGCTGCCAGTGCCACAGGGCAGGGCTGGGTGGGATCTTGGGAATGAGGAATTGTGCCCTGGCAGGGTGGGCAGGCCCTGGCACAGGGTGCCCAGAGCAGCTGTGGCTGTCCCTGGATCCCCTGGAAGATCCCTGGGGTTTGGAGCATCCTGAGATAGTGGAAGGTGTCCCTGTCCATGACAGGGGTGGCACTGGATGGGCTGAGGTCCCTTCCAGCCCAAACCATTCTGTGATTCCATGTCATTGCTGAACACAGAGGCTGATAAAGCCCTTGCTTTGATTCCAAATCCATCTGTACACAGCCCTGAGTGCCATGCTCCAGGAAACCCTGCTTGGGCACGGAGGTTGCACTAGGGGAGCCCCAATGGTCCCTTCCAATCTCAGCCATTCCCTGGTTCTTAGTGCCTGCTTCAGGACACTCCCAGAGCTTAGCCCTGATCCTCACATGGACTGGGACACCCCCAGGGAGGTCATTCCCACCCCTGGCCTGGCTCTGTGTCCCACCTGTGTGCTGTCCCTGCCCAGCTCACAGCCTCTGTCCCACAGCTGCTCCGACGAGGACATCCAGATGCGCCTGGTGACGCGATTTGTCAATGAGGCCGCCATGTGCCTGCAGGAGGGCATCCTCAGCAACCCCGTGGAGGGGGACATCGGCGCTGTCTTCGGCCTGGGCTTCCCCCCCTGCCTGGGAGGTGAGTGCTCTGAGCTGAGCTTTGGGCTCCAAAGCCACCGTGGCAAGGCCAGGTTTGAGCTGCAGCCTGAGCAAATGGCCTCAGGCTGCATCAGGGAGGGTGTAGGGTGGATATTGGGAATAATTCCAGGCTGTCCAGCCCTGGCACAGCTGTGCAGAGCAGTGGTGGACTCCCCATGCCCAGAGGGATTTAAAAGCCTTGTGCATGTGGCCCTTGGGGACATGGGGTAGTGGCAGTCTTGGCACTCCTGAGGAATGTTTGGAGTCAATAGTCTCAAAGGGCTCTTCCACCCTGAATAATTCCATGACTCTGATGCTGTTTCTTGACACTGCTGCTGGAGTTCACCAAGGGCTCTAGGACCTGCGGTGGTGCTTCTGCCACATGCCTGGTGCTTTCCCTCCTTGAGCCATGTTCAGACTGGGGGAGCAGCCCCAAGGGACTTCTTACAAAGGCCTGAGGGACAGGACAGTGGGGAGTGGCTTCTCATGTTTGGACAGGATATTGGGAAGGGATTCTTCCCTGAGAGGGTGGGCAGGCCCTGGCACAGGTGCCCAGAGCAGCTGGGGCTGCCCCTGGATCCCTGGCAGTGCCCAAGGTCAGGCTGGACACTGGGGCTTGGAGCACCCTGGGGTACTGGGAGGGGGTGAGACTTGGCAGGGTGGGAATGGATGGGATTTGAGATCCCTTCCCACCAAAACCATCCATGATTCTGTGATTATCCATGTCCCAGCTTGTCCCCAGCCCTCCCCAGCTCAGCTGAGCAGGGAGCAGAGTCCCTGATGAGAGACTGGGGGGTCTCTTGTGGAGAAGGATGAATGGGACAAAGCCATTGCTTCTGGGGGCTGGGACCCTTCCAGGCACCTTGGTGCTTCTACTTCCCTGTCCCAGCAGTGTGTCCCTGTCCCTGCCATGTCCCTGTCCCTGCTGTGTGTCCCTGTCCCAGCCATGTCCCTGTCACAGCTGTATCCGTGTCCCTGCCATGTCCCTGTCCCAGCAGTGTGTCCCTGTCCCAGCAGTGTGTCCCTGTCCCTGCTGTATCCACGTCCCCGCTGTGTCCCTGTGCCCACCATGTCCCTTTCCCAGCAGTGTGTCCCTGTCCCTGCCACGTCCCTGTCCCTGCCACGTCCCTGTCCCTGCTGTGTCCCTGTCACTGCTGTGTCCCTGTTACACCCATGTCCTTGTCCCAGCAGTGTCCCTGTCCCAGCCATGTCCCATCCCAGTTGTGTCCTTGTCCCCACCGTGTCCATGTCCCCGCCGTGTGTTCCTGTCCCAGCCGTGTGTCCTTGTCCCTGCCCTGTCCCTGTCCCTGCCATGTCCCTGTCACAGCTGTATCTGTGTCCCTGCCATGTCCCTGTCCCAGCAGTGTGTCCCTGTCCCTGCTGTATCCATGTCCCCGCTGTGTCCCTGTGCCCACCATGTCCCCATCACAGCCATGTCCCTGTCCCTGCTGTGTCCCTGTCACAGCTCTGTCCCTGTCCCCGCCGTGTCTCCATCACTGCTGTGTCCCCATCCCCATCCCAGATGTGTCCCTGTCCCAGCCATGTCCCTGTCCCAGCCATGTCCCTGTCCCCGCCCTGTCCCAGCTCTGTCCCAGCCATGTCCCTGTCCTGTCCCTGTCCCCGCCATATCCCTGTCCCAGCCCTGTCCCTGTCCCTGCCATGTCCCTGTCCCCGCAGGTCCCTTCAGGTTCGCCGACTCCTACGGCGCCCGGCAGCTCGTGGACAAACTGCGCAAGTACGAGGCCGTGTACGGCAGCCAGTTCACACCGTGCCAGCTCCTGCTGGACCACGCCAACAGCCCCAGCAGGAAATTCCACCAGTGAGGTGGCCTGGTGACACCCCGACAGCTCCTCCAGCCGGGCCTCAGCTCCCCTCAACACCCCATTCTCCATAGGTTAATCTGCAAAGCTCCCGGGGGAGGAAGGGAAGAAAGGAAGGAAGGAAGGAAAAAAAGAAGAAAGGAAGGAGGGGGGCAGGAGGCTGCCTCATGGCTTGTAGTCATTTCAAGTGCCTTACCAGCCACTGTGTGTTGGGTACATCCGTCCCGGGCCAGCCTGGGCCTGGGGGCTCCGTGCTGGGGGAGGGAATTCCTGCTGCCTTTGCCTCCAGAGCTCCCAGCCTGGCCAGTAGCATCCAGCTTGTGGCTGGAGCCAAGGCCTTGCCTTTCCATCAACATCCACCAAAATAAAGCCCCATCTCCTGGGTTTGGACTCCTGCTTCTCCTTCCATCTCCCTGAGGGAACGGCTTGAGTGGGGATTGACTGCTTCAGGCAGTGCCTTGGGCTCCTGTCCGTGGTGCAGTGGGGCCATGGAGGGGCAGGATGGCAGCGGTGCAGGACAAAGCAGTGTCACCTCTGCCGTTACTCGGGACTTGTGAGGAGCCTCCAGCTCTCTCTGCCACGGGGGTGATCCTGGCAGGTGATCTGGCAGATGGACCTGCCTGTAATTGCAGATGGAGCAGCCAAAGGCCAGAGGGCCCCCCCGTGGGGAGAGATCAAGTTAAGCTAAAAGGCTTTAAATCTCTGGGCACCTGTCACTGGGCTGGCCCCCCCTCCCTGGCTTCCTTTCCAGCTTCCTGCCGTTTTCCTGCTCCCTGGCAGGCCTTGGGCCATGGCTGAACCCTGCTGCTTTTCATGTCACCTCTCCCTGTCTTTCAAAGCTCCCAGGCCAGAATTGGGCCAAGACATCATCTCATCTGCCTCTGCTGAGTGCTGGGGGAGGCACGGGGCTGGTAATCCCTCCCCAAGGGATGGGAAGGATCTGCAGGGAGGGGAGAGAGCCCTCAGAGCATCAATCCTCCCCCCTTCCCCTCCTCCCCAAGCAAGGGCCTTCTCTGGGGGCTCATTACTCTCCCGTACATTTATTATGCTAATCCACAAGGATTAAGTTAAACCAGTCGACACAAAATCCAGTGTTTTTCCAGCCCTTTGGGGCCAAAATGACTGTCCAGTGTTAAAAGGGGAATTGGAGAGGGCTGGGCAATGGGAGAGGAGAACCTGCAGCATCAGAGAGGGACGGGAGCGGGGCCACCCAGAGCCGTGCTCCGGGTGACTTGGGGACCCTCCCCGTGCAGGGGGTCCCCGGCGTGGCACTAGATCTTGGGGCGCCAGCCCTTGATGAACTGCATGATCTTCTTCACCTGGAGCTTGGTGAGGCGGAAATCGTCGGCCAGGATCTCCTCGCTGAGCTGCACGAAGATGCTGCCGTCGATCCTCTCGCGGGCGAAGAAGCTCACGACGTCCTCGGAGAGGCCGATGAAGCGCAGGCACTTGGACACCTCCTCCAGCGACAGCGCCGACAGGTCGGCGGGGGGCAGCCAGGCCGGGCCGTCCCCGCTGGGCCGGGGGGCGGCCGCCGGGGCTGCCCCGTCGCCCCTCGCCGCCGGCGGCACCTCGATCACCCCCTGGGCCAGGTACAGGCGGGTGACGCCCTCGGCCCCGCGCAGGACGGCGGGGGACAGCGGGGCCGCCCCCCGGATGACGATGCCGTCCCCGTCCAAGCCCTTGGGGGGCCGAGGAGGGGCCGCCGGCTCCTCGGCGGGGGCGAAGGGCTCCGGCGAGGAGGAGGAGGAGGAGGGAGCGGCCGGGGCCGAAGGCGCCGCTTTGGACCACTCGGGACTCTCCGGCCACTCTGCTGGGCCGGCGAAGGGGTTGAGCGCCCCGAAGGGGGCAAAGCGCTTCTGGGGGTGCGGGGGCTTGAGGCGGGGGCAGCTGCGGAAGGGCTTCAGGGGGGGCTCGGTCCCCAGCAGCGGCGTGGAGCAGCCGCTGCCCGCCCCGGCGCCCGGCTCGGGGAACGCCCAGGGGTCGGACCAGGAGCTGGGCGCGGGCTGGGCCGGGGGCAGCGGCCGCCCGGGGGGCTCGGCAGCCTTGCAGTCGGCCCAGGTGCAGGGGTAGCAGTACAGCGAGTACGCGTCCGGAGAGGGCGAGGCGCTGCCGCTGCGCGGGGCCGACCTGCCGGGGCGAGGCCAGTGTCACCGTCACCCCACGGTTCCAGGTACCCCCCACCCACCGTCCCCGGTGTCCCCGGAGCCACTCACCCGTCGTGGAGCCCCGAGGAGTAGTAGGAGAGGCTGGGGCTGGGCGAGGGCGCGGGTGCCAGCTTCGGGCAGCGCAGGGGGCCCGGGGGGCTGCAGGGCGCCGGGGGGCGGCTGCCCCGGGGCGGCACCGGGGGCGCGTTCAGCAGCCGGCACTCCTCCTTCACCTGGAACGGGGCAGCGCCGTCAGGGCCCCGGGGGCACCCGGGGATCCCCGCGGCCGGACGGGGTGATGGGGGCTCGGGGACAGCCGCTCCTGCCCGGCCGCAAAGCTCTGGGTGCAGCTGGGGAGACTTGGGGCCCTCCTAGCCCGTGGCGCGAGGAGATCAAAATATTGGGGTGCCCCGTGGTGAAGGGGAGGCTGAAATTTGTATAGGGAAGGCCAGAGGATCGGGTACCCCACGGTTCCGGGCAGCCCAAGAGGTACCCGATGGTGCAGAGAGCCCTGGGGTGCCTCGGAATGAGGATCGGTGGTGGGCAGCCCTGGGGACCCGAGGTCTGAAGATTTGGGTGACCAAGCAGAGCTGGGGAGGGACCCCAGGGCCAGGGGGCAGGGAGGGGGTCGGGCTGCCCTGCCATGGCGCTGGCCTTGCCACGGATGGGCTGACAGGACCCCGGCGATGCCGTTCCCCATCCCTGGGGACGGGAGCGGGCTCTTACCGCCTCCGATTTGGGTGGCACCGGGGGCGGGGTGTCCCCGCGGGGCTCGTCCCCGGGGCGGTGCGGGGAGCCCAGCGGGGTGACAGCCCCGAAGGAGACGAGGTCGGGCCGGCCGCCGCTGCTGCCCAGCTCGCAGCAGCCCTCCGGGCTGGGATTGCTCCACAGCTCCTCGTAGGGAATCTCCAGCGGCTCCTGAGTCCTGAACTCGGGCTCGGCCCAGTCGGGCGTCATGTACTCCCGCTCGGGCTCGGGGAAGTCGGGCAGCGGCGGGCGCGGGGTGCCCCCGCCGAGGCCCCGCGGTCCCTGGCAGCGGGCGGGGGGCTCCCGGGGACCCCCGGAGCCGCAGGCGCAGAGCGAGAGGCGCTGCAGGGGCTGGCTGAGCTCCTCGCGGCCGCAGGCGGGCAGGCAGAGCCGCAGGCGCCGCGGGCTCGCGCATTCCTCCAGCAAGTCCGGCTTGGCCTCCCGCACGGCCCGCGAGTACTCGTCGGGGTTGAAGCGGTCGTGGCAATACGCGGCGCTGTCCCGCAGCAGCTTCTCCAGCTGCGGGTCCCCGGCCAGCAGCCCCTCGGGCAGCTGGAAGCGGGGCATGTCGGTGAGCAGCAGGAAATGGAAAGGCACCAGCTCCTCCCGGCGCAGGATGCAGCACAGCACCACCGTCTTGGAGATGATGCTGACCAGCTTGTAGCAGTGGCCCTCTCGGATGGCGTGCAGGTCGTAGGGGTTGCGGGCGGGCCGGCTGGGCACGGCCACGTTGACGGGCAGCCGCACCTTCTCGATGATGCTGCGGATGGTGTGCTCGCCCTCCTGCAGGCGCAGCTCCAGCGGGCTGCGGGTGCTGAAGCGGCCCTTGCACTGGAAGGGCAGGCTCAGGCTCTCGTTGGTGCGGTGGTTCATGCAGATCAGACACGGCATCTTGCCCTTCACCTGCCGCGCCCCCGCCGCCGGCGCCGCCTTGCCCAGCTTGCGCAGGAGGGTGTTGAAACGCGACTTCTCCTTCACCGTCTTGGCGCACAGGATCTCCGCTTGCCCCATCAGCGTCAGCTCGTCCCCCGCGTTCAGCGTGAAGTTGTAAACCTCGCTGTCCTCGCTGAACTCCCCCGACACCACCTGCCCGCGACAGCCCCAACATGGCACCCGCTGCCCTGCCCTGCGCCCCCAACACCCCAACACCACCTCTGATGTCCCACCAGCATCCCTGCCATCCCACCAGCACCTCTGATGTCCTACCAGCATCCCTGCCATCCCACCACCACCCTGTGATGTCCCATCACCATCCCTGCCATCCCACCACCACCTCTGATGTCCCACCAGCATCCCTGCCATCCCACCACCACCCTCTGATGTCCCATCACCATCCCTGCCATCCCACCACCACCCTCTGATGTCCCACCAGCATCCCTGCCATCCCACCACCGCCCTCTGATGTCCTACCAGCATCCCTGAAATTCCACCACCATCTCCTGACATCATCCTACCATTATTCCTTATCCCACCACCATCCCCTAATGTCCCATCACCATCCCTGACATCCCACCACTACCTCTGATGTCCCACCACCATCCTTGAAATTCCACCACCATTCCCTGATGTTCCACCACCATTCCCTGATGTCCCACCACCATCCCTGACATCCCACTGCCATCCTGGACATCCCACCACCATCCCCCAGTATCACCCCACCATCATTCCTGATGCTCCAACACCATCTCAAAGTCCCACCACCACCATCCCTGATGCTCCACCACCACTCCCTGCTGTCCCACTGTCCTCTCCTGATGTCCCAGCCCTGTCCCCTGTTTTCCCTCCTTTATTTCCCCCACCCTGCAGTGCTGTCCAACCAATTCCCCCAGTATCCCACCACTCACCCCTGCTGTCCCACCCCCACCCTTCACTGTCCCACCATCCTGTCCTGATGTCCCACCACCCCCCAAAGTCCCTGTCCCCTCACCCCCGCTCCCCTCCTGCCCCACCGCTGTCCTCGGTGTCCCCTCCCACCCCACCGCCCCTCCCTGCTGTGCCACCAGTGTCCCCTGCTGGCCCAGCCCCGTCCCCTGCTGTCCCCAGGACCTTCACGCTGAAGGTGATGGCCTCCATGACGAAGATGCGGTCTGGGAAGATGCTGGCCACCTCCTCCACGCTGTTGAAATACTGCACAGGCTCGCGGAGGTCCCGGTCCTGGTCCAGCAGCTTGAACTTCCCTGCGGGGACCCCCGAGGTGAGAGGGGCCCAGCTCCTCCCAGGGACCCGCTGTCACCCCCCTGGGGCCCTTCATGGGGGACAGCCACCCCTGAGGGGCCCAGCTCCTCCCAGGGACCCACTGTCACCCCCCTGGGGCCCTTCATGGGGGGACAGCCACCCCTGAGGCACCCTGGGGTCCCCACCACAGCTTTGGGGACATTCCTGGGGGCTTTGCCAGTGGCCAAGTGCTGCAAGGGGACCCCAGAGCAGCCCCTGGGGGGTTTCTGGGTTGGGACAAGGCATGGGGTACATGGAATGCACCCCCAAAAGTGTTCCTGGGAGTGCCCAGAGCGGCCCAAATTGCCAGGGGTGCCCACTGCCCCCCAAAATCCCATCCCAGCCATGCCAGGGCACAGTGACCCCACAGCTCAGGTGGGAGAGACACCGGGAAGGGAACCGGGAACGGGGAAAGGCGGGAAAGGGAGTGGGGAAGGGCGGGAAAGGGGAAAGACAGGGATAGGAATGGGGAAAGGCAGAAACGGGAATGGGAATGGGCAGGAACGTGGAAAGACAGGGACGGGAACGGGGGAAGGCAGGAATGGGAATAGAGAAAGGTAGGAACAGGAACGGGAATGGGGAAAGGCAGGAACAGGAGTGGGGAAAGGCAGGAATGGGCGGGAAAGGGCAGGAACGGGAACTGGAATGGGCAGGAATGGGAACGGGAAAGGGCAGGAATGGGAACGGCAATGGGCAGGAACGGGAACGGGAATGGGAAAGGGCAGGAACGAGAATGGGAAAGGGCAGGAACGGGAACGGGAATGGGCAGGAACGGGAACGGGAATGGGCAGGAACGGGAACGGGAATGGGCAGGAACGGGAGCGGGAATGGGCAGGAACGGGAACGGGAATGCGCAGGAACGGGAACGGGAATGGGCAGGAACGGGAACGGGAATGGGCAGGAACGGGAACGGGAGTGGGAATGGGCAGGAACGGGAACGGGAATGGGCAGGAACGGGAACGGGAATGGGCAGGAACGGGAACGGGAGTGGGAATGGGCAGGAACGGGAACGGGAATGCGCAGGAACGGGAACGGGAATGGGCAGGAACGGGAGCGGGAATGGGCAGGAACGGGAGCGGGGCAGCTGCAGCCCCAGCACAGCCGCCTCCACCGGCAGCGGCTGCCGGGCACGGACCTGAGGCGAATATTAATTATAAATCCCCGCCCGCCCGGCCGGCGGAGCTGGGACACCAGAGCTCCTCGCTTGGCTCGGGGGCACCCGAGGCTGGAGCCGGCTCAGCCCCGCATCCCGGGGCAGCGGGGCCACGGCCGAGCCCCGAACGCTGTTAACAACAGCCCAGCGCCCTGCAGCCCCCGTGGGACGGGTGATTAACCCCTCCCCCGCTCCATTTCCCATTATTTATTTATTAGCAGGACTCATTACCGCCGTGGAGCACTTAGAGGGGTCATTAAGGCTCTGGCGGCTGCCGGCAGAGGCAGCTCAGCACCTTCGTCTGCGCTGCCGACCCCAACCCGGCCCCATCCTCATCCTCATGCCAGCCCAGCTCCTCCCCAGCCCAGCCTCATCACTCTCGCTGTCCCCATCCCTTCCTCATCCCATCCCAGCTCATCCCTGTCCCTTTTCCCCATCCCATCCTCGTCTCTCTCCCATTTCCATCTCTATCCCATCCTACCCCATCCTCATCCCTGTCCTTGTCTGCATCCCATCGCTGTCCTTGTCTGCATCCCATCCCATGATCCCATCCCATCCCTTCCCATCTCATGGATCCCATCCCATCCCATCCCATCCCATCCCTTCCCATCCCATCCCATCCCATCCCATCCCATCCCATCCCTTCCCATCTCATGGATCCCATCCCATCCCATCCCATCCCATCCCTTCCCATCCCATCCCATCCCATCCCATGGATCCCATCCCATGGATCCCATCCCATCCCATCCCATCCCATGATCCCATCCCATCCCTTCCCATCTCATGGATCCCATCCCATCCCTTCCCATCCCATCCCTTCCCATCCCATCCCATCCCATCCCATCCCATCCCATCCCATCCCATGGATCCCATCCCATGGATCCCATCCCATCCCATCCCATCCCATGATCCCATCCCATCCCTTCCCATCTCATGGATCCCATCCCATCCCATGGATCCCATCCCATGGATCCCATCCCATCCCATCCCATCCCTTCCCATCCCATCCCTTCCCATCCCATCCCATCCCATCCCATCCCATCCCATCCCATCCCATCCCATGGATCCCATCCCATGGATCCCATCCCTTCCCATCCCATGGATCCCATCCCATCCCATGATCCCATCCCATCCCTTCCCATCTCATGGATCCCATCCCATCCCATCCCATCCCATCCCATCCCATCCCATGGATCCCATCCCATGGATCCCATCCCATCCCATCCCATCCCATGATCCCATCCCATCCCTTCCCATCTCATGGATCCCATCCCATCCCATGGATCCCATCCCATGGATCCCATCCCATCCCATCCCATCCCTTCCCATCCCATCCCTTCCCATCCCATCCCATCCCATCCCATCCCATCCCATCCCATCCCATCCCATCCCATCCCATCCCATCCCATGGATCCCATCCCATGGATCCCATCCCTTCCCATCCCATGGATCCCATCCCATCCCATGGATCCCATCCCATCCCATCCCATCCCATGGATCCCATCCCATGGATCCCATCCCATGGATCCCATCCCTTCCCATCCCATCCCATGGATCCCATCCCATGGATCCCATCCCATGGATCCCATCCCATCCCATCCCATGGATCCCATCCCATCCCATCCCTTCCCATCCCATCCCATCCCATCTCATCCCATCCCATCCCATCCCATCCCATCGATCCCATCCCATCCCATTGATCCCATCCCATGGATCCCATCCCATCCCTTCCCATCCCATCCCATCCCATCCCATCCCATCCCATCCCATCCCATCCCATCCCATCCCAATCCCCATCCTTGCCCCTCTGCAGCTCTGCCAGGGGTGGGGGCAGCCCCCAAACCAGAGCATCCCCTACCCCAAACTGGACCCTACTGGAGCAGCCCCAGCGGGCAGAGGGAGGGCAGGGGGGGCAGGTCCCGGCTCCGCTGGCCCAGGGCCACCATTCCCGTTGTCACCATTGTCCCCACCTGGGTACTGGAGCGGGATGTCGATTTTGGGCCCGATGACGTAGTGTCCCTCCTCCAGGCTGTGCGCTGTCACCGTCGTCCACTGCCGGCACGAGTGGACCAGGAGCACGTCCTGGGCTGTCACCCCCTCCACGCGCTCACCTGCGGGGGGACAGGGCTGTCACCACCGCCACCCCCCCTGCCCCGCCCCGCCCCGCCCCCCGGCGCCGCTGGACGGACGGACGGACGGACGGACGGAGCGAGGGATGAGCAGGTGCCGCTGCCAAGAGCCGCCAGTTGCCCAGGAAACAATTTCTTTGTGCCCCCTGAAAAGCTGCAGCCGCCGCAAACAAGAAGTTTATTGAGCGCGGGCCCCCCCGGGAGCCCTCCAGAACCGCGGCACCCCCGACACCCCCCGGCACCCCCGACATCCCCGGGCACCTCCGACACCCCCCGGCACCCCCGACATCCCCCGGCACCTCTGAACCCCCCCAGGCACCCCCGACACCCCCCGGCACCCCCGACATCCCCGGGCACCTCTGAACCCCCCCAGGCACCCCCGACACCCCCCGGGCACCCCCGACACCCCCCGGCACCCCCTGCAGCCGGGATGGGCCCTGATCTGGGGGGGACACGGCCAGGCTGGGGGTCCCCTGCACCCCCTGCTCCCCACAGCCCCACAAGCACCTCATCCCCTGCTCCCCACGGCCCCACATCCCCACAGTACCAAATCCCCTGCTCCCCACAGACCTTGCACCCCAAATCCCCACATCCCCTGCTCCCTGCTGCCCACACCCCCACACCCCTACAGCCCCTGCTCCCCACATCCCCTGCTCCCCACATTTCCTGCTCCCCACATTTCCTGCTCCCCACATCCCCCCAGCCCCACATCCCCCTCTCCCCACTCTGCCTGGGTTTGGGGGGTCCCAGCCAGGCCCCCCCAGCCAGGCCGTGTCCCAGGGAGGGTGGGGAGGGACACGGTGGCTCCCAGCCCCTGCCAGCACCTCCCGAGCGTCACCCGGCAAGGGTGACAGTGGGGAAACTTCTGGGCCATGGCTGGGGGGACCCGGGCCCCACAATTTCCCACCTCACAGCCCCGAGGGGCAGCCCCGGCCCCCCCACCCGAAAGGACCCGACCCGAGCAGCCCCGGAGCCGGGACAGCAGCTGGGGCTCACCTGGCCCCAGCCTTCCTCCCTCCCTCCCTCCTCCTCCTCAGCACTCCAGGCTCCTTCCTTCTCCCGTCTTTCTCCTCCTCATCCCTTCAGCCTCTTCCAGCCTACTCTTCATCCCTCCAGCCTTCCTCTCTCCCTCCACCTCCTCCTCACTCCTCCAGTCGCCACTCTCTCCTCACTTCCCCATCTTTCCTATCTTCCTCTTCATCCCTCCACTCTCCATCCCTTCCTCCGAGCCTTCCTCCCTTCCTCCTCCTCACTCTCAAGCCTTCCTCACTTCCCCATCCCTCTACCCTCCACCGCTCCCTGCTCCTCATCGCTCCACTCTCCCTCCCTCCTCTTCGTCTCCCCAGACTTCCTCCCTCCCTCCCTCCCTCTTCCCGGTCTCTTCGTCCTTCGTCTCTCCCTTTCCCTCATCACTCCAACCTCCCTCCCTCCTCGTCCTCACTCTCCAGCCTTCCTCCCTCCCTCCCCATCCCTCCGCCTTCCACCCCTCCCTCCTCCTCATCACTCCATCCTTTCTCCCTCCTCCTCCTCCTCACTCCAGCCTCACTCTCCGTCCCTCCATCCTCCCTCCCTCCCCTGGTCCCCCCAGCCTTCCTCCCACCCTCCTCCTCCTCCCCATCACTCCAACCTCCCTCCCTCCCTCCTCCTCCTCCTCCTTCTCGTCCCTCCAGACTTCACCCCCCGCTCGTGTCCTCCCCCGCCGGGCTCACCCTGCCCGAGGCAGACGAGGGTGGGCAGGCGGCACTGGCTGACGATGGCGTCGAGGGGCAGCGCCGCGGGGCTCCAGCGGAGCCGGGCCAGCCCCGCCGCGAGCTTCTCCATCGCATCGCGGCTCAGGCCGGCCCCGGGCCGGGCTCCATCGCCGCCGCCGCCGGGCCGGGGCCGGGGCGGGGGGCGGGGGGCGGCGGGAGCGGGGCAGGAGGAGCCGCCCCCCGCCCGCCCCCGGCCCCTCCTGCCCGCCCGCCCCGGCAGGCGGAACCCCCCCGGCGGGGGCGGGGGAGGCGGCGGCGGGCGGGGACCCCCGTGCGGGGCACCCCCTTGGGACTGGGCACCCCCTCAGGACCGGGCACCCCCTTGGGCCGGGCACCCCCTCAGGACCGGGCACCCCCCCGGGCCGGGCATCGCCCCCCGTGCCGCGCATGCCCCGGCGGGGCCGCTCCGGGGCTGTCCCGGGCGGGTCGCGCTGCCCCGCGGGGTTGGGGGGCGGCTCCGCCCGCGCTCTCGGGCTCCGGGGGCTCAGCCCCGGCTCGCCCCGGGGTCCCGGGGGTTCGGCTCCCTCCGGCCGCCGAGGGAACGGGCGGGGGGCGCCGCGGGGACCCTCCCCCGTCCCGTCCCGTCCCGTCCCGTCCCGTCCCGTCCCGTCCCGTCCCGTCCCGTCCCGTCCCGTCCCGTCCCGCTGCTGGAGGCGCGGAGTCGCCGGGAGCTGCCGGGGGGTCCCAAGCGAGGGCGGCGGGGAGCACAAGGGACCGGTGGGGGGGACCGGGGGGACCCCGATGCTGCCCCACACCCCGATGTCCCCGCCGGGACCCCGCGGCCCGGCTCTGCCGCACGGACGCGGAGCACAAATGGGACCGGGAGAGGGGGACGGGGACATCACAGTCAGCGGGGACCCGAGCGGGGACTCCGCACCCTGCGGGGGACACCGGACCCGGTGGGTCCCCGCACCCTCGGTCCCTCAGCCCGGGGGGGGAAGCCCCGGTCCCGCTCTGCAGCGTCTGGTCCGGATCCCCCTCCCCGGTCCTTTGCCGGCTGCATTCCCACTCCGCTGGAGACTGGGCTGAGGAGGATGAGGGAGTGGAGGAAGCAGCAGGTGCCCGGCCCTGGGGACGTGTCACTGTGTGCTGTCCTCTGCCCCCGTCACTGTCCCCGGGCCAAGCACAAGGGGAGGCTGCTGGGCGGAGCAGGGATGGGATGGGATGGGGTGGGATGGGATGGAAGAGAGGTGGAACAGTGAGAAGGGTGAAGCAGGAGAAGGGAAGGAGCAGGGATGGAGAAGGAACAGGGAAAACGATGGAGCAGCTGTAGGGAAGGAGCAAGGATGGGAAAGGAGCAGGGAAAGGGAGGGAACAGCTGTAGGAAAGGAGAGGGGACAGGGAAGGGCACGTATGGAACAGAGCAAGGATGGGGATGGAGCCGGGATGGCGGAGCTGGGATGGCGGAGCTGGGATGGGGACAGAAAGAAGGATGCAGCAGCAGGAGGAGGAGGAGGATGGGGAAAGACCCAAGGCTCAGTGCCGGGGGTGACACGGACAAACGGGACACTGGGATGGCGTCCGTGTGGGGAAGGTCCCTGCCAGGCCCCCCCTCCCCGAGACTCCCTGGGAGTTTCCCCCCAAATCCCGCACCCATGGGTGGCTGTGGGGGCTCTCCCACGCCCTGAGCCCCCGCGATGGGGAGGATTTGGGATCGCTGAGCTGCTCCCCACGGCCTCGCCCCTGCCAGGGACGGCCGGGCCCCGCGGCCATGACACAGTCCCGGCTTTATTCCCAGCAGCGGCACAAAAAAACCACCAGCTTCTGCCGGATCCCGGCGCCATGGGAACGGGGACACCATGGCAGCGGGGACACCGCGGCACGGGGACACCATGGCAGCAGGGACACTGTGGGAACAGGGACACCATGGCAGCGGGGACACCGCGGCACGGGGACACCATGGCAGCAGGGACACTGTGGGAACAGGGACACTGTGGCAATGGGAACAGGGACACTGTGGCAATGGGAACAGGGACACTGTAGGGACAGGGACACTGTGGCAGCAGGGACACTGTGGCAGTGGGGACACTGTGGCATTGGGGACACTGTGGGAACAGGGACACTGTGGCAGTGGGGACATCATGGCAGCAGGGACACCATGGCAATGGGGACACTGTGCCACTGGGGACACTGTAGGACCAGGGACACTGTAGGACCAGGGACACTGTGACATGGGGACACTGTTGCAGTGGGTACACTGTAGGAACAGGGACACTGTGGGAACAGGGACACCGTGGCAGCGGGGACATCATGGCAGCAGGGACACTGTGGGAACAGGGACACTGTGGCAATGGGAACAGGGACACTGTGGGAACGGGGACACCATGGCAGCGGGGACATCGCGGCACGGGGACACCATGGCAGCAGGGACACTGTGGGAACAGGGACACTGTAGGGACAGGGACACTGTGACATGGGGACACTGTAGGACCAGGGACACCGTGGCAGTGGGAGGGCAGCAGCAGCAATGGGTCCCCCTGCTGTCCCTGGGATGGTCCCTCACTGGGCTTTGCTGGAGGGGACATCCCTGGCCCCAGAGGCTGGCAGAGGGGACAGGGTGGGGAAGGACAGTGGCACAGCAGTGGGGGCTCTTGGAGAGCTGGAACAGCCACCCCTGATTCCCACCCGAGGCAGGGGTGCAGAACATGAGGTGCAGAACATGGGGCGGAACAGCTGCTTCCCAAAAAACACCCCAAGTCCCTCCCCAGTAGGGTCCCAGAGGAGACCCCACACCCCCAAGCTGGTGTCCCCCCCTCAAGGGGCTCCACGTCGGGATGGGGCAGCCTCGGACCCCAGAATCCTGCCCCGGGCAAACGCCAGCGGCAGCTTTGGGCAAGGCAGCAGGAACAGCTCCACCCGCAGGCAAAGCAGCCCTGAGAGTCTGGGGGGACTCATCCCACCTCCTCCAGGGCTGGGCTCACTCCCAGCGGAGCCAGAGGGGATTCAAGGCGCCCAGGAAGTCACCAGTGCAAGTTTATAAAAGCTTTTATTTGCTCTTGGTACGACCAAGAATGGGACAGTGATCTTTTATACAATTTGATACAGTAAGTGGTACAAAAGAATGTGTTTTAAATAAAAAGCCAGAGTGGAGTAGCAAAAATATTAAAAGATTAAGTAAAAAATTGTCGGCATGGGAATTAATCCAAGACCTTGATGCTGTTTTATTCCACCGTCCGAGGGCACGAAGCGCCGCGGAGACCCCGGCGCGTGACACGGCCGTGGGACAGAGCCAAGCTCGGGTTTGGTTTAGCAGGACCGATTTCATCGTTTAACGCTTTTTTGGTGACAAAAGGGCAGCGCTGAGCTCCCTCCGCGGGCGGGGCCGGGGGCACGGAGGGGCTGCTGACACCTCCCGCTGCCCTTCTCTACTCCACAGGGCTGGGCTGGGCTTCCAAGCAGAGCTTTCACAAGCAGTTAGTTTAGAACTAGGCAGGGAGTTGAGATACCAGCAGACATCAAGTTACTGCAAACTCCTCCGACATGATGGTTATTATTAATATTATTATTATTATTATTTTTAGGGGGGTTTTTATCTGTTTCAGCATCGGCACCGACTCGTGCTGCTCCCTCCTCCCGGCCCGCCCCGGGTGCAGCTGGAGCTTGGACAGGAACAGAAACAGACCCGATAGAAACAGCTCAGTTTTACTGACGGCGAGGGACGAGGGGGCGGCGTTGGCAGCGAGTGGCACCAGCGAGTGGCCTGGGCTCCACCTGTGCCTGCAACGGGCACAGCGTCTACAAAGGGGGCACACACAGGGAGCAGAGCCCCTGCAGGCAAATAAAAAGCTCACGTTTAAAACAAGGATTATACAAAAAAAAAAAAACAAAAAAAAAAACAAAAAAAACCCCCAAAACCAAAACCAAACGCCTTGATGTAGATTTCGCCATTTTTTCCCTTTTTGATCACGTTAGAAAGTGCAGATTTAGCCGAAAGTGGCCGGACTCTGTACAACGCTGAGCCCGAGCTCACCAGCCACTCGCCTGGGAAGGGTTAACACACACGGGGACAAAATGCCAAATACAGAGGGACAGGGAGACACCTCGGTGAGGAGCCGCTCCGGACCAGGAGTTCCGTGTTCAAACACCGTCATTTCATTAAAATTCACTCAGCGTTAGCGGCTGCGGCGAGGGCGGAGCGGAGCCAGTCCCGGGGCCAGTCCCGGGGCCAGTCCCGGGGCCAGTCCCGGGGCCAGTCCCGGTGCCAGTCCCGGTGCCAGTCCCGGGGCCAGTCCCGGTGCCAAGGCCGCGGCCGGAGCGAGGCACAGGCAGGGCCCAGGAGCCGAGCGGGGCTCGGTGTCCTCCCCGCCGGGACCGGGCTCGGGGCCGGGCTTGGAGCCGGGATTCACCGCCGGGGATCCGCGGCCGGGCATCCACCGCAGGGCGAGCGCTCGGCAGCGGCAGCGGCGGTGCCGGGCCCCGCCTGCGGCAGGACAGCGCCAGCAGGGCCGGTGACAGCGGCAGGAGCGGCAGGACAGCGCCAGCAGGGCCGGTGACAGCGGCAGGAGCGGCAGGACAGGGCCAGCAGGGCCGGTGACAGCGGCAGGAGCGGTGGGGAGCGCTGGAACGGCCGCTCCATCCCGGGGGGAGCTGCCCCTGCCGGGATCCGGGGCGGGACTGGCCCGGCGCGGACACTGGAAAGTGGAAAGTTTCCAGGGAGGTAATAAATTAAACTGCCCTCGGGCTGGTTTGTTTCCTTTCCTTTCCTTCTCTTTCCATCCAGTTCCGCTCGGCCTCGGGCCGGCCCCGCAGCCCTCGGGACAGAAGCTGGGAGCTCGTGTTAATGAACTGCTGTCAGTTTGGGGATCCATGTTATATTCATACACAGAAAGTAGACAACCACATCACCCTCCATAGAAACTAGTGCATGCAAATAACTCTTCCATATGGGGGAAAGGCCGGGGCTACGCGGGAGGAGGAGGAGGAGGAGGAGGAGGGAACCACTAGTGACGGACAGGCCTAGGGGGGTTAGTAGGAATCTCAACATTTTTACCTCGGAAGCTAAATCAGTGCTTTGTATTAAATTTTTGGCAAACACACCGCGTTGCCATCCTTTCCATTAACACATCACACCATGGAGAAATGCAAATCAAAGCAGCATGCAGGCAAAAAAAAAAAAAAAAAGAAAAAAAAAAGAAAATAAAAGAAAAAAAAAAGAAAGGAAAGAGCGGCAAAGTGAGAAAAAAAAATGGCAGCAGGAAGAGTTGGGAACGGCGGGATTGGCAAGAGGAGACACAGCAGGTTACATGGAGTTTGCTTTTGTTTTGCACCACCCTTTGTCCTCGATGCATGACACCAACGTTACAGAAAGCAACCACTACAGAGGTCAGGACTCAATGGCACAGGGGGGATGGGATGTCTCCTGCACATGCTTCCACCAGAAAAGAGAAAAGAAAGTGAAAATAAAAGTTCCTTTTTCCACATAAGGCACAGGACAAAGAAACCCCACTCACGGACTCAAGGCGAAAATGAGTTTTTCCTGGCTCTTGCCTGATGCATCTAGAGAATATGGTGACTCAAGCACATGATCCATGACAGAAAATTCCACTGTTGTACAAAATCAATTGTTAATTCTAACCTTTATTCTTATACAATTTGCAGAAGAGAGTTGAGTATGATTGCTCTGGGGTTTAATGGCAGGAGGGACGGGACTATAATACAACCCAAATGTAGTGGTGAGCTGAGCAGGGACATGGAAATGAAGTCACGGAGATGAATTTCCTATACAATGTGTTGAGAAAACTGGAGTAGGCAAAGCTGTCCTAGCCAGAAAACCAAGGGGAGGCAGGAGCTCGTTAAGATGAGGAACAAAACCATTGGTTTCAGGTTAAAAAACGGGCAGAGTGGTTTGTTTTGCAGCGAGAAAAAAGGGGCGGTGGATGGCGATTGGTGAGAGAGGAGAAGGTTCAGCAGCACTTGCTCTTCCAGCCCGTCACCCCACTGCCACTGCTGATATCTACATTTTCACTGTTGGGCTCTTTTACAGGGGTCTGCAAGGAAACAAGTGAACACAGTTAGATGGCTCTGGAGATCCCCCAGGAAAACACCCAGAGCTGGGGGCTGGCATCGCCAGAGGGAACTGGGATCAGCTGTGCGCAAAGAGCTCCTCAGAAAGGCAGGGAATCCTCCCCCCACTCCAGCACAAATGTGAAAAACCAATTTAAGGGGGTTTTTTTCCTGTTGTTTGGTTTGTTTTAAATAAATGGAAAGCTGGGAAAAAACGCAGTGCTTGAAGTGGGACCACCCCAAAATCAACTGGAATTATTTTAGAGCCAACGCTGTGTTTGGTGGAGTAAGGAAATCCCAGCCTACAAACACCACAAGCTGAACTCAGATGATGTGAACTAATGACCTCCAAAACCCCCAGTTTTTATGGATAAACTGGGCTTGTTCCCAGCCTCTGCTCCCTGCTCCTGGGACAGCAGCTCCCATGGAAGGACACTCAAGCTCCTCCTTGTCACAGGACAGAACTTGGTGACACCAAAGCCAAAGCCCCACTCCAGTGGGTTTGATCCAACACCAACATCTACTTCTAGCTGGCTGGAAAGGAACCTAAACCCTCACCACAATTCACTCTCCACATTCCTTTTTTAACTCTCTTTGTCACAGCCTTGCAGAAGAATCCCAGGAATAATGACAGAGGCCAAAAATGAAGATTTAAGGCCCAAAGGTTGGTATGGTTTGTAGCCTGACCTCCTGTTCACCCATGTTTTCACCCCATTTATCACACAAAGCTTGTCAGAAACTGATTAAGAAATGACTGAGGACTGCAGTGACAACTGGGTGACATTATCCACAGAATCATCACACAGGAGAGGGAGGAAGGCAGGGCTGAGACAGGCTTGGGATGGGGTTTATTTGTGTAGGAACAGGAAGAGGACAAGGAACAACAAGGGCCAGGGTTGGCCAGCCCAGGTGTCTGGAGCTCTGGAGCTCCCATGAGCTGCTCCTAGGCAGGAATGTTCCAGCACAGGGGTTTCTGTGTACACTGAGCCCACGGCCAGGGGAGCACATCCCACAGAAAAGGTCCCAGAGCCATGCAGGGATCCAGCCCAGCTCAGTCCTGAAGCACCTCAGTGGCACCTGCAGGAAGCTGACAGAGGTCAGGGCCACAGGTACAGCAGCTCTGGGCACACAGGGATCTGCCACAGGCCATGGACACAAGGCAGGGGGGCAGCAGGGCCAGGGCAGTGCCCGTCCCCTGTGCTGGCACTGCTGGGGCACCTCCAGAGCTGGGGGCAGCTCTGGGCCCCTCCTGACATGAGAGACCTGCAGGGGCTGGAGCTGGGCAGGGAATGGAGCCCCAGGAGGGGCTGAGGGAGCTGGGCAGGGAATGGAGCCCCAGCAGGGGCTGAGGGAGCTGGGCAGGGAATGGAGCCCCAGCAGGGGCTGAGGGAGCTGGGCAGGGAATGGAGCCCCAGCAGGGGCTGAGGGAGCTGGGCAGGGGCTCAGCCTGGAGCAAAGGAGGCTCAGGGGCCCTTGTGGCTCTGCACAAGTCCCTGCCAGGAGGGCACAGCCAGGGGGGTCGGGCTCTGCTCCCAGGGAACAGGGACAGGACAAGGGGAAATGGCCTCAGGCTGGGCCAGGAGGGTTTAGATTGGATATAGGGAACAATTTGTTGCTGGGAAAGCTGTCCATCCCTGGAGGGATTTCAAAGCCCTGTGGATGTGGCACTTGGGGACATGGATCAGTGGTGGCTCTGGCAGTGCTGGGGGATGATTTGACTTGGTGCTCTCAGGAAGCTTTTCCAGCCTCACTGATTCCATGGTTCATTGGTTCACTGCACCTCTCAGGAAGATGATGTGGGGCAGTGGAAGCCCCAAGGAAATGCCATGGCTGGGAGCACAGCTGGGAGTGGCAGAGCTCGTTCCTGCCCCACCCTCCACTCCTGAACTCTTCCCAAGAGCCCCTCAAGAGCTGTCAGTGCATGGACAGACACAGTGGCAGGAAAGGAGAATTCTCTCCACACCAATGGAAACATTTCACTCCAGCACAAGCACAACAACCATGAGTGTAAGGGCCAAACAAACAGGAATTTCAGTTCCTTGGCTCTGATGGGTGTTACTCCCTGTAGGCAGGCCCCCTACAACAACAAAACATCAAACAAGCTACAGAAGTTCAGCCCTGCTCCTTCAGGGACTGCTTTGCCTCAGCACAGCAAAGTCCAAGTGCAACCATCCAGGTGAACATCACAACAGGAGAGCTGGAATTTCAGGGTATTTGTTCCAAAGGAATGCTGTGAGCACCTACCTTTCGAAGAATGTCTTCTGCTAATGTGAGGAATGCCTTCTCAATGTTTATATTTGCTTTTGCACTAGTTTCAAAAAACCTAATACCGTGCTCCCTGGCAATCTGCAGCAAACAGAGAGAGGGAGGTTAGAGAGGCTGGGGATGTTCCAGTGGTGCCACCACCACTTTGGGATCAGCAGCTTTTATAAAGCAGGGAATACTGGACTGGACATGAAGCCAGGGGTGCCACTGGCCCCTGGGCTGTGCCAGCTCTGGGGTGGCAGCAGGGCCAGGGCAGTGCCCGTCCCCTGTGCTGGCACTGCTGGGGCACCTCCAGTGCTGGGGCAGCTCTGGGCCCCTCCTGACACGAGGGACCTGCAGGGGCTGAGGGAGCTGGGCAGGGAATGGAGCCCCAGGAGGGGCTGAGGGAGCTGGGCAGGGAATGGAGCCCCAGGAGGGGCTGAGGGAGCTGGGCAGGGAATGGAGCCCCAGCAGGGGCTGAGGGAGCTGGGCAGGGAATGGAGCCCCAGCAGGGGCTGAGGGAGCTGGGCAGGGGCTCAGCCTGGAGCAAAGGAGGCTCAGGGGGCCCTTGTGGCTCTGCACAAGTCCCTGCCAGGAGGGCACAGCCAGGGGGGGTCGGGCTCTGCTCCCAGGGAACAGGGACAGGACAAGGGGAAATGGCCTCAGGCTGGGCCAGGGCAGGCTCAGGGTGGACACCAGCAGGAATTTCCCCATGGAAAGGGGGCTCAGGCCTTGGCAGGGGCTGCCCAGGGAGGTTTGGGGTGCCCATCCCTGCAGGTGTCACCTGGATGTGGCACTGAGTGCCCTGGGCTGGGGACAAGGTGGGCATTGGGCACAGCTGGGACTGGATGGGCTGGGAGGGATTTTCCAGTCTCAGGGATTCTGGAATTCTGTGTCTCCCTTCCAACTGGCACCAGCAGCACCAGCCAGGTAAGGTGGCTCAGAAGATTCAGAATGTCACAACTCAGAACAATTAAAATCTACTAAATAATCCCCAGTCTGTGTCTGGGCCTAAGAGGACAGACACCACACACTGTGACACTGTGAGGAACTTCAGGGATGTCTGGGAATTTTGAGTTCTCAAAAGAAGCAGAAACTGCAGCTGAGCTCACTCCATTCATGGCAGTTTTTGAGCAAACATTCCCAGGATTCACATCCATCAGCTCCTGCATTCATTCCCTGGCACACCCCCCTGGGGCATCCCAACCCCCTGGAGCAGGCAGAAGTCTTGGCAGTGATTTGCTGACTTGGATAAAGAAGTTTTTGTTGGATACTCACCTGTTCACCTTTTGCTTTAGGGACAACTCTTTTATCTTCCATGTCACACTTGTTTCCTAGCAGCATCCTCTCCACATCCTCGTTGGCATGCTGGAAGGACACAGGCACAGGGTTACAGGGTCACACATGTCCCCCTCACACCCAAAATACCTGCTTCACTTTGGTGTGGCCAGGCCACCACCTGCACCTGCAATTTGGGGACATTTACAGCTGCCCACGATGGAGCTCCATGCACTGCAGTGGCAGAGCAACAAGCTGTTCATTAACCCCAGCCTCTAATGACTTCCTAGCACTGGTTAATGGCTTTTTTCCTCTCCACTTTGTCACTGCACAATGTGAGGGATGAGCCAGGGGAGAAAAAGGGACTGGGGAGGAAAACAGGGGGCAGGACCCAAAGAGAGAAATGAGAGAAGGGAACCAGAAACCAGAGAACAGGGCAGGGTCTCCAAAGGGAGCAGGGAGGGGAGGGGTTGCTGTTTCCTCAAGGTGTGGGGCAGGAGGATGCAGTGCCAGCCTGGCAGGGATGAGGAATCCCAGATCAGCCCAGATCCATTCCCTGCAGCACAGGCCTCTCTGGAGGGGGAATATCGATCATTTCTCATCAGTCCTGGGGAGCTGGGGAGGTCCAGTCTCACTGCAGGTTGGCCAGCACTGCCCCGTGTCCCCAAGTGCCACATCCACACAGCTTTTAAATCCCTCAGAGATGGGGACTCCACCCCTGCCTGGGCAGCCTGCAGGGAATTATGATGATCCCAGGCTCCAGGAAGTACTGAAGGAACTCCAGGAGCTGGGGAAGGTGCTGGAGCAGATCACCTGGGCTGTGATCACACACAGCACGTGCAGGACAAGCAGGAGATCAGGCCCAGCCAGTCTGGCTTTGTGACAGGTCCTGCTGGCCCACCCTGATCTCCTTCTGTGACACTGTGACCTTAATGGAGGAAGGAAAGGCTGTGGATGCATCTGCCTGGGCTTTGCTAAAGCCTTTGGCACCTCTTCCCATGGCATTCTCTGCAGAAACTGGCTGATCCTGGCTTAGATAGGTGCACTCTGCTGGGATAAACCTGGGCATGGAGGCACACCCAGCTGGGCACGGGCACCAGGGGGCTCAGGGCTGGCTCAGTCCTGCCCAACACCTTCAGGGCATGGAGGGCACCAGCCTGGCCCAGCTCAGGGACAGCCCCAGGGGGGGATGTGGATCTGCTGGGGACAGGGGGCTCTGAGAGGGACCAGGACAGCCTGGATCCATGGGCTGAGGGACAGCAAGGGTGAGGGACAAACTCTTTTATTGGTTTCATGTGAATTGTTCTGACTTAATGACCACTCACAGCCAGCTGTGTCAGACTCTGAGGAGAGAGTCACGAGTTTTTCATTAGTACCTTGTTAAACCTTCTGTAAGTATCCTTTCTCTATTCTTTAGTATAATATATAATATGATATGATGATATGATGATATGATATGATATGATTGATATGATATGATAATAAATTAGCCTTCTAAGAACATGGAGTCAAATTCATCATTCCTTCCTCTTCTGATGGGGGACCTTGAAAACACCACACACAGGAGCTCAGGTGTGGAATGACTGGCTCAGGTTTGGGATGTCTGGCTCAGGTTTGGCTCACGTTTGGCTCAGGTGCGGGATGTCTGGCTCATGTCTGGCTCAGGTTTGGGGATGCCTGGCACATGTTTGGGGTGTCTGGCCCAGGTTTGGGGTGTCTGGCTCAGGTTTGGCTCAGGTGTGGGGATCCCTGGCTCATGTTTGGGGTGTCTGGCTCAGGTTTGGCTCATGTTTGGCTCAGGTGTGGGATGTCTGGCACACGTTTGGGGATACCTGGCTCACGTTTGAGGTGTGTGGCTCAGGTTTGGGGTGTCTGGCCCCGGTTTGGGGTGTCTGGCTCAGGTGTGGGGATGCCTGGCTCATGTTTGAGGTGTCTGGCTCAGGTTTGGGGTGTGTGGCTCAGGTTTGGGGTGTCTGGCTCAGGTTTGGCTCATGTTTGGCTCACGTTTGAGGTGTGTGGCTCAGGTTTGAGGTGTCTGGCCCCGGTTTGGGCTGTGTGGCCCAGGTGTGGGGATGCCTGGCTCACATTTGGGGTATCTGGCTCAGGTTTGGCTCATGTCTGGCTCAGGTTTGGGGTGTCTGGCCCAGGTTTGAGGTGTCTGGCCCCAGTTTGAGGTGTGTGGCCCCAGTTTGGGGTGTGTGGCCCCAGATTTGGGGTGTCTGGCCCCAGTTTGGGGTGTCTGGCCCCGGTTTGGGTTGTGTGACCCCAGTTTGGGCTGTGTGGCCCCAGTTTGGGCTGTGTGGCCCCAGTTTGGGGTGTCTGGCCCCAGTTTGGGCTGTGTGCAGCCCCAGTTTGGGCTGTGTGGCCCCAGTTTGGGGTGTCTGGCCCCGGTTCGGGGTGTGCAGCCCCAGTTTGGGGTGTGCAGCCCCAGTTTGGGCTGTGTGGCCCCAGTTTGGGCTGTGTGGCCCCAGTTTGGGCTGTGTGGCCCCAGTTTGGGGTGTCTGGCCCCGCTTTGGGGTGTGTGGCCCCGGTTTGGGGTGTGCAGCCCCAGTTTGGGCTGCGTGCCCCCGATTTGGGGTGTCTGGCCCCAGTTTGGGGTGTCTGGCCCCGGTTTGGGGTGTGCAGCCCCAGTTTGGGCTGTGTGCCCCCGGTTTGAGGTGTCTGGCCCCGGTTCGGGGTGTGCAGCCCCAGTTTGAGGTGTCTGGCCCTGGTTTGGGGTGTCTGGCCCCAGTTTGGGCTGTGTGGCCCCAGTTTGGGGTGTGTGGCCCCAGTTTGGGCTGTGTGGCCCCGGTTTGGGGTGACTGGCCCCAATTTGGGCTGTGTTGCCCCGATTTGGGGTGTCTGGCCCCAGTTTGGGGTGTCTGGCCCTGGTTTGAGGTGTCTGGCCCCGGTTTGGGCTGCGTGGCCCCGGTTTGAGGTGTCTGGCCCCAGTTTGGGGTGTGCAGCCCCAGTTTGGGGTGTGTGCCCCCGATTTGGGGTGTCTGGCCCCGGTTTGGGGTGTCTGGCCCCAGTTTGGGCTGTGTGGCCCCAGTTTGGGGTGTGCAGCCCCAGTTTGGGGTGTGTGGCCCCAGTTTGGGGTGTCTGGCCCCGGTTTGGGCTGTGTTGCCCTGGTTTGAGGTGTCTGGCCCCAGTTTGGGCTGTGTGGCCCCGGTTTGAGGTGTCTGGCCCCAGTTTGGGGTGTCTGGCCCCAGTTTGGGGTGTGCAGCCCCAGTTTGGGGTGTGGCCCCAGTTTGGGGTGTGCAGCCCCAATTTGGGCTGTGTGCGCCCGATTTGGGGTGTCTGCCCCCGGTTTGGGCTGTGTGGCCCTGGTTTGGCTCATGTCTGGCCCCAGTTTGGGCTGTGTGCCCCCGATTTGGGGTGTGTGGCCCCGGTTTGGGGTGTCTGGCCCCAGTTTGGGGTGTGCAGCCCCAGTTTGGGCTGTGTGCCCCCGATTTGGGCTGTGTGACCCAGGTTTGGCTCATGTCTGGCCCCAGTTTGGGCTGTGTTGCCCCGATTTGGGGTGTCTGGCCCCGGTTCGGGGTGTCTGGCCCCGGTTCGGGGTGTCTGGCCCAGCTGTGGCTCTCACCTCGTCGATGTTCCGGAGCCACTTGCTGATGTTCTCGAAGCTCTTGGCGTTGGTGATGTCGTAGACCAGCATGATGCCCATGGCCCCTCGGTAGTAGGAGGTGGTGATGGTGTGGAAGCGCTCCTGCCCCGCCGTGTCCCTGGGGAAACACCACAGGCTCCTCACGGACGTGGACAAGCCATTGCTCTTATGTAGAATAGTTTTATTTTTAAAACAGTTTTTAATTGAAAAAAATTTAAAATTTTAATTTACATGGTTGAAATAAATTTAAAAAGTTGTTTACATAGTTTTAATATAATTTCTAAATTTTTATTTATATAGTTTTCGTATAATTGTAGACATTTTTATTTACATAGTTTTAAGATAATTTTTTAAATTTCATCTTTTAAATTTTTATTTATATGCTTATAATAAATTTTTTAAAATTTTATTGACATAGTTGTAATATAATTTAAAAAAATTATTTACATAGCTTTAATATAATTTTTAAATTTTTAATTTAGTTTTAATAAATGTTAAATTTTTTATTTACATAGTTTAAATATAATTTATTAAGTTTTCATTTCCATAGTTGTAATATAATTTTTAAAATTTTTATTTACCTGGTTTTAATAAATTTTTAAAAAATTTATTTACATAGTTAAAATATAATTTTAAAATGTTTTATTTATATTAATATAATTTAAAAAATTTTTACATAGCTTTAATATAATTTAAAAAATTTTTATTTACATAGTTCTAATAAATTGTAAAAAATTCATTTACATAGTTTTATTATAATTTTAAATTATTTTATTTACATAGTTGTAATATTATTTTTAAAAATTTGATTTACATAGTGTTAATAAATTAAAAATATTTACATAGTTGTAATATAATTTTTATTTACATAGATAAAAAATAATTTAAAAAATATTTACATAGCTTTAATAAATTTTTAAAATTTTTGTTTGCATAGATCGAATATAATTTAAAAACTTTGTTCAAATAGTTTTAATATAATGTTAAACATTTTTACTTACATAAATTTAAGATAATTTTTAAAAATGTAATTTTTAAATTTTGACTTACATGGTTTTATAACATTTTAAAATTTTTATTTACATAGTTGTAACATAATTTTTAAATTTTTATTGACTTTGCTTTAATACACTTTTAAAAAAATTATTTACATAGTTTTAATACAATTTTTAAAATATTTATTTACATAGTTCTAATATAATTTAAAAAAATTTAAATAGTTTTAATATAATTTTAAACATTTTTATTTACATAATTTAAAGAGAATTTTTAAAAATTTAATTTTTAAAATTTTTATTTACATAGTTGCATTACAATTTTTAAATTTTTATTTACATAGTTGTAACATAATTTAACATTTTAAATTTACTTCATTTAAATCTTTATTTCTTTTAATAGTTTATTTTATTTTAATAGTTGATATTTATAAGAATATTAGAAGGTATTGGGTTTGAATTTAAGTGGTTAGTAATTTATTGAAACTTATTTTATTTTGTTTATTGGTTGGTAGTAGTGTATGCTTGTATTAATTGTTTTAGGTAGTTTACATTTTTAGTTCTTTGGAAAGTGAGTGTTTTATATGGGTAAAATTTTCTTTTTTATAGGTGAGTATTTTTTAATAAGAATGGATTGTTATGTAAATTGATTTTTATTTTTACGATTTTTTAACAGGAACTTTTTCTGTTAGTTGTTAGTTTAGTTGAATTAGTAAGGCTTGATTTTATAAGGTAAATAATAAATGATAGAAATAACATATAAATAATATAAATAAAATAAATAAAATATAAATAATATAAATAAAATATAAATAATATTTTACTTGTAAGTAACAGGACATATGGCACAGACGGAGCAGGGTGGATCCACAGAGACAAGAACCCAACACTTTTTGGGACTCACACTTAACCCTGACAGGAATTTTCTTCTCAGATCAGCCTGATAAAACTTTAAAACTTTTTTTTTTGTTGTTTATTTGTTTAACTTGATCTTGCAAACATAAATTCTGCCATTTCTGATCAAAGGCTGTGGAACATCACTCCAGCTGTGCTGTTAAATGTTGGTGTGTGAGCAATATGCTGAAAACTGATCACAAAACATCAGTGACAGCCTGGAATTGCCATTTGCTCCTGGGATTTTGGATGAGATGTGCTTAAAGAAACCTGGGAATGAGCTGAATATTGACAATAAACTGAGAATTAATGCGAAAGAATTAACTGCACATTCTGCAGTGTCCTTCAGAGGCCACAAACCCCAGGGACTGGAGCTTTACAGACAGTTTGCAGTGACATCGTTCATGTGACAGGGACATGGAGCTGCTGGACAGAGCCCAGAGGAGCCACCAGAGCTGCTCCAGGGCTAAAACCAGGCTGGGAGAGCTGGGGGTGCTCACCTGGAGGGGAGAAGGAGCCAGGGAGAGCTCAGAGCCCCTGGCAGGGCCTGAAGGGGCTCCAGGAGAGCTGCAGAGGGACTGGGGACAAGGCCTGGAGGGACAGGAGCCAGGGAATGGCTCCCAGTGCCACAGGGCAGGGCTGGATGGGATCTTGGGAATGAGGAATTGTGCCCTGGCAGGGTGGGCAGGCCCTGGCACAGGTGCCCAGCCTGGATCCCTGGCAGTGCCCCAGGCCAGGCTGGACACTGGCACACCCTGGCACACTGGGAGGTGTCCCTGCCATGGCAGGGCTGGCACTGGGGGGGCTCTGAGCTCCCTTCCCACCCAACCCAGTTGGGATCCTGGCATCCCAAGGTGCTGCTGCCTGCCATGGCTCCGGGCTGGGCTTCTGATTCTCAGCACACAAATCCTGGGGGGTGCAGATCTGGGGGTGAAAGGGAAAAACTGAGCTCTGGGCAGAGCCTGGAGCCCCTGGCAGGGCCTGAAGGGGCTCCAGGAGAGCTGCAGAGGGACTGGGGACAAGGCCTGCAGGGACAGGAGCCAGGGAATGGCTCCCAGTGCCACAGGGCAGGGCTGGGTGGGAAATTGGGAATGGGGAATTGTTGTGCACTGGCACAGGTGCCCAGAGCAGCTGGGGCTGCCCCTGGATCCCTGGCAGTGCCCAAGGCCAGGCTGGACAGGGCTTGGAGCAGCCTGGGACAGTGGGAGGTGTCTCTGCCATGGCAGGGGTGGCACTGGATGAACTTTAAGGTCCCTTCCAGCCCAAACCAGTCTATGATTCAGTTATTCCATGACAAGGTAGACTCCAAGGTGTCCCCAAATTTAAACTGGACTCAAGCAAGGTTCCACACTCCATAACCCCTCCAGAAAGGCCCAGTGTGTCCCTGAGCCCCAGCTCCTGGCTCACAACCCAGCACACTCAGCCACTGATGTCCATCTGCTCCTGGTGACACCAGGACAAGGCCAAGGAGCAGAGGAGGGGACAGGCAGGTCCCAAACCCCAGCAGCCTGTGCCAGGGATGTCCTGCCAGGCCTGGACCTCTGCCTGTGGCCTCAGAAGGTCCCTGACCCCACTCCCAGCTCCACAAAGCACCCAGGGATCCCACACTGTGCCTGACATGGCTGCTGTGCTGCTGGAACCTTCCCCAGCCTGGTGTGATTGGCCAAAGGGCTCAGGTACAGCCCCAGCTCCCACTGCCCCTGGACTCTTCCCCGTGCCCATGTCCCAGAAACACCCAGGACACTCAGCTGGAGCCTCAGCAGCCCCACACTGGGACATTTCCAGGTTTCCTCACCCCACTCCTGGCCCCACCAGGAGCTCTGACATCCCACACTGAAGTCCAGGACTTGGCATTTGGCTGCACTGAATTTCACAGGACTTTTTCCAGTGACATTTCTCCAGCTGGCTGAGAGCAGCTGGAATTATTATTAGTTTAAATCCACTCCTTGACTGGATTTAAACTTTACAGCTTCACCTTTTCTGGCTTATCTCCCATAAAAGACGCAGAGTCTCTCCCTTTGTCCCAGCTGTTAACTCTTCCCTGGCAGGGTGGGCAGGCCCTGGCACAGGGTGCCCAGCCTGGATCCCTGGCAGTGCCCAAGGCCAGGCTGGACACTGGCACACCCTGGCACACTGGGAGGTGTCCCTGCCATGGCAGGGCTGGGAATGAGATGGGCTTTAAGGTCCCTTCCCACCCAAACAATTCTGGGATTCCATGAAGTGATTTGGAGGAATTTAATTATTTAATTGATGGCTTTCCTAGCATATCCCAGAGAGAGAGAGAGAGAGAGAGAGGGATCCTTTCCTTCACTCAGGACAAACTCCTGCAAAGTGTCTCCCCTCACACCCTCATTATTTTCTCTGCACCCACTCTCCAGCACCTTCCCTCCCACTGGCTCCTACCAAGCAGGACAGTGCTGGAGGAGCCTGACCAACCCCAGCAGATTTTTGGGATCTGTGATTCCTCCCTCCTGCCACGGCCAGCAGCTGTCACAGGAACAATTCTGAGTGGTTTTACACCAACTTGGAGTAGGCAGCACGGAGCTGCTACTCACTGCTTGTCACATCCTACAGCTGACTCCCTGGTTAACTCCTCCACTGCTTTTTCTGGCAACTGGAGCTCAGCTAATGGAAGAGAAGAATGCTGGGGAGGGAAGAAGCAAAGAACCTGGAGTGTTTCCCTTTTCTTTTTTTTTTTTGAAATAGATGCTATAGCTGCCCTTTCCCCTGGTTAATGGGTTCTCCATTCATTATTCAGAGATAACTCCTAATGGCTGGAGATTAGAGCTGCCTGAGGCAGACAGGAAATGAGTTATGGCTCTCTGGGTGCCCACGAGGCCTGGATCCACCCTGGGCAAACTGCAGCAGCCACTGGGGGCACGCAGGGATGTTTGCAGCCCTGGCTCCCAGCCCTTTGCTCAAACCTCTGGGTGTAGGCACAAACTGGCTCACTCTCCCAGCTGCCATGAATGTGGGCAAGGACTGTTGAAACAGCCAAGGAGAGTGAAACAGAGCTGGAAAGGGAGGGAGCTTGGATGTTCAGCTTTGTGAAGACAAAGGAGGCTGTCCTGTGGGACTGGGGAAAGGAGATGCTCAAGGAAAGTGAAAAATCTATTTGAATTATTCTCATGCCAACATTAAAATATGCATAAGCTGTATCATATTAGAGGTTTAACCTGGAGAGAAAGGAATTTCTGGGACAGCTTTCCAGCTGACCTGGCAGAGACTGAAGAAACCTTAAAATGCATTATGATTTATTGATGAAAGATTTACATGGCTGCAGCAAGAAGAGATTTAGATCTGGTGATTTGTGAGCATCCTGCCAATCCACGTGGCTCAAAATGAAGCTCTTCAACATATGAAAGCAAGTAATTCCTAGCAAAATAACCCCAAGAATCTTATTACTGTCCCAATGTTGTTACATTTGCAGCTCAGTGCTGCACTGGAGAGACTGGGGAACACCGGGCTGAGGATTTCCCTTCCCAAAGGGAAAAGTGTCCCTGGCTCAGCACTCCTGGCTGGAGAAAGCTGGGCATGGAGGCACATCCAGCTGGGCACGGGCACCAGGGGGCTCAGGGCTGGCTCAGTCCTGCCCAACACCTTCATGGATGGGCTGGGAGGGCACTCAGGGCACCCTCAGCCAGGGTACCCTGGATGGGAGGATGTGCTGGAGGGCAGGAAGCTCTGCAGAGGGATCTGGGCAGGCTGGATCCATGGAAAGGGTGCTCAGGCCTTGGAAGGGGGGTTTGGAATGTCCACCCCTGCAGGGGTCCCAGCAAGGCCTGGATGTGGCACTCAGAGCTCTGGGCTGGGGACAAGGTGGGCATTGGGCACAGCTGCACTCCATGGCCATGGAGGGATTTTCCCACCTCAGTGATCCTGGGGTTCTGTGCTCTTTCAGGTATCTCATGACTGGCAAATTTCAGCTTTTCTGAATAATACTCAGCAAGGAAAAAAAAATGCCCAGAATTCCCAGAATGACCAGGTTGGAAGAGACCTTCAAGATCATGGAGTCCAACCCAGCCCCAACACCTCAATGAAACCCTGGCACCCAGTTAAACTCACCCAGGGATGGTGACACCACCACCTCCCTGGTCCCTGGGAATTCCCAAAGGCCCCAAATTCTCAGAATGACCAGAATGACCAGGTTGGAAAAGATTTTCAAGACCATCGAGTCCAACCCATCCCCAACGCCTCAACTCACCCCTGGCCCCCAGTGCCACATCCAGGCTTTGTTAAACACACCCAGGCACGGGGACCCCACAACCTCCCTGGGCAGAACATTCCAGAACTTTATCACCCTTTCTGTACAGAACTTTTCCCTGATATCCAGCCTAAATTGCCCTTGGTGCAGCTCGAGGCTGTGTGCTCTGGTTGTGTCAGTGCTGCTGGAGAAAGAGCCCAGCCCCAGCTGAGCACAGGCACCTTCCAGGGGGTGTGGGGGTGATGGGGGCACCCCTGAGTCTCCTTCTCTCCATGGCACCCCCAGCTCCCATCATGAGAAATCCAAAACAAGTGAATTCTCCAATTGTTTTATGGGACTGCCATGCCAGAGGAACATCATTCAGCAAACAGAATTCACCCCTAGTCATTCTAGGGGTAATTGCAGAAATTAATGAGGCTGAGGGCACCTGGGGAGTGGAGGTGTGTGCAGCTCTGGTCACCACCACGCTCCCTAAACAGCAGAAGCTGCACATCCAAGGGAATTCCCACACCTGGGATGGCTTATTTCTGACACCAGCTCATTGCTGAATCAACCAAGATCCTGAGGACACTTCTCTGGCCGTGTAAATGTGCTGCCAGCAGAGATGTACTGGGAGAAAAAATGTTATTTTAGAGTTCTCCACACAGCTAGGAGCTGCACACTAAAGACATAAAGCTGCTCCTAAAATTTGGAATCAGTCAGGAAGACTGTAGGAAAACAGGCTGACACACAAATGTCATTAAAGACAGGAGAGCTGGAGGAGCAGCTAAGTAGGAAAAAAAAGGAAAAAATAGATTTTTAGCTGCCAGTTCCATTCCTCTGAGCCTGTGCTTTGCCTGGATGACAAACCCAGCTCTGCTTCTGGTGCCTCCTGACAAGCCCCTCAGAGCTGCACCTGGGCAGCCCAGAGGTTTCCCAGCTTCCATTTCCTAAAGATTAAAGAATTCTGGAACCAGGGATCCCCTCTGTGGATTGGAGAGTCCAAACCTGACCAGGCTCTTGTGAAATCCCTTAGGAACCTGTCCATGGGCACCTGCAGCTACCCCTACCTCCCATGAGGAGTTTCCCAGCAAAACTTCATTTCCTGGTGTTTTCCACGTGCCACTTTGCAGCCTCAGGCCAGAACTGATGTTCTGGTGGTGGAAAAAGGCAGCAAGTTCTATCAGACCCTCCCTACCCGTTCAGGATATCCAGGATTTTCAAGATGTGCTCTGACACCATGAAGAACCCTCATTTTGCCAGTTGTTTTCCCTAAAAAAGTCCCTTTCTCCCCAGGCAGTGCTGATCAAACCTGTGCTGTGTGGGACTGCCACACTCACTTCCTGCCCAGGAAAACCCCATTTCATTTCCCAATGGCTCCACGATGTTCATCACTTCTGGGAACTCCAAAGCCTTTTGGTTTCCATTTCAATGTGTGGTATCACAGTCAAGTTTTAGCTCCACTGCCCTGTCCCTCTGAAGTCCTTCAGCAAAGCCAGCACCATCCTCTCCTGGATCTCTCACTCTGGTCCTTCATTCCTTCCCTGCACCATGAGTGTGAATCATCTTCCAGCCATTCAGCACTGCAAACCCCTCCAGTTCCCAGACTTTGCAAGTGTTTCCAGTCCCAAATGTGTATGAATTCCTTTCTCACAGCTCCTGGAGAGAGAGGACTCATCACTAGTGACTGTCCCAGGAGCTGGAAATAACCCAGCCAAGGAGATCCTCAGCTCCTGGATTGCTTGCAGCCAGAATCTGACATGCAGTGGTTCCCCTGGTGGAGAACCTGGACATCCTGCTGGATCTGCCCTGGATGAGGTCATTTCTTTGGAAGGCCAGGCCAGGGCCGTGTCCCTCACTGCTCCTTGCAGGCACATTTCCATCTGGAGCAGCAGGAGAGCTCTGATCCAGCCTGCTCCTTACAGAGCTGCACCCCAGCTCCAACAGCTCCTGAGTATTGAGTTACTTCTCACCCCAGGCAGGTTTTAATTCAGCCTGACCTTTGTGTTCTTGCCTTAGTCCTATATATAATTTCAGAGGTCAGTGAGACTGTCAGAGGGCCCTTTTCCACAGCCAGGAGGAGGCAAGGAGCTGTTGTGCTGTGTGGTGTCACACCTGAAGGACAGGGCCAAACAGAGGGACTCCAGAAGTGGCCCATGGGAATCTCCTGAGGTTCAATAAAACCAACTGCAGATCCAGAGCAGCCTTTACACAGGAAATGTTCCCCTAAATCCATCCCCTGCTCACTCAGCTGCTGCCTTGCATTGTTCTGGGAATGCTGCACAGCTCCTGCAAGTGCAGGAAGCAGTGGGGAAATAGAAATGCACTGCACAAAACACCTCCAAGGACACTGAGCCACTGCTGGGAAACCTCCTGCTCCAGGAGAAGTGGCAAACACAACACTGAGATTTCATTTTATTTTTTTTTTTTCTGTGGGAGTTTCGTTTTCTGCTTCCCAAGTTTCATTTCAAATGTGCAACCTGAACCCAGCAGAAACAAGCAGCAGATTCAGGCCACAACTTCCCAATTTTGTGATATTTAAAAGTTGCCACTGTGTAAATCTCAGCTCACCCAACTCCACTTCCCCAAGGCACTAAACACCACAATCTGTACAGTTTCATTCCATCTTGCTCTTTAGACCTAAATATCCTCATTTTTCAATATTTTCTGGTTTTACAGTTCATGATGATTTTCTTATTCAGTTTAATCATGGAGTCATGGAATGGTTTGGGTTGGAAAGGACCTAAAGGCTCATCCTGTCCATGGCAGGGACATTTCCACTGTCCCAGGGTGTCCCCAGTGTCCAGCCTGGCCTTGGGCACTGCCAGGGATCCAGGCTGGGCAGCCTGTGCCAGGGCCTGCCCACCCTGCCAGGGCACAATTCCTCATTCCCAAGATCCCATCCAAACCTGCTCTCTGTCAGTTCTAACACCTCCTCAGGGTGCTGCTGACAGGAGGGCTCCAGATGCCTGGTTAGGAAGGAGATCACTCATGATTATCCTGGGATTATTATTCTGGGATGATTGGAAGGATCAGTGTCCCCCAAAACTGGAACTCACCCCCCTGTATGTACAGACACCAAGGTTATGAAGCCATGGGGTTGTTGTGAGTGGCACAAAAGGGACAAATCCCAGCTGAGAGCCCTTGGAGAGTGCAGAGTGAGCAGGAGCCCAGGCAGCCCCGTGGGCCAGGAAAAGCCACTGGCTCTGCTGACCTGACCTGCTGCAAAGCCTCTGGTTCAAAGGAAGCTCAAAGGAAGGAGCTGAGGCTTTGCCTCTTGTCAGACATCCCCACAGAGCAGCTGTGCTCCTGCCAGCTGAGAAGCTCTCCACAGCTGAGCATGGAAAATTCCAGCCTTAGTGCAGCCCTGGATTGCATTTTCTTGCTGACACAAAGCAAGGCTCCCAGTCAATTTATAGGCACAGACTGGAGGCAAGTCCTAATTTAAAAATTCCAGTTTTAAACCACTTCCCACTAAATCACAGGCTGTGAGGATGCTCTCCCCCCCTCCAACAGGAGGTTTGCCAGCAGCCTGTCCCAGGGAGCAGCCAGGCCCAGTGGTTACAAGCACAGCTACTGCTGCAGACACACACAGGGAGTGGAGTTAGCCCTGTGCAAACACAGAACAGCTGCAAACCTGCAGCCCTGAAGGGAATCCAGCAAGAGCAAACTGTGCCCAGGAACACCTGCTGCTGAAGGAAGCTCTGTGTTACTCACCAGATCTGTAGCTTGATCTTCTTTCCTTGCAATTCAACAGTTTTAATCTTGAAGTCTATCCCTAAAATAAACAAGCACATAAATAAGGAATTAGTGTTTAGTTATTAAAAAAAAAATATCAATTCCGCATGAACTCTGAATAGCTGAGACAGAACAGCAGCTTTTTTCCTCTTCCACTGAGGTGCCAGGTAAAGCAGGGATGTGCAGGGGCACTGAGATGGGAAGGGAGCTGGGACAGAGCACAGCCAGGGCCCCAGGGACCTGCTCTGGAACGCCCTGAGCAGGGAGGAGCCCCAGGGATCACCCATTGCTGGCATCCAAAATGCAGGGAACTCTCAGAACTCTGGGTCTGTGAGCCAAAACTCAGAATTAAAGACAGGATTTGATCTGAGACCTTGGGAAAGGCTTCCAAACTTAAGTGCTGAAAGCAAGAATGCGGATTTATAGTTCAAAGCAGAGACACACAGTGTCTCAGAAAGTTCAGATGTTTAGAGTTTAAGATATGAAATAATAAAGTAGTGACAAAGGTAAACAAGGAGTTTAGAATGCAGTACTGGAAGTTTGTGTGTCATAATTAGCTAAGAAAGCTTGCACTGTAGCATGAGTCCAGAAGACAAAATATTTAAGGATTGGGTCAAAACCAGAAGTATCCTTATTAGCAGGGTTTTATTAGTCAATAACTCCTTAAAAAGTCTTGTAACTAAGGGTCTTGAGACCTTCTGAGCCCTGCTATAACAATGGAAGCCAAACTCACCCTTCCTGTCTATGTAAAAAATAAGAACAATAAATAACATCATCTAGAAACTCAGAAGTCCTGTCTCTAACTTATTCCAAACTGCTTAAAAATCCCCATCCAATCCAACTCCTGCCCAGGACACCCCAACAATCCCCCCTGGACCTAAGAGTGTTGTCCTGGAGCTCTGGCAGCCTCACTCCACACCCCTGAGCTTCCACAGGGATGCAGAACAGTTCCAGCCACTCCAAGCTTTAACCAGCAAGGAAAGGAGAATGATCAGAGCTTGGTCTCCTTGTCCAGAGCCATCCCTGCCTCGGCCTTGGGTATGGGAAAGCCAAAGCCAGGCCCTGGCAGAAGTGAAACCAAGGCCCTGAGAGCTCAGCCCAGCACAAACCATGAACAAGGATTTTACATTCAACACCCACACAGAAAGTGCCCAAGTGCCACATCCACACAGCTGCTAAAGCCCTGCAGGGATGGGCACCCCAAACCTCCCTGGGCAGCCCCTGCCAAGGCCTGAGCCCCCTTTCCATGCAGAAAGCCATCCTGGCTTTCAAATCCAATCAGAGAGCAGCACTGATCATTCCTCATGCTTTCCAAAAGCCTGCTTATATTTAGACTTTTTAAAAGGCAGCAGCTGCAAGCCCAAACTTCCCTCCCAAATCTACAAGGTCACTTTATACCAAGCAAGATTAAACAGAATTTGTGAAATGCATCATTACATAAGAAGTTTGCATGGGAGCTGTGCCTTGAACTCCTCTTAGCCAACACCCAGCACACAGAACTTGTTGGGCTGAGAGCTGGACATGACCCAGCTCAGAAATTCCCAGCTCTGGACATCCCTGGAGGGGTCCCAGCAAGGCCTGGATGTGGCACTCAGGGCCCTGGGCTGGGGACAAGGTGGGCATTGGGCACAGCTGGGATTTGATGATCCTGCAGGGTTTTTCTGAGCTGAAGAATGCTGGGATTTATTCTGGGATTTGTTCTGGGCCGAGGCTGTGCATTAATCCCAGGATGGCAGCCTGGGACCTCCCACCCATCCCAGGTCAGTGCTCCTTTGTTCTCCAGCACTGCTGCATCCCTCACATCAGGTTTCACTGATGAATCAATGTAGGAACTCTCACACAAACGTGACTGGAAATACAAACCTGCCCAAGGATTGACTGCCAAGATACAAAACTGCCCCACATCCACCCAGCCCTGTATTGTTTTCAGCATTTCAGGGAGTTGTTTGCTGCCACGTCGTGTCCCCAGCAACACAACCAAACAAATGAACACCAAACATGTAAATGAAATATTTTATATGGTGACAGTTATGTAAATGAAATATTTTATATGGTGACAGTTACCTCTGGGCTGTGCCCAGATGCAGCAGAGTGTTTGAGAGCCACTTTTTATGTGTTAAGATAAAGTAAATTATTAACCCAGCCAAGGAAATTAACTCTTCTCTGCACTGTGAGGGATTTAGCCAACTCCAGTATTTAGGGATAAAATAAATCTCTAATCCCATGTTATACTCAGCTCCCATTCCAATATAATACCAGTTCAGCCTTCAGAGCAGCAAGGTTGTTATAAATAGCAATGTATTTCCCTGGAAACACTTCCAGAGGAGATCCAAAACACTGGCAAAAGGAGACTCCTGCCTGCCTGCCGTGCCTGGCCAGCCGGGCTGTTGACAATAAACAGCAGAAACACAAAAGGCTTCCCAGAAAACAGACATGGGGAGGTTTCCAGGAAAATTCACTTCAGGAAAGAGCTGGAGAGGGCAACGGGTAGAAAACCTGACTGGCTGAAGAACAGACATCTCGTCATCACAGGGGGATAATGAAAGAGCTCATGAATTAAAGATGAGCATGAAATTACTCCCTCATTAAGTGTGGCTAAGATATTTATCACCTTCAGCAGGACAAGCTGGAATTCACAGGAAAACCTGCAAGAGCACTGGCCAGGCTTAGGAAAACCTTATCAACTCCAGATGTTCCAATGCAGATATGGAAATGTTTGCTACCCTGCAGCACAGCACAGCTCCCAGGTCCCTTCTGCATTTCCTGCCCATTGCCAGCCCTCACCTGTTGCTTAGAGCAGCCTGGGGGTGTTGGGGGTGACATGAGAGCCCCAAACCTCCCAGTCCTGGGCTGATCCCCCAGTGTGGGCAGCAGGAAAGGGGGGGTTCTGTCCCTGTGCCCAGGTGAGAGCCCACCTGCCCTGGGCATTCCAACAGCACAAGGACCTGGGGCTGCTGGAGAGAGCCCAGAGGAGCCACCAGAGCTGCTCCAGGGCTAAAACCAGGCTGGGAGAGCTGGGGGTGCTCACCTGGAGAGGAGAAGGATCCAGGGAGAGCTCAGAGCCCCTGGCAGGGCCTGAAGGGGCTCCAGGAGAGCTGCAGAGGGACTGGGGACAAGGCCTGGAGGGACAGGAGCCAGGGAATGGCTCCCAGTGCCAGAGGGCAGGGCTGGATGGGATCTTGGGAATGGGGAATTGTGCCCTGGCAGGGTGGGCAGGCCCTGGCACAGGGTGCCCAGCCTGGATCCCTGGCAGTGCCCCAGGCCAGGCTGGACACTGGCACACCCTGGCACACTGGGAGGTGTCCCTGCCATGGCAGGGCTGGCACTGGGGGGCTCTGAGCTCCCTTCCCACCCAACCCAGTTGGGATCCTGGCATCCCAAGGTGCTGCTGCCTGCCATGGCTCCGGGCTGGGCTTCTGATTCTCAGCACACAAATCCTGAGGGTGCAGATCTGGGGGTGAAAGGGAAAAACTGAGCTCTGGGCAGAGCCTGGAGCCACTGCCAGGGCCTGAAGGGGCTCCAGGAGAGCTGCAGAGGGACTGGGGACAAGGCCTGGAGGGACAGGAGCCAGGGAATGGCTCCCAGTGCCACAGGGCAGGGCTGGATGGGAAATTGGGAATGGGGAATTGTGCCCTGGCAGGGTGGGCAGGCCCTGGCACAGGGTGCCCACCCTGGATCCCCTGGAAGATCCCTGGGGCTGGGAGCACCCTGGGACAGTGGGAGGTGTCCCTGCCATGGCAGGGCTGGCACTGGATGGGCTCTGAGGTCCTTTTCCACCCAAACCAGTCTGGGATTCTGAGACTCCATGGGCCCAGGTGTGACAAACCTGAACTCAGCTTTAGAAAGGACAGAAGCCCTGCTGGAGTTTCTGGGCTCCTGGTGCCATGGTCAGTGCAAACACTGCCCTCACACAAACTCTGAGTCTGCTCTGCCAGCCATGGCAACCACGGCCCAGGAGCAGCTCCAGGGGCTGCCAGCTCACACTGGGCACTGAAATCAGGCCCCTCCATCCCACAGCCACAGGGAATGCTGCCCACACCCCCCCTGTACCTGTGCAGGCTCAAACCTCCAATGTCCTGCTGGATACACAACTACTGGCTCAAGGGATTTGTGTTTCCAGCTCTCTCAGATATAGGATGTTAATGAAGAGCCAGGAGCTGCATCAGCAGGGCAGCTTTAAGTCCATAATCATTTCCATATCACTTTACACCTTCCCAAACCCCTGCCAAGATCCCCCCTCTGCCACTAAATCACAAAGTGACTGCTCTTGACAAGTGACAGACCCACGGCCACCGCTTGGAGAGGGAGGGAGTAAACATTATTTTCCAGTCCACTGCAGAGGTACAAATGATGAGCTGGCCCTTTCACACAGCCCGAATTTTGTTTGCATTCCTTCCAAACAAAGCCCCCATTGAGCACGGGGAGGACGCTGGGCGGGAGGAAGCAGAATGTAGGGCAGGAGGAGGGCACGGCTGCGAGCTGGAGCTTGACAGGCAGCCTGCAGGCACATCCCACCGTGCAGGGACATCCCACCCTGCAGGGCCATCCCATTCTATCCTGCAGGGCCATCCCACCCTGCAGGGCCATCCCATCCTGCAGGCACATCCCATTCTATCCTACAGGGCCATCCCACCCTACAGGGCCATCCCATTCTATCCTGCAGGGCCATCCCACCCTGCAGGGCCATCCCATCCTGCAGGGCCATCCCATCCTGCAGGCACATCCCACCCTGCAGGGCCATCCCACCCTGCAGGGACATCCCATTCTATCCTGCAGGGCCATCCCACCCTGCAGGGCCATCCCATCCTGCAGGGACACCCCATTCTATCCTACAGGGCCATCCCACCCTGCAGGGCCATCCCACCTACAGGGACATGACATCCCATCCCATCCCATCCCATCCCATCCCATCCCATCCCATCCCATCCCATCCCATCCCATCCCATCCCATCCCATCCCATCCTGCAGGGCCATTCCACCCTGTAGGGACATCCCATTACACCCTACAGGCACATCCCACCCCATCCTACAAGGCACATCCTATCCCACCCTGCAGGGATGTCCCACCCTGTGGGGACATCCCATTCCATCCTGCAGGGACATCCTGCCCCACAGGGACATCCCACCCCCCCCAGCTGGGCACACCCCACCAGCCCAGGCCAGGAGCAGTGCAGCCCCAAGTGCATTTTGTGTGTAATTCATGAACAATTGCAGTGACCATGCTGCAGCAGCACCGCCCCTGCTCGAGAAGAAAAGCAAACGTGCAAAATTCAACCTCAGGTTCATCAGGGAAGGGAATGGAGCCCCAGCAGGGGCTGAGGGAGCTGGGCAGGGAATGGAGCCCCAGCAGGGGCTGAGGGAGCTGGGCAGGGAATGGAGCCCCAGCAGGGGCTGAGGGAGCTGGGCAGGGAATGGAGCCCCAGCAGGGGCTGAGGGAGCTGGGCAGGGAATGGAGCCCCAGCAGGGGCTGAGGGAGCTGGGCAGGGGCTCAGCCTGGAGCAAAGGAGGCTCAGGGGGCCCTTGTGGCTCTGCACAAGTCCCTGCCAGGAGGGCACAGCCAGGGGGGGTCGGGCTCTGCTCCCAGGGAACAGGGACAGGACAAGGGGAAATGGCCTCAGGCTGGGCCAGGGCAGGCTCAGGGTGGATGTTTGGAACAATTCCCACCTGGAAAGGACTGTCCATCCCTGGCACAGCTGCCCAGAGCAGAGGGGGACTCCCCATCTCTGGAGGGATCCAAAAGCCCTGTGGCTGTGGCACTTGGGGACATGGGAGTGCTGGGGATGCTCTGAGATCCCTTTTCCAGCCTCACTGACTCTGCCATTTAAACCCTGTGTGTTCCAGCTGCCCAGCTTTGTGCCACAGGCTCTGACAGCAGCCAGGATTTGAAGTGTGGCTCAGGGAACAGCTCTCAGTACCTGTGCAGCGCCCGTGGCAGAGCTCAGAGCACAGCCCCATCTCCTGAGGAGCAGCAGGAGGTGTCTGGATGGCCGTGCCCAGCTGAGCTCCTCCCTGTGCTGGCTCACCCTGACGGGGGTGAAGTCCTCAGCCAGAGCCACAGCACCTTCTCCAAGAGCCTCAGCTGAGTGTAAAATCATGGAATGGGTTGGGTTGGAACTTTAAAGCCCATCCAGTGCCACCCCCTGGCACAGGCAGGGACATTTCCACTGTCCCAGGGTGCTCCAAGCCCCATCCAACCGGGCCTTGGGCACTGCCAGGGATGAGGATGGAGATTATTGTTGGATTATCCAGTCTACAAAGCTGCCAGCTATAAATGAAGTCACTGTACCACCAAAACAGAGTTGAGCTTTTGTCTTTGTTTGATGTTTTAATAAGGTGAGGAGTCAAGGCTTTTCCTGCCAGCTGTGTATTTTTGTGTAATCCATGTGCTCCTCCACAGGTATCCACAGAGCTGGGATCCAGCAGCGCCAGTGTCCCAGGCCTGGGGTTTGCTGTTATCCCTCCAAAATAAACTCTCCTCTCTGAGCTTGTGCTTCCCAAACCTCTCACACCAAGTGAAATCCTTGTCCCAGCAAAGTCCCAGCACCCAATGCTGGGGACAACACCTGGAAAAATTAACACTGAGACCTTGTTCTGCGCTGAAGGGTGAAGGAGGCAGGAAACAGCTCCTAGAAAACCTCTGGAGAGCAGTGCTGGCACTAAAGATGTAGGTTTGGGATGGTGCTCATCATCCACACTGTGCAGCTCTGAATCCCTCACAGGAGAAATGTTTTGAAAGACTTAAGTAGCAACTGAGATCATTAAGAGCTTAATTAAAAGCAGAACTCTCAGCTCTTGCCTGATGAGCTTGTGCTGGGCTTTCCTTGGAAAGAGAAAGTGGATTTGCTGCTGAAGCTTTCTTACGAAATAATTAATAATTATCTTAACTGATAACCAAGGTTAACGGCTGCTGCCCTGAGTGAATGACACCCTGAAGCATTCAAGGCTCTTGGCAAGAGCTGCACTGTCTTCTAAGACTTTAGAGTTCTGCACTTGACTTAGTGGGAAAGTTTGGTACTGGGAGGGCTTGGAGGACATCAGCAGGAAATAGAGGAAATTCTTCCTGGAGAGGGTGGGCCCCCTTGGAAAGGGCTGGAGTGCCCATCCTGGAGGTGTCCAGGGAATTCCTGGATGTGGCCCTCAGTGCCCTGGGCTGGGGACAAGGTGGGGATTGAGCTCTTTTCCAAACCCAGGCACTCTGGGACCCTGCACTAATCCATCTCTCTCAAGACTTGGGGGCCCTCAGCATGAAATCGCTGAGTTTAGAAAGAGCAGACAAAGCTTTCCACCCCCAAGTTAATTTGGCAGTTTTAAAAGCTCCCAGGGTTAATTATTGCTGCTGTTGTCAGTTCTCTTTATTGCATTTTTGTTATTTAAATGAAGGCATTTTGGGGCTGGTTCCTGGGCCCTGTGCAAGCTCTAAGCACACCTGGGGGATCCCAGCCCCACAGTGACTCCAGGTATGGCCCAGCCTGTGCCCCTGGGATTGCTGTGAGTCCTGAGGTCTGTTCCCTCACACTTTATGAATGAGAGAGTTGTTAATTCAGTGAAACAGCAGCACTTTCCTTCTGCCTGCCCAGTTTCTTTACTCAACAGAGGAATTTCCCAGGAAGTGAGGCAGCAAGGACAAGGCTTACACTTTCCTGTGGCTATTCAAGCCCTTGCTTGAGTTGGACAGGTGCAGGGAGGTGTTCCAGGCCGGGCTGGACAGGCCTTGAAGCAACCTGAGACAGTGGAAGGTGTCCCTGCATGGCATGGAGCTGAGGTTTAAGGTCTGCTGGTTTTCAGCTTCCTTTTTCTACCCCTGTGCAGGTCGGGATTGAAGGCACTCCAGGGATGGTTCATGTTCAGACTCAGGTGTTTGTTGTTTCTTACCTGTGTTGCAGTCTCACAGCAGTGAGTTCTGTAACAAGGCACAAAATGGCCAACTGTCTCTTGTACAAGGTCTTTTAAAGCTAAACTACCCAATTAATAAATGACACCTAAATTATTTTCACTTTTATCCCAATAACTGATCCCTCAAAGTCTGCAGGGTGGCCTTTTCTGTCCAGTTACAAAACACCACCCAAACCCTTGGAGTAGAAAGAAGAAGGTAAAGAACAACCTGCAACCACCCTAAAACCTCCATCCTGCCCCATATTTATTACCATATCCTAAAACCCCAAACTCCAAGTTTTCCACCCTGTGCTATCACACACTTCTACCCCACTCCACACCCACAATCCCAGTGCTCTCAATCAATTCTGGAAGCTTCTCCACGGCCTCAGGGCAAATGCAGTGCTCTCCTGGGGCTCAGAGTGTGTCAGCACAGAAAGTCTGGAATTCCCAGCACCCAGAACTTCCAACCCAAACCAATCCCTGATGCATTCCATGATTGCACTGCTCAATTCCTGCAGCCCCTCCCAGCTCCTTGGGGTGTCTCCTTTGCCTCACCCATGGGAGATGAGAGAGGAACAGGTCTCCATAACCAGTGCCATCTGTAGGAATCACAGCTCTCAGAGAAGGGCACTCAGCAAAGAGAATCTGAAGCAATTCCTGGCCTCATCCTTTGACAAAGGCTTAAGGGAAAGCCTGAGTTTTATCAGGGAGCCAAACTCAGGTGACGTGGGAGGGAGTGGAAGCTTTAGGCTGGCTGGGACAAGCCTGGACACTCATGGCAATTCCTCCTGCAATCAGGCTTTGCCACCTCTGGCAGCCAGCACAGCACCCAGCTGCAGAGGGGAGGAACTGCCAGAATGGGGCTCCAAAGGGAGATAAAACCCCCATTGTCCTCCCCCAGTCCCAAAACTTCTCTAACAGGAGCATCTCTGACCACCAGAGCTTTGGGAGCTCTTCTTTCTCAGGAGAAAGCTTCAATAAAACAGCAAGAGGGGTCACCAGGCAGCCCCAAAACTCACTCCCTGACAATGAAATCATCAGATGAGAGATGGCAATGAGGAAACCTGCAAGCTTGGGACCCCCTGGCTTCTTTTAGACAGTACCAGGAACTTCCAGATTAAGGAATTGACACTTGAGGCCATGGCTACCCTTCCTAACAAAACATTTATTCATCAGGAGTGAGGACTGCACTGCATTTGAACTCTTCCTTGTGTTCAGCCCTGATCACGTGTAGCACGGTCAGGTCCATGGGAAGGGCAGCTGGATCAGAACAAAAAACCAGGGATGGAACCAAAGCAAGAAGCCTGTGGATGCTCTGGGCCTGACACAGGGTGCTCCTGCTCTAAACCCAGCAGGCAGCACCAGTTCTGCTCATGCCTTTGCAGGAGGATGCCCCAACCCCACAGCCCTGCACACACCCTGCTCTGGGAGCTCAAACACTCTTAATCCCCTGAGTAAACAGAGAGTAACTCAGCAAAGCCAGCAGCTGCTCCTCCTCCTGTTCAGGGAGAGCCCCTGCACACACAGCTCACCTGCTGCTGGCCGTGTGCCCAGAATCCCAGCACACACATCCTCCCCTGGGGGAGCAGCCACTCCTCATGGGTCCTTCCTACACCCACATGTGGCCAGGAATTCTTCAGGGAAGTAGAAAAAATAGCATTCATTGAATCTCACAATGGTTGGTGTGGAAGGGACATTAAAGCTCATCTTGTCCCTCTTTGTGCCATGGGCAGGGACACCTTCCACTGTCCCGGGTAGAAAAGTTTCCACTGTCCCAGGTGGAAAATGTTCCATTTCCAGGCATCAAAAACCCTGTCCCAGCTGGCCTTGGACACTGCCAGGGATGCAGGGGAAACCTGTGCTAGGGCCTTCCCAAGGGGAATACTGGGATTCCTTCCCAATGTCCCTGTCCTTTGCCCATGGGAAGCCACTCCCTGTGTCCTGGCTCTGTCTGTCTGTCCAGCCCAGCCAGCCACGGCGAGCAGAGCAGCCCAGAGGAATCTGCAAGCCCAGAACACCTGGATCAGAGAAGCCAAGCCCACACAAAGAGCTGCAAGGCAGGTTGTAAATAATGCAGGGCCCCATCACACATGGGCAGCAGAGCTCAGATCTGCTGGGCCACGCTGCACATTCCCAGCCCTCCTCACCACAGGCTACTCCCACACCACTCAGAGGCAGGATGAAAGCTCTCCAGAGCACTCCAGCTCGTGGCACAAACTGGCAGGGGAGTTCCCTCCCAAGCTGCAGTGACTCAGGAGTCCAAGGCAGGATGAGGAGTTCCTGCCTGACTTGTTCAGACACACAGCCCATGCCTGGAGGGGGAGCAGAGCTCTGCACAGGGAGCAAAGGGGCCGAAGGAAATGAAGAGAGGCAGGGAGGACTCCCAGAGACAGAGCCTGGGCTCCCACAGCTGTGGGGAGAGGCAGGAGCAGCCCTGGGGACGAGCCAGAGAGTATCAGTCATCACAGTGACACTGGAATGGCCTCCTGGCTGTCTTGGCTCTCCTCTTCCACACCTGCAGTTCCATCATTTCTGACATCCCACGACCAGGAGTGAAACTAGGAACTCAAGGTGTGATGAACCATGGATCTATGTGTTAGCAAGGCAGAAATTCAGCGAATTTTCAGTGAATTCAGGTGTTTCACCTTCTGTGCAGGAAGTTTTTGCCAGTGCAGAGTGTGCAAACCAGAGCAGCAGCAGGAACTCACTCGTCCTGCTCTGCAAGGTTTCAAGTCGTGACAGCTCAGCACTGACAGAGCACCTGAAGCTGCATCTGAATAAAGTCAGCACATACCTGACATGAATAAAGTAACACACACCTCAAACCTTGGGAAATGTGCACTGAGCTCATCCATCCACAGCTCAGAATCCTGGAAATGGAAAAGATCACCAAGGCCAAGCACTCCAGAGGTCTAAGAAAGCTCCACAAGTGGGCAGGAGAAATTCCTCCCTGGAAGTGCAGCTCCTGTTTGGGAGCTGGTTTGGATCCAGCTGGGCTTGGCAGCCCCATGGGAGCAGAGTCAAGTGATTGAATTGCTTGAACCCCACTGATGCCATGGTCAGTGCATTTTCCCATAGCCCCAGTCCCTGGTGCCAGCCCTCCCACCCTCAGTCCATCACCCAAAGGCCTCTCTCATCACCCACTGACCAAACCAGCCCTTTGCTTTTCCCCCTGAATTATCACCTGGGCAAACATTCCCTGCTTTATCCCAAGGTCAGCAGCCTCCATCCACCCCCACCATGGATGATCCACACCAACAGCTGCACCAAACTGCTTTTCTGGGTAACATTCAGAGCAGCAGCAGAGAAACTCCCATGGGAACAGCTGTATCCAGCTGCTGGGGATCCACAGGACCTGCAGCTTCCTGAAAATTGGTATTTTGTAGAGCAGCTATAAAGAAAAGGAATCATGACTAGATGTCACTCTGTAAAGGTAAGTTAAAGACTCTGATCCAGTGATGTTTGCTAGCATGAATATGTGTATCTTAAAAAAAAAAACTTTATTTAATTCCAGCATCTATTTTTAGGAATGCAGTAGATTCCCAAAATCCAAGCAAAGCACTTAAGCTTTTAACACAAAATTTGCTAAATTAGACATTCTTACACCCAAGTGTATTTCCTTTCCAAGAGGCTGCTCAAGCTCCACCAGCCCCTCTTAGTGCCCCCTGGCCCTGTCCTGAAGCCCCATTTCCCAGTACTGTATAAAACTGCCCTTCCAGGCTGAGTTAGCCCAAGCCCAGAGCAATCCAGAGCAATTCCAGAGCTGGTGATGCAAGGCAGGACACGGGACAGGGCCAGCAGCACCAGCAGCACCAGAGCCAGATCTTCTCCTCCCAATTAATCTATTCTTAACGAAGCAGATGACAGTCCTGTGAGACAGCAGCTCCTGGGCTGACCTACATTCCCCTCCTGGATGCATCTGTGTGCCTCAGTCGCTGTCACACACCCCCAGCAGGGCACAGGGAGATCTGATTCATGCAAACCAGCCCTGAGCAGCCCCTCAGGGACTCGCTGATATTCACTGGGGTGACAAATCCAGGACTCTGGCTTCTCTGCCCCCAAACCCCAGGCTTAATCCCCCCCAGACAACAGGAGGCTGCTGTTATCCAGCCTGACCTGGGGTCTGGGGATGGCCACGTGCTGGGAATCCATCCACATCTCCACTGCTGGGAGAATTTGGGGATCTTCCCAAACCCATCTCACATTGCCCTTACAGACCAACCAATTCAGAGAGGAACAGGACTCACAACTCCAGGAGGGAAGGAGACCTTCCTACCTGGAAATTCCTTTCTGAAATGCTCCTGCTGCCAGCAGAACAGCAAAGGAGCTGTGAGCAGCTGAGATCTCTGCCATTGGCCCTTTCAGGGATGCACAGCAAGTGTAGGGCACCAAAACTGTCTCACTGCAAGTCCCAGCTGAAACCTTCTCCATGACTGCTTTTGAGATTTGTATTAAAAATGACAAATTAACACCTGAGCTGGGTCACTGCAAAAGGCAGCACTGCTTCCAAGAATTCTTTAAGAGCACTTGGCAGCAATGTTAAAAGATATTAAAAACATGAAGTGACCAAGGAGACAGAAATGTGGGAGCTGTGTGCTCCCCACACAGCACCTCCCTGGCACTGGGGACCCTCCACCTCTCCACTGCTCATCACCCAAATTAAAATATTAATCACTGCCAGGAAGAATCTTCTTTATTCCACCTTATTCCCTCCAACAGGGAGAATCTATTACCTTGCTATTACACACTGGATACTTGCAGATGTAAATCCTTTTATCAGCTGACTTTTTTCTTCTTAAAAATCCAGATTCTATCCACACCTTTAGGTCTGGGAAGCCACGGGGCTGTGAGGAAGCAGAGTAACAACATCAGGGATTCCCCAGAGCAGCACTGCTCATGCTTGACAGATGGATTACCATGACAAGGGCTGCTCAACCCACACCTGCAGTTAAAATCCAAACAATCAGGAGGTGGGGAAGGCCCTGGTACCACACAGAGCCAGGGACCTGCCTGGGAGGGACTTCCAAATGTCTCTTCCTCATTTGTGATGACACACAAGAGCTCCACATCAACCTCAAGTTCCAGGCCCCTCACTCCATCTGCTGCAGGGATTTAACTACTGACCTGGACACAAAGTGCCAGTCATGAATTTTGTACTAATCTTTGCAAATAAATTGCAACTTTTCTGTAAAGTGAAGGTGACAGCTCCTCCAAGAGAGGAACTAAGGTGTGTGAGCTTACAACCATGAGTTAGGGGTGGCTGGAGGGAAAGGGGACTCAAGGGACTGAAGTTAAATTCCCAAGAGCTCAAACCAACCTCTTTCTACCTTGAGAGGCACCACATCCTCCTCCAGCTTCAGAGGAAGGGACAACAGCACATGGAGCCACACCTGAGACACTCAGTTAGCACAGAATCATCTGGGCTGGAAAAGCACTCCAGGATTGAGGCCAACTGTGCCCAATGCCACCCTGTCACCAGCCCAGGGCACCGAGGGCCACATCCAGGCCTTCCCTGGATACCTCCAAACCTCCCTGGGCAGCTCCTGGGGGATGAACAAACACAGCCTTGGTGATTGCAGCTGGGGTGGAGACTGAGGCAGCACCAAGGGACAGCGTGGTCCTTCCACAGCCAGGGCACCTGGCAGGGCTCCAGCTGTGCCAGGAATGCTCCAGGGAATGCTGAGCAGGGCCCACAGCAGCCACCTGATGGTGAGGGGGTGATGAGAGAGCTCCTGGGGAAGGAGAGGCCTTGGGGAGAGGGACTGAGGGTGGGAGGGCTGGCACCAGGGACTGGGGGTATGGGAAAATGCACTGACCATGGCATCAGTGGGGTTCAAGCAATTAAATCCCTTGACTCTGCTCCCATGGGGCTGCCAAGGCCAGCTGGATCCAAACCAGCTCCCAAACAGGAGCTGCACGTCCAGGGAGGAGTTTGTGCCACCTGGGCAGGAGCAGAGCCCCAGCCATGGGCCCAGGCTCTGTGGCACAGCTGGATCTGGTGCTTTGATTCCTGAGGCAGCAGCCTCCATATCAGCATGTGGGCAAAGGGCAGGAGATAACTGGGAGAGGAGCATTGCCAGAAAATGGAGTGCTCCCATAAAATGAGTGTTCCCATAAAATGAGTGTTTCCATAAAATGGAGTGTTTCCAGAAAATGGAGTGTTTCCAGAAAATGGAGCATTTCCCATAAGATGGAGCATTTCCATAAGATGGAGCATTTCCATAAAATGGAGCATTTCCATAAGATGGAGCATTTCCCATAATATGGAATATTTCCATAAAATGGAGCATTTCCCATAAAATGGAGCATTTCCATAAATGGAGTGTTTCCATAAAATGAGTGTTTCCATAAAATGGAGTGTTTCCAGAAAATTGAGCATTTCCCATAATATGGAATATTTCCATAAAATGGAGCATTTCCCATAAAATGGAGCATGTCCATAAAATGGAGTGTTTCCATAAAATGTTTCCATAAAATGGAGTGTTTCCAGAAAATGGAGCATTTCCCATAAAATTGAGCATTTTCCATAAAATGGAGCATTTTCCATAAAATTGACTATTTCCATAAAATGGAGCATTTCCATAAAATGGAGCATTTCCATAAAATGGAGTGTTTCCATAAAATGGAGCATTTCCATAAAATGGAGCATTTCCATAAAATTTAGTATTTCCATAAAATTGAGTATTTCCATAAAACGGAATATTTATCATAATATGGAATATTTCTATAATATGGATCATTTCCCATTAAATGGAGCATTTCCATAAATTGGAGCATTTCCCATAAGATGGAGCATTTCCATAAAATGGAGCATTTCCCATAAGATGGAATATTTCCATAAAATGGAGTATTCCCATAAAATGGAGCATTTCCCATAAAATGGAGCATTTCCCAAAATATGGAATATTTCCATAAAATGGAGTATTCCAATAAATTGGAGCATTTCCATAAAATGGAGCATTTTCCATAAGATGGAGCATTTCCATAAAATGGAGCATTTCCCATAAGATGGAACATTTCCCATAAAATGGAGCATTTCCATAAGATGGAACATTTCCCATAATATGGAATATTTCCATAAAATGGAGCATTTCCTAGAAGATGGAGCATTTCCCATAAAATGGAGCATTTCCATAAGATGGAACATTTCCCATAATATGGAATATTTCCATAAAATGGAGCATTTCCTAGAAGATGGAGCATTTCCCATAAGATGGAGCATTTCCATAAGATGGAACATTTCCCATAAGATGGAATATTTCCATAAAATGGAGCATTTCCCATAAAATGGAGCATTTCCATAAGATGGAACATCTCCCATAATATGGAATATTTCCATAAAATGGAGCATTTCCCATAATATGGAATATTTCCATAAAATGGAGCATTTCCCATAAAATGGAGCATTTCCATAAGATGGAACATTTCCCATAAGATGGAATATTTCCATAAAATGGAGCATTTCCCATAAGATGGAGCATTTCCCATAAGATGGAGCATTTCCCATAATATGGAATATTTCCATAAAATGGAGCATTTCCTAGAAGATGGAGCATTTCCCATAAGATGGAACATTTCCCATAAGTTGGAGCATTTCCTAAGAGCTGTGACCTGGACATGAAGGCACAGCCACTTCCCAGCACTGCTGGGGCTGGAAGGGCCCTCAGGAGCTCCCCCAGTCCAAGCAGGGTCACCTGGAGCAGGGGGTTTAAACCATCTCCAGAGGGACAGTGCCCACCCTCCCTGGCACCTGGAGCAGGGGGTTTGACCATCTCCAGAGGGACAGTGCCCACCCTCCCTGGCACCTGGAGCAGGGGGTGTGACCATCTCCAGAGGGACAGTGCCCACCCTCCCTGGCACCTGGAGCAGGGGGTGTGAGCCATCTCCAGAGGGACAGTGCCCACCCTCCCTGGCACCTGGAGCAGGGGGTGTGAGCATCTCCAGAGGGGACAGTGCCCACCCTCCCTGGCACCTGGAGCAGGGGCTCTGAGCCATCTCCAGAGGGACAGTGCCCACCCTCCCTGGCACCTGGAGCAGGGGCTCTGAGCCATCTCCAGAGGGACAGTGCCCACCCTCCCTGGCACCTGGAGCAGGGGGTTTGACCATCTCCAGAGGGACAGTGCCCACCCTCCCTGGCACCTGGAGCAGGGGCTCTGAGCCATCTCCAGAGGGACAGTGCCCACCCTCCCTGGCACCTGGAGCAGGGGGCTCTGAGCCATCTCCAGAGGGACAGTGCCCACCCTCCCTGGCACCTGGAGCAGGGGGTTTGACCATCTCCAGAGGGACAGTGCCCACCCTCCCTGGCACCTGGAGCAGGGGGTTTGACCATCTCCAGAGGGACAGTGCCCACCCTCCCTGGCACCTGGAGCAGGGGCTCTGAGCCATCTCCAGAGGGACAGTGCCCACCCTCCCTGGCACCTGGAGCAGGGGCTCTGAGCCATCTCCAGAGGGACAGTGCCCACCCTCCCTGGCACCTGGAGCAGGGGGTTTGACCATCTCCAGAGGGACAGTGCCCACCCTCCCTGGCACCTGGAGCAGGGGGTTTGACCATCTCCAGAGGGACAGTGCCCACCCTCCCTGGCACCTGGAGCAGGGGCTCTGAGCCATCTCCAGAGGGACAGTGCCCACCCTCCCTGGCACCTGGAGCAGGGGGTTTGACCATCTCCAGAGGGGACAGTGCCCACCCTCCCTGGCACCTGGAGCAGGGGCTCTGAGCCATCTCCAGAGGGACAGTGCCCACCCTCCCTGGCACCTGGAGCAGGGGCTCTGAGCCATCTCCAGAGGGACAGTGCCCACCCTCCCTGGCACCTGGAGCAGGGGGTTTGACCATCTCCAGAGGGGACAGTGCCCACCCTCCCTGGCACCTGGAGCAGGGGCTCTGAGCCATCTCCAGAGGGACAGTGCCCACCCTCCCTGGCACCTGGAGCAGGGGCTCTGAGCCATCTCCAGAGGGACAGTGCCCACCCTCCCTGGCACCTGGAGCAGGGGGTTTGACCATCTCCAGAGGGACACTGCCCACCCTCCCTGGCAGCTGTCCCTGGCTCTGTCCCCTCCATGGACAGAAGTGTTTCCCCATGAGGAGGAGCTCCTTGTGTTCCAGTTCATGGCCTGTGCTCCTTGTCCTGTGCCTGGCACCCCTGAGCAGAGCCTGGCACCATCTGTGGCACCCCCTTGGGAATATCTGGCTGCACCATCAGGGTGGGGCAGGGACTGCTCACACACAGGCACTGAGGCCATTTCTGAAGCCGGAATGTGGAACCTCCTCATCCTCTTCCTCCCCAGCTGCCCTCAGCTCAGCTCACAAACATCAGTGCAACTTTTATCCAGGGAGGTCTGACTTGCCCACGCTGCCCCCAGGGAAGGAGTTTCAGAAGTCACATGAAAGCAGAGCCCAAATCTTTGTGGATAAACAATCTCTGTGCAGAAAGAAGGCTCCAGGTTCCTGCTGACACCACCTACACTGTCACTAAGGTCCCCGAGACCACAGCTTCAACACAAGCAGTTATTTCTTCCAGAAAAAAGAAATTTGATCATTTTGTTATTCCAGCAGCTAAACCTTACACAAGGCTCCCACAAACAAAACAAAAGAAAATGAACAAAGGAACTATTTTAGCGATGTTTTATGCATACCAAGAGACAAGAGAGACAATAAGGTTTTTATTCATAAGGTACTAAAGGGGGAAAAAAAAGGAAATGAAGCTCTAGCAAGAAAAAGAACTTCCTTCAGAGCTGTTCCCATGCAGCAGGAAAGTCTGCTCAGTGTCAGTTAATTCCAGGTTTGAGGGCTGATTTAATTCCCTGCCATTACATCTTTCATTTTCCAATATACTCAATTAACTCTGGTCCAGGCCTTTATCAGCCCCTATTTTTAGGGAGGGCATCACATGGAGCAGCTGCATCTCCTCCTGAATCCCATTGTCAGGAGCCCATCAGGTCCCACACCCAAAATCACAGCAGGGAAAAGTCTGGACTCCAGACAGCCCAGTCTGCAATTGGAATTCTACTCTAAACCACCAAGGACATGAATTAAATATGTTGAAGTTCAATTACAGCCAATTAAATCAGTTTTCATGCATGTCTCACCCTACTTAAGCTATATTTGTTAGCTAGGAAGTAAATACAGCACATGAATCTGCTTTCACATAGTCTGCTATTTATGAAACACAGAATTTGTCACTACTTGCTGCAATGGTAATTTTGCCCTCAAATTCCACAAAAATAAAATTCAAGTTAACACTTATCCTGGCTAATTTATACTCAGCAGATGGACAAGACAGATAATGTGAATTCATTCAGAAAAGCATCAGCTTTACCAAAGAGGAGGTCATGAAAGGATTCAGCCCCTCAATTCACTGCCCTGGAATCACTGAGTCCCAGAAGGGTTTGGGTTGGGAAGGATCTTCCAGCTCAACTCGTTCCATGGGCAGGGACACTTTCCCCTGGCCCAGGTTGCTCCAAAAGGAGCCATGTGACAATTCCCTGCTGGAAAACCTGTTTGTGTTCTTCCAAACACAAAACAATCCCATTATTCCTGAGTGTCCCAAGCCAAGCTGCCCAGAGCAGAGAGCTCTGTCACTGCTGGCACCAGCACTGCCACCCCACATGTGACCTCACATCATTGCTGCTTACAAAGGGCTGGGGACAGGCTGGGAGCCAGCCCTTGCTGGGTGACATTTCCAGCAGGGAATGGCTCATTAGGGACACACCTGCTCCCTCCCAGGCCCCTGTGCTCCTGCAGGATGTGCCAGTACTCCAACAGGTGGTCATGAACAGCTGCCACATTGCTGGGGGTGCTCCCAGTCACTGAACAGCAGAAAATTTCATTTATTAACCCCTCAGCATCAATAAAAAGCGTGGCAGCAGGTTCTGATTGTTGGTTTACACCAAGTTCTAGGAGTCTGTAAGGCAATTCCTACACATCAGGGTCATGGGCAGTGGGACCATGAGAGATGCTCCAGCTCTTGGAGGAGGTCAAGTATTGGAACACCAGACGTTTCCACCCAAACTTTAAGTTCTCCAGCAAGCAAGATGAGTGGCAGAGCTCTCCAGTTCATCAGCAGGGAAAAACCTTGAAATAAAGGCCCATTGTTATGATATTGCCCTGAAGCATCACATTTATCAGGAAGTTTTATCACCCTTTTGAGCTGTTATTGATACTGCAACAGTCTAATTGAACTCACAGAAAAAGCCTGAGAAACAGGAAAAATGTGCCTTTAGAAATGTGGAACCAACTGGAAGAACGTCACACAACACACCCAGAATCAACATTTCTTGCTACCCAGAGCACTGGAATCTCCTGAGGCAGCACTGGAGGCTGTGAGACTTGTTTGGATTTTTCATTCTTGTATTCTGCAGGAAGGTTCACAGAGCCCAGGATGGTTTGGGTGGGAAGGGACATCAAAGCCCACCCAGTGCCAGCCCTGCCATGGCAGGGACACCTCCCACTGTCCCAGGGTGCCCCAGTGTGCAGCCTGGCCTTGGGCACTGCCAGGGATCCAGGGGCAGCCCCAGCTGCTCTGGGAATTCTCTGCCCACCCTGCCAGGGCACAATTCCCCATTCCCAAGATCCCATCCAGCCCTGCCCTCTGGCACTGGGAGCCATTCCCTGGCTCCTGTCCCTCCATGCCTGTCCCCAGTCCCTCTGCAGCTCTCCTGGAGCCCCTTCAGGGCCTGGGTTCTGGGTGTCCCCACTGGTGCTGGGGACAAAAGGAGGTGCCATTGATCATAACTGGGAAAACCTGATGTGGGTGCTGGGGAAAAGCTGTGCTGCAGGTGGTGTGTGACTGGAACAGAAATGCAGAGAGGTGCTGGCACTGCTGTCCTTGGGGCAATGAGAGAGCCCAGAGAGCCCAGATGACCACAGAGGGTCACAAACACACAGTCTGTGCTCCACAGCTGCCTCAGCCTTGCTGCTGGTCCTGGGTGCCAGGGCAGGACCCGAGGAGGGGATCCCATTTCCCAGGGTGTCAGAGCTGCCCTGGATCCCATCAAAAGCCCTGCAGTCAGGGGAGATTCCTGCTGGATGAGGTCTCCTTATGATCCTCAGAGCATCTGGAAGCTTTCAAAGAGTTTCTAACCCTGCAGCTGGGGGAGAGGCAGAATGTGTGGGTGACAGAGGTGGTGTGAGAAGCTCTGCTCTGAGCAAGTGCAGGTGCTGTCACCCAGCAGCTGCCAGAGGTGACACAAGGACTGTCAGTGCTGTGGTTTGGCACCCTGGGGCCTGTGGGGCTGCTGCTCCAGCTGCTGGCAGAGCTCTGCTGCAACCTCAGCTCTTTTCCTGTAAATCCTGGTGCTGTTCTCCATGCTGGGCTGGAGCTTGGAACAACCTGGGGTAGTGCAAGGCTGTTGGAATAAGGAACATATTAAATATTCCTTCCAACCCAATCCATTCTGTCATGCCATGACCCAAACCCAGGCAGCTCCATCTCCTGCTCTCTGGCTGGGCTCAAGCACACTGGGACACATCCCTGAGGCTGGGGACACATCCCTGAGGCTGGGGACACAGCCCTGAGGCTGGGGACACATCTCTAACACTGGGGACACATCCCTGAGGCTGGGGACAGAGCCCTGAGGTTGGGGACACATCCCTGAGGCTGGGGACACAGCCCTGAGGCTGGGGACACATCCCTGAGGTTGGGACACAGCCCTGAGGCTGGGACACAGCCCTGAGGCTGGGGACACAGCCCTGAGGCTGGGGACACATCTCTAACACTAGGGACACGTCCCTGAGGCTGGGGACACGTCCCTGAGGCTGGGGACACATCCCTGAGGCTGGGGACACGTCCCTGAGGCTGGGGACACAGCCCTAAGGTTGGGGACACGTCCCTGAGGCTGGGGACACAGCCCTAAGGTTGGGACACATCCCTGAGGCTGGGGACACAGCCCTGACACTGGGGACACATCCCTGAGGTTGGGGACACAGCCCTGAGGCTGGGGACACATCCCTAACACTGGGGACACATCTCTAACACTGGGGACACATCCCTAAGGTTGGGACACATCCCCGAGGCTGAGGACACAGCCCTAAGGTTGGGACACATCCCCGAGGCTGGGGACACGTCCCTGTGGCACATGGCCACCTCAGCTGGCCACCACTGCCAGCCTAATGCTGTTGCAGGTTTCTGAGCCCCTCTGAAGGAACACACAGCATTTCTGCTCACTGAAACAGGAATGAGACACAGCAGACTTCCAGAGAACTCCCATTCCTGCTCCATGCTGTCCTGGACAGACCCAGAGGAAGCACAAATCCCAAAGAACCAGACAGGATTTACTTTTGCTTTTGCCGGAGCTTTGTGTAGCTAAAATAACGAACTAAGTAACTTTGTTGCTCAATGGGAAGATCAAAACAGCTCCCTGGAGATGAAAGCCCTTGCCAGCACACTCAAGGAATCAGGAGTGTTGGAGGGACTCCTTTAACCAGCAGACAGCGGTGCTGAGGCTCCACATCTGAGCTCCCTCTCAAGTGACAGAGGCACACACACGTCCTGCCATGTGCAGAGCGATGGAGGTGACAGCTCAGCTTCTAAGGAGCTCCTAATCCCACTTGGAGCAGGGAGAGGAGAGGATGGATTAGACACAGCCTGCAGCAAGCCTTGGAAGGTGTGAAATCAATGCTGCTACCTGAGGAACTGGAAATTTCTAGGTACTGCTACCAGCATTCCAATGAGCTGAGTTCAGGCATTTATTACAGATCTGCAGAAATGAAAGTGCAAAGCAGTGCCCTCACTGGATGCCAGGTGTCACCTCCTGCCCTCAGGGAAGTCACCTGCCATGAGGATTTGGTGGTGAGGAAGAACAGGTACCATGGCCTGCTTGGAAGGGCAGGAGATGACACCTGGCACATAAATATGTCACACACCAACAGGTGAGGTCCTGCTTCCAGGAGCCCAAAGTCAGCACCTGAGCACCTGAAGGGAAATGAAAAATCACCTTTAATATAGAAGATTACAATGGTGAGACCTGAAGGGAAAGGTAAAATCACCTTTAGTGTAGAAGATTGCAATGGTGAGACCTGAAGGGAAAGGTAAAATCACCTTTAGTGTAGAAGATTACAATGGTGAGACCTGAAGGGAAAGGTAAAATCACCTTTAGTGTAGAAGATTGCAATGGTGAGACCTGAAGGGAAAGGTAAAATCACCTTTAGTGTAGAAGATTGCAATGGTGAGACCTGAAGGGAAAGGTAAAATCACCTTTAGTGTAGAAGATTACAATGGTGAGACCTGCAGGGAAATGTAAAATCACCTTTAGTGTAGAAGATTGCAATGGTGAGACCTGCAGGGAAGTGTAAAATCACCTTTAGTGTAGAAGATTACAATGGTGAGACTTGCAGGGAAATGTAAAATCACCTTTAGTGTAGAAGATGACAATGGTGAGACCTGAAGGGAAATGTAAAATCACCTTTAGTGTAGAAGATTACAATGGTGAGACCTGAAGGGAAGTGTAAAATCACCTTTAGTGTAGAAGATTGCAATGGTGAGACCTGAAGGGAAATGTAAAATCACCTTTAGTGTAGAAGATGACAATGGTGAGACCTGCAGGGAAGTGTAAAATCACCTTTAGTGTAGAAGATTACAATGATGAGACCTGAAGGGAAGTGTAAAATCACCTTTAGTGTAGAAGATTACAATGGTGAGACCTGAAGGGAAATGTAAAATCACCTTTAGTGTAGAAGATTACAATGGTGAGACCCCCTTAATGCACAACCATCTCAGGGCAGAATGTGTTCTTTGGGACCAGGTACACCCTGTTCAGGGAATGTTGTCAGGAAACAGAGGCAAGAGTTTGCTCTCACAAGGTGCAGATGAGCCATGAGAAAGCCCAGCCTTCCAGAACCTTGCACAAATCCAGTGGCTGGTGCCATACCCTGACCCAGGCCAGGTCATCCACCCACCTGGACTCGCTGAGATGACACCTGAGCTCAGCAGAGCACCAGCCACCTTTGGAAGCAGGCTTTTAAGGGTTGTGAAGCTCAGATCTGAGGCCAGGACAGCTGCCCCAAGCACGATGCTGATCCCAGCACACACAGCAGCAGCGTGCCACACCAGAGCCATGGTTTTGGGAAGAGACCATTTCCAGCACTCCTCCTAGTCCAACAACAGCTTCAGTGGATCCAAACATGAAAGCACACCAGTTTGAGAAGCATCCTTGAGGCAAAAGCTGTACAGGTATGGATCTAAGTGTAGAAAATCCACACCTGTTGGCTCCCAAGAAAGCAGGTGTCTCTCTGGGAGCACGAAGTCAGATTTTGGAAGTGCAAGACACAAACGAGTGCTTCCCCAGGTTACAGAGAACAGTCACAATCCCAGTGGGAGAGAAAGCCTGGAGTTGTTTTAGCTAGAGAACAGAAGCAAAACATGCAGAGACTTTAGTTAAACCCACACAAGACTTGTAGTCAAACCCACGCAGAGGGAGAGGAAAACCCACACAGCTGAGCTGCACCGAAACACCAGACGTGCAAGGCAAGAGCAGCTCTGGTCTCTTCCCTGCTCTCCAGGGCCAGCCAGGGAATTCCCTCAGCACCAGGAATTTGCCAAGCTGGTTTTTCACAAAGCTTCTGTCAAGCGCTCTACTCCCCTTGCAAGAGTTACACAAACCAAGGCTGAAATCCTTCTCCACTTTTTGTTCCATGACTTTTTGATGGCACAACAGGCTGCCACTGCTGGAGAATCCGTGCAAGCTGCTCTGCTCTGCTGTGCTGTCTGGGCATTTCTCAAGGCCAGGTGGGATGAATTTTGCTGGCAGAGCAGCCCTCTCCCAGCCACCATCCTTGTCAAGGCTTTCCTGCACACCAACAAGCAGGGACACGCTGACTTTCCACGCTCCAGGGAGGAGGAGCTGTGGGTACCCAGGGTGGGGAGAGCCCACGCCCTGCTCCAGGGCTGCAGGGACAGGGAGCAGGGCCTGCCAAGGCAAAACCCTTCCCAGGCAGCACTGCTGCACCTCAGGCTGCCTTCATTCTTCAAGGCAGGGTTGATTCTTCCTATTCCCTGATGAGGTTTTCATCAATAGGCTCTCAATCAATGCCCTAATTAAATATCAGTATTGACTTGAAGAGTAGAAAAGATCAAGTGTTTTCTCAGGGTAAAGAGAACTGGTGAATCACAGGATGGTTTAGATGGAAAGGGGCCTTAAAGCTCATCCCATTTCACATCCTGCTATGTGCAGGAACTCCTTCCACTATCCCAGGGTGCTGCAAGTCCAGCCTGGCCTTGGACAGCTCCAGGGATGCAGGGGCAGCCACAGCTTCTCTGGGCACCCTGTGCCAGGGCCTGCCACCCTCACAGGGAAGAAAATCTTCTGCAGGAGCATAACAGATTTTCTTTTGAAAGACATAAACCAAGGGAGTCAAGAAGAAAACACTTCTCTGCACCTCCCAGTCGTGTTTATCACCCAACAAGGCACTAAAAACCAATCACTGGCTACTTCAAACAAAGGCTGTGCTCCTGCTTAGGCGTTCATGAACAAGTTTCTACCAACACCAACAGACATTTTGTTTGGCCTCTGAAAATTCACAAGCAGCCCACAGATCACGAAGCCTGTGCTCCAAATCTGTACACACATTACCCAGAAAATATCAGGGACTTCCTAACTCTTCATCTCTGTCACTGCTGAAGTGACAGCTCAGTTCCCTCCTGGAAACAGAGCTGCCTTAACTGGAGCAGCCAACCTGGGCACCCTGCAGGGCTCCTGACTGTGCTCAGCACATTTGGGGAGCAGCTGCCCCTGAGTTTCAGCTGCACATCAGCAACGTGTCAGAGCAAGGACAGAGGAGCAGCAGGGCTGCCAGCACAGGACTGAGCCCAAGGAAGCAGCTCTGCAGTGTTCACGTCCTTCCCTGACCGGCTCTGCCCGAGGCACCGACAGCAACAGCACCAGGAGAGGAGCAAGCCCAGTTTGGGGTTTGTTTCATACTGGGGCAGGGAGGAGGGAAAGACAGGCACTGGAACTGCTGCCAACAGGTCTGTGAATGTGGAACTGCAACCAGAAAGGGAATTCTCATGGGGAACCTCTCAGGCCCAGGGCAGTGCCCGTCCCCTGTGCTGGCACTGCTGGGGCATCTCCAGTGCTGGGGCAGCTCTGGGCCCCTCCTGACAGGAGAGACCTGCAGGGGCTGGAGCTGGGCAGGGAATGGAGCCCCAGCAGGGGCTGAGGGAGCTGGGCAGGGAATGGAGCCCCAGCAGGGGCTGAGGGAGCTGGGCAGGGAATGGAGCCCCAGCAGGGGCTGAGGGAGCTGGGCAGGGAATGGAGCCCCAGCAGGGGCTGAGGGAGCTGGGCAGGGAATGGAGCCCCAGCAGGGGCTGAGGGAGCTGGGCAGGGAATGGAGCCCCAGCAGGGGCTGAGGGAGCTGGGCAGGGGCTCAGCCTGGAGCAAAGGAGGCTCAGGGGGCCCTTGTGGCTCTGCACAAGTCCCTGCCAGGAGGGCACAGCCAGGGGGGGTCGGGCTCTACTCCCAGGGAACAGGGACAGGACAAGGGGAAATGGCCTCAGGCTGGGCCAGGGCAGGCTCAGGGTGGACACCAGCAGGAATTTCTGCATGGAAAGGGGGCTCAGGCCTTGGCAGGGGCTGCCCAGGGAGGTTCGGGGTGCCCATCCCTGCAGGTGTCACCTGGATGTGGCACTGAGTGCCCTGGGCTGGGGACAAGGTGGCCATTGGGCACAGCTGGGACTGGATGGGCTGCAAGAGCTTATCCAGCCTCAGGGATCCTGGAATTCTGAGTCCAAGCACCACCTCCTGTGCTGTTTCCATCCCCTGCTGCCCTACCACTCCACCAGCACAGATTTGGAGGGTAATCTGTGAGGAGCCCCATCAGGGAATTGATCCAGCTCAGCTGAAAAAACAGCCACAAAGTTCCACAAAGAAGTTTGCAGCCAGCTCAGTTCCTCAGCTCCTCACCACAGCCATCCCCAGCTTCTCATCAGCTCTGTGAGGCGTGTGCAAAACTGCTGCTCATTATTCACTGCCCTACATGAGGAAAAAATCCCCCAACACTCACACACAAAAGCCCCAAAAAACCCTACAAAAGAAAACCCAAACCGAACCACCCTTTCTGTACAGCATCACACAAGTGCAGCTCGCTCTGTAACCCCTCCCCTGGGTGTCCCAGCAGACAGAGGAGAGGAGAGGACAACCCCCTCCAGGCCAAACAATGCTTGTCCAAGCCCCAGCAGCCCAGAGCTCAGGGGATTCCCGAGCTCCAGCTTGCATCCAGAGCACTGCATTCATTGCCCACCTACAGATCCACTTCCATTTTCTACTCTCATTCTGAACCCAGCCATCTTTTCCCCTCCAGAATTCCCCTGGCAGCCAGTTCTGCAGCACAGCCACCTCCACGTGGAAATGACTTTGGCCTCCCCTGCTGCCTGATGGGTTCAGGTCACAGAAATGACTGAGCAGGAGTTGGGATCAGGGGGGCTTTGCTGGGCCAGGGTTTCTTGGGATTTTTCCTTGTCTAATTCACCTGCTCCAGGCCAGGAGTCAGCAGCAGGCTGAGCCCACAGCCTGGGCACAACATGAACACAACTCACAGCTGCTGCTGCTCCTGCAGGCAGGATACAAAAAAGGGATCCAATGATGGAATGATGGAATGATGGTTTGGCTTCAAGGGACCTTGAAGCTGATCCCATTTCACCTCCTGCCATGGGCAGAGATCTTGCACTAAACCATGATGCTCCAAGTCCTGTCCAAGCTGGCCTAACACTGCCAGGATGGGACAGCCACAACTCCTGGGACAGGCAAGCCAGTGCTTCCCTCTGGTGCAGTAACCCCTGCCTTATTTAAATCCTGAAACTGCTTGTTTTTCAAACTTCATTCTGCAACAGCAACAGCATCTTCACCACTCAAACCATCCCTTGCTTCCCAAAATTTGGCAAGTTTTTCCCCTTTCTCTACCTGGGGATCCTTCCTTCCTTCCTTCTGACACTAACATATCACAATCCTGAGTGAACAAATCCTCCCAGGATGCACAAACAAACTTGGATTTATTACCTGAGCACTCTTGAGGACTAATTTTTAAAAAATTTCAGTGCTCCAATGTGCCAATATGAAGCAATTTCAAAGCAAGTGGTTCTAACTCAAACCCAATTCTAATAAAGGCAAAAGAAACAATTAAAAATAATTATTTCATCCAAATAATTTTCCTATACTTTCACATTTCAAATATCAGTTTTGCATGCTCTTAGCACAGCTTTGGTTGTGTTCAAAATGAAACAAACCTCAAAAATGACTGGTTTTTATCTCTGGATTTGTAGACTTGCAGCCAGGTGAGTAAAGCTCAGGAACACAAATTACAGCTGCACCTCCAGGAGGGATAAAGATGCAGGGAAGTTTTACCTCCACCAGGAGCACTGGGGAGGGATAAAGATGCAGGGAAGTTTTACCTTCCATCAGGAGCACTGGGGGGAATAAAGATGCAGGGAAGTTTTACCTCCACCAGGAGCACTGGGGAGGGATAAAGATGCAGGGAAGTTTTACCTTCCATCAGGAGCACTGGGGGGAATAAAGATGCAGGGAAGTTTTACCTCCACCAGGAGCACTGGGGAGGGATAAAGATGCAGGGAAGTTTTACCTCCACCAGGAGCACTGGGGGGGAATAAAGATGCAGGGAAGTTTTACCTCCACCAGGAGCACTGGGGGGAATAAAGATGCAGGGAAGTTTTACCTCCACCAGGAGCACTGGGGGGAATCTCCCAATGTTCACACACCCTTTGTTCTCCTGAGCTGTTACTAGAGATTTCATGGGAAAACATTTTTTTGTGACTCATCTTCATTTGCATTGGACTTAGTCAGACAACAGTGATTACGTGCTTAGGCTCAGTCCTGGCATTTAAATCTTTCAGCAGCCATCCTGGCCAGAAGAGCCTCCCTCCCTCCCTACCTGTTCCCAGGTGCTCCACAAAGTGTGCACAGCTCCTATGGATCCTTTATGCACAGCTCACTTCAAACCATCAACCACCTGACACACTGAGTGCCAAGAAAGGGATATTAAAAGATAAGATCTCAAGGATATGCTGCCTGGAAGTCACTCATGCTAACATTTTTAACATTCAAAATAAAGACAATCTGCTGGTAGCAGGGAGAGCACTAAAATGAGAGGAACAGCAGCAGTGCCAGAGGGGCAGCTGCACCCACTCACTGACCCTCAAGCACCACAGTTCTCAAAACCAAATACCATAAAAATAATTCTTGCACCAGAAAATTGCTGAAGAACAGTTACAATTTAAAATTATTTGTGATGGACTAAGCCTTCCAAGGTTTCTTCCTTTTGTACCTGCAAAGAGCAGGGCAGGGCTGGAGGCCCAGGCCCCGGCCTCCCCAGGGAGGTTACCATGACTCTGGGATTTCTTGCAGAAATGCCATCTGGAATATTTATAGTGCCTGAGAAGGGGCAATGAAATCCCTCACGCTGGCACCTCAGCACATCCAGAAGCTTAACTGCTGCTTTAGCAGGAAATATTAGATTGAAGTGACTCAAAGTCAAAGTGAGAGTATGTCAAGTGACAGGGCCAGTAAGTTATCCCCCAGCAGCCATCATGGAGCAGGATCAATGTGCAAAGATGAAATGTGAAGGGATAGAAATGACTGACATGAAGCAGAAATGCTCTATTAGGGTGTCTTCCCTTCCATATGCAATCAGGCCTTTGGTTTCAGAGAATTAAAACCTTCTCCCCATGCCTCCTCCTTAGACAGAGGCCAGTTGCAACATTCCTTGAGATCCTTCAAAAGGAAAAGAGATCCTTCTTTTCCTTCCAAACTAAAGACTGAGCCTTCAGTGCTTGAAGGGACCCTTCAGAAGAGCTCACAGGGACTTTGGACACGGCATGGAGGGACAGGAGCCAGGGAATGGCTCCCAGTGCCAGAGGGATGGGATGGATGGGATCTTGGGAATGAGGAATTGTTCCCTGGGAAGGTGGGCAGGGATGGAATTCCCAGAGCAGCTGGGGCTGCCCCTGGATCCCTGGCAGTGCCCAAGGCCAGGCTGGACATTGGAGCACCTTGGGACAGTGGGAGGTGTCCCTGCCATGGCAGGGGTGGCACTGGGGGGGTCTGAGCTCCCTTCCCACCCAAACCATTCCAGGATTCCACGAACCAGTCCCTGCCTCCAGCCCCCACCAAGCACTCAGAACATTTCACGTGTGTCCCAGGCTGTTGGCAGAGCTCTGAGCAAAGCCAGGGCAGGGAGCAGAGCTGCTGGGGTTATCCAAACACAGGAGAGCCTCAGCCAAGCATCCAGTCACCTCCTGTCACCCACTGTGTACACAGGGCTTTGGAAACCACATTTCCTTGTTGCTACAGGTCAGAGACTCCATGGGAGGCTTTCCCTGAAACTCTGCCCTTCCAGCTGCAAAACCAAGCAGGGCTGGGATTCCCCTCCATGGAAAGCCCCTTTCCAGGTTCCTGGATTGTCACTGCTGCTGTGGGGCCAACCTGGGCAAGTGGGAGAGCTGCTGTCACCAGGGGAATTTGAAATCCCATTCTCAGCCAGATTGCTGCACTGTTTGGGATAATGCAGAGAGAACTGAGTGGGCCTGGATAAAACTCAGGTGTTTGGATTCTTCCTTCAGGGATGGGCTGCTTCTCCCAAGAAGAGTCTCCCTTACAACTGGCATTGTCTGCACAGGACACTTCCCTCAAGGTTTCCACATCAAACTTACAGAAAACTATGGAAACAACACTTTTAAGGCATCTTTGGGCAGTTAAACACCACACAGAAAATCAATTTGTACACCAACACCTGCCAAATTCCACTGTGAAGACACAAACCTCACACAGCTACCATCACAGACACCCAGTTCAGAAATCAGGGAATGAATTCAGCACCTCTGCCCTCCAGTTTAGGCACGGCAGAAACAAAGAGCCACTGGTCTGACTGCTGGGAAACACTTCCAAAATCTGCACGTGCACACCTCCTACCCAACCTGGTGACACTCCTCTTGAAGGCCCCAAAACTGCACAGTTAGACCAGCAGCTAATTCTAATTACTAAACCACTAATTATTAAAAGCACGAGTTGTTGGAGCAGGAGCCACTGTGCCTGCTGACTTTTTAACTATGACGTTGACTATTTTTAACTTAGAGAATTGAAATAAACCTTCCCAACGAACTCCAAAGGCAAGGAATGTCATGTGATCCCAGCAAGGATCTGCCCAGCAGTGCCAAAATACACCCTGGCCACAGCAGCAAACCCATCTGGCCTCCCAGAGCCAGGCCATGCCACGGGAAGGGACAGCATTAACTGTCACACAGTGCCCCAAAAATTCAGCAAAATGCCAAGTTGAGGCCCTGAGAGGTTTTAGGGAATAATTTTCTCGACACTTAGCTGTCACAAAGGTTTTCTTTTTTTCACTTTAAATTTCCCAAGCCTTGCTTAAGAGAGTATTTTTACATGCTCTAGTCCGAGGTGCAATTTTTGGGTGGTGTTTCATCACAGATAAGGAAGTGCACAGGGGTGAACACACCCAGCACTAAGATCTACACTGACACTCCATGTTCCCTCAGCTGCATGACCAGTGATTCAAGGGATTTACAGCAAACACAAAAGTCAGATCCAGTTCATAGCCCTCAAAATAATTTTCTTTTTTATCCAGATGTATCTGCATGTGTTACACCAGTGGCTGCTGCAAGAAAAGCTGAGACAGGAATTACCCTTAATTTTCAGAGCCAGTCACCAAGAAGGTGAGAAGCTGACCTGTTCATCTGCAAAGAAAGATGTTCAGGAAAGCCCTGAGATGCACCTGGATGGAAGGATACTGGGCACCAGGCCTGTCCCGTGGCACAGATTGCACGGAAAAGGCAAAGACACATCCCCATTCATGATGTCACAGCAGCTCTACCTCGGTCAGGAGGTGCCGAGGGGGAAAGGACAGCTTTGTTGGGCGAGAACACAGACCCCACCCACGAGCGCGATGGCTCCTGAGCCACATCCAGAGCGGTGCAAACACGGGCACGGCGATCCCCGCGGCCCGCGGGCACCGGGATTAGCGCTGATGGAAGGGGCCAGGTGGGCTCCGGCGGCTGGCACGGGGCGCGGGGGACGAGCTGCCAGCGCAGCCCCCGCGGGGGGGACAGCGAGGGTCGCCCAGGGTCACCCAGCGCCGAGGGAGGAACCAAAGCCACCCTGCCCTGCAGCGGGGGCGAGGCGGCGTCGGGCGGCACCGCGGCGGGAGGGGGACACGGGAATGGGGCTGGGGGGGACACAGGAAGGTCCTGCAGGGACACAGGGGGTTCCTGGGGGGGGATACAGGAGTGGGGCAAGGGGGTGACACAGACACGGGGCTGGGGGTCCCTAGGGGGGATTGGGAGCGGGGGGGTCACAGGAGATTCCTGATGGGTGACACAGGGGGTCTCTGGGGGTGACACGGGCCATCCCTAGGGATGACGCAGACACGGGGCTGGGGTCCCTGGGGGGCTCACAGGGGATTCCTGATGGGTGACACAGGGGGTCCCTGGGCAGGGATACAGAAGTGGGGCTCGGGGGTGACCCAGGCTGTCCCTAGGGGTGACTGGGGGGTCACAGGGGATTCCTGATGGGTGGCACAGGGTGTCCCTGGACAGGGATATAGGAGTGGGGCTCGGGGTTGACACAGGCCATCCCTAGGGGTGACACAAACACGGGGCTGGGGGTCCCTGGGGGTGGCGGGGGGGTCACAGGGTATTCCTAATGGGTGACACAGGAGGTCCCTTGGGGGCTGGAGATAATACAGGGGGTCCCTAGGGGGTGACACAATAACGGGGCTGGGGTGAACACTGGGGGCCCTCGGGGTGACACAGGGACGGAGCTGAGCGGGGTACGGCGGTGGGAACCGAGGGGTCCGCAGCCCCGCCATGGGCGGAAAAGCACTGACCAATGGTGGAGATGAAGGTGGTGTTGAAGGCATCGTCGGAGAAGCGGAAGAGGACGCAGGTCTTGCCGACCCCCGAGTCCCCGATGAGCAGCAGCTTGAAGAGCAGGTCGTAGGTTTTCTTCGCCATGGGGGAGGGCGCGGCGGCCGCCGCCGCCCCTCCTCGCCGCCTCCTTCACCGGGCCCGGCCGCTCCCGAGGGCGGCGGCGACGGCGGAGGACGAGGAGGAGGAAGAGGACGAGAACGACGAGGAGGAGGAGGGGGCCCACAAAATGGCTTCCTGTGGCGGGGCGGCCTCGCGCGCTCCCCGCGCCCGCGGCTCCTCACGGGGAGGCGGCGGCGCCCGCCCTCATAACCCCGCGCTCCGCCCGGGCTCTGCTCGGCTCGATGGGCCCCGCTTGTCGCCGGCCCTTCCCGGTTCTCCCCCGGGGCTCGCGGCGGCTCCTCAGAGGCGCTGCCGAGGCTGCGCGCGCCGCCTCCCCCGCCTCACGCACCGCGCAGGCCCGGCGGGGGCGCGCGCGCGCGCGTACGCCGCTGTGACGTCACCGGGGCGGTGCGGCGGTTGCGGGTGACGTCACCGCGCGGCCCCCGGAGTTCGTTTATTTTGTGCGGGTTTTTTTTGCCCGGGATTCGCGGTCCGGGGGATGGATGAGCTGATGGATGAGCTCCGGGAGCGAGGATCTCGTGGGGTTTAACAGGACAAGATGCTGGTGCTGCACTTGGGTCGGAACAAACCCTCGGATCCATCCAGGCTGGGGATGAGCACAGGGAGAGCAGCTTTGGGGTGTTGGTGGGTGAGAGGCTGGACATGCCCTGACCCTGAAAGCCCTCAGGATGCTGGGCTGATCCTCCAGTGTGGGCAGCAGGAAACGGGGACATTCTGCTCCTCTGTCCCTGTGCCCAGGTGAGAGCCCACTTGCAGAGCTGCCCCAGCCCTGGGCATTACAACAGCACAAGGATCTGGAGCTGCTGGAGAGAGCCCAGAGGGGGCCCCAGGGCTGGAGCCAGGCTGGGAGAGCTGGGGATGCTCACCTGGAGAGGAGAAGGATCCAGGGAGAACACAGAGCCCCTTGCAGGGCCTGAAGGGGCTCCAGGAGAGCTGCAGAGGGACTGGGGACAAGGCCTGGAGGGACAGGAGCCAGGGAATGGCTCCCAGTGCCAGAGGGCAGGGATGGACGGGACTTTTGGAAGCAATTCTCGGCTTTTTGGAAGCAATTTCCCCGCTCAGGTGCGCTCCCGCCCCGCGGGTTCGCAGAACCCCCCGCGTGATGACGTCACCGGCGGACGCGCGAACCTGGGAGCTGTCGGCCCCGCCCTTGCGCCGGCGAAAGCCCCGCCCCCTCGCTGCGCTCTCCGCGCTCCCATTGGCTGCGCTCGCCTCCTCCCCCAGGGGTTGGAGTGACGTTACTGCAGGGGGCGGAGCGCGGCCGCGGGCGGGGCAGGAGACGCCCCCTGGCGGCGCAGGCGTGAGGGGGCACAGAGCCCTGAGGGGAAACCGGAGAGTGGCGGGTGCGTGCAAAGGTTTGGCTGGGAAGGGACAGCAAAACCCATCTCATTCCACCCCTGCCATGGCAGGGACACTGTCCAAGGCTGCTCCAAGCCCCAGTGTGCATCCCGGCTTTGGGCACTGCCAGGGATCCAGGGGCAGCCACAGCCGCTCTGTGCCAGGGCCCGCCCACCCTGCCAGGGCACAATTCCTCATTCCCAAGATCCCATCCAGCCCTGCCCTGTGGCACTGGGAGCCATTCCCTGGCTCCTGTCCCTCCAGGCCTTGTCCCCAGTCCCTCTGCAGCTCTCCTGGAGCCCCTTCAGGCCCTGCCAGGGGCTCTGAGCTCTCCCTGGCTCCTTCTCCTCTCCAGGTGAGCACCCCCAGCTCCCCCAGCCTGGCTCCAGCCCTGGAGCAGCTTTGGTGGCTCCTCTGGGCTCTCTCCAGCAGCTCCAGGTCCTTGTGCTGTTGGAATGCCCAGGACAGGTGGGCTCTCACCTGGGCACAGGGACAGAGGAGGAGAATCCCCCCCTTTCCTGCTGCCCACACTGGGGGATCAGCCCAGGACTGGGGGATTTCCAGATGCCATCACACACATGTGGGGAGGCCAGGGCATGTCCAGCCTCTCATCCAGCAGCATTCCCTGGATGAGCTGGAGAGGATGGCTCAGGTGCTGACCCAGCATGAGGAGCACAAGGATCTCCTGCACCCGGTGTGTTTGCAATGGAGCCCGTGGCAACCTGGACATGGGGAATTCCCTCACAGTTCCTGCTCTTCCCACACAGGGAAGAAAAGTTTCTCGCAAGAGCCAGGCTGTGGAACCAGCACTGAAGGCACTGGAAAAGCTGCAGATGCCCCATCACAGGTTTTGCACAGACCCAATGCTCCTCTCACGTTGAATCCTGAGCTGTCCCATGGTATGATCCAGCACACTGCCAGCTGCAATGGCTGTCATAATTAAGTATCCTGCTGCCAGTAATTTCCCACTGTTTGCAGGGTGAGTTATCTCAACTCATGTGGGAGCAGAGGGGCTGGAAGGCTGGAAAAGGCCCTGGGGGTGCTGTGCCAGCAGCTGGACAGGAGCTCAGGTGTGCCCAGGTGGGCAAGAGGCCAATGGCCCCTGGGCTGTGCCAGCTCTGGGGTGGCAGCAGGGCCAGGGCGGTGCCCGTCCCCTGTGCTGGCACTGCTGGGGCACCTCCAGTGCTGGGGGCAGCTCTGGGCCCCTCCTGACACGAGAGACCTGCAGGGGCTGGAGCTGGGCAGGGAATGGAGCCCCAGGAGGGGCTGAGGGAGCTGGGCAGGGAATGGAGCCCCAGGAGGGGCTGAGGGAGCTGGGCAGGGAATGGAGCCCCAGCAGGGGCTGAGGGAGCTGGGCAGGGAATGGAGCCCCAGCAGGGGCTGAGGGAGCTGGGCAGGGGCTCAGCCTGGAGCAAAGGAGGCTCAGGGGGCCCTTGTGGCTCTGCACAAGTCCCTGCCAGGAGGGCACAGCCAGGGGGGGTCGGGCTCTGCTCCCAGGGAACAGGGACAGGACAAGGGGAAATGGCCTCAGGCTGGGCCAGGGCAGGCTCAGGGTGGACATCAGCAGGAATTTCTGCATGGAAAGGGGGCTCAGGCCTTGGCAGGGGCTGCCCAGGGAGGTTTGGGATGCCCATCCCTGCAGGTGTCCAGGGCAGGTCTGGATGTGGCACTGAGTGCTCTGGGCTGGGGACAAGGTGGGCATTGGGCACAGCTGGGACTCAGTGCTCTGGGAGCTCTTTTCCAGCCTCAGGGATTCTGTGAAAAGGTTCCCTGCATGTCGTGTCCCTCCCAGGCCCAGCTGTGACACAGGGCTGGCTCTGTTTGCTGTTCTGGTTTCCCACCCTGCTGGGTGTGCAGGCTGCTGTCCCCGCTGGCTGTGGGGCCCTGGCCTCTGTCCCTGTCCCCTGAGCCCCGGCAGTGGCTCAGCTGCAGCGCTGACACAGCACACCCAGGAGCCACAGCTCACACAGGGGGTTATTTTTAGCTCTTTGCTCGAGCAGCACACAAACACTTCCCCTGTGACTGAGCAGAGACAAGGGGAGAGCTCCAGTGCCCGTGGCACAGGCCCTGCCACTGAACCAGGCTGGGAACCACACTCCAGGGGGCTCCAGGCACTCCTGGGAGGTTTGTCAGCTCTGGAGGGTCACAGCCCTGGTTGCAAGAGCCTTCTGTCCCTGGCAGCTGGCTCATGGACCTCAATGCTCCAGAGAAGGGTATCTTTGGGGTCCTGGAGAGGTTTCACACAGAATCTCAGAATCCCTGGGCTTGGAAAAGCCCTCCAAGATCAAGTCCAAGCTGTGCCCAATGCCCACCTTGTCCCCAGCCCAGAGCACTCAGTGCCACATCCAGGTGACACCTGCAGGGATGGGCACTGCAAACCTCCCTGGGCAGCCCCTGCCAAGGCCTGAGCCCCCTTGCCATGCAGAAATTCCTGCTGAGAATCTCAAGACAAAGTGTTTTCTGTCTGCTGGGTGAGGCTGGCCCTTGTGTCCCATTGTTAAATGTTGTTCCATGAGGAAAGCAATCCCTCAGGAGATGCCTGGCCAAGGACAAAGACACCTTTGGCCTTGGTGGCTCAGTCAGGAGACCATTGCTGCAGGACTGGGAGATTTGGAGATGTCCAGACAGAGGTGGAACAGCTCCCACAGCTCTCCCCCCCACATCCTTCCCAGGATCTTCTGTCCTGATCCCCAGAGGGCACTGATCTGAGGAGAAATTACCAAACTAGGGCTAATGAGGTGTAAAGGGAGAGCCAGCAGGGCCTGGCAGCCTCTTCCTGGGCTTTGCAGGGGCAGCAGAGCAGCAGGAATGGCAGCAGCACTGCTGGAGAGCTGTGAATCAGCAGGCAGTTGTGCAACAGGAGCAGAGCAGTGACACACTGGGCCTGCTGGTCACTCACCCACAGCCTCCCAGAGCAGGGCCCCAGCCCACAGTGGTGCTGCTGTGGGGATGGAAGGGCCTTTGTCATCGCAGAGCCACTGGGAACAAGCTGCTCCCTGTTCTCCAGCTCCTCCCACAGCCAAGGCAGGCCTGGGGGCTCTGCTGCTGGCCATGGGCACAGGCCAGGCCAGCTGAGGGGGTTCTGGGAGCACCATTCCATGCAGGATGAGCTCCCACAGAGCACAGACCCTCCCTGGACACCTCCAGCTTCCCCCACGTCAGGAGTGTCTGGAACCCAAACTTGTGGAAGGACAAGAGCCCCAAGGGAGCTGTTAAACAGCCCCAGATGCTCGGGGCAGGGTCTGAGGAGGGTCAGAAAAGGTTGAATTTGCTCCACCTGCTGCCCTACAACGTTGTCCTCTTAGCAGGGGTGTCCACAGTGTGTTCTGTGCCCCAAGCACCCCAGACACCAGAGCAGGAGCTCTGAGCTCCAGACACCCCTCTGGCTTTTTGTTTTTTCTTGATGTCATCATCAGGGCAGGAGAACTGAAATAAATACACAGAATCACAGAATCCTTCAGGTTGGAAAAGACCTCCAGGATCATTGAGGCCAAGCTGTGCCCAATGCCCACCTTGTCCCCAGCCCAGAGCTCTGAGTGCCACATCCAGGCCTTCCTTGGACACCTCCACCACCCTGGGCAGCCCCTGCCAAGGCCTGAGCCCCCTTTCCATGCAGAAATTCCTCCTGGTGTCCACCCTGAGCCTGCCCTGGCCCAGCCTGAGGCCATTTCCCCTTGTCCTGTCCCTGTTCCCTGGGAGCAGAGCCCGACCCCCCCTGGCTGTGCCCTCCTGGCAGGGACTTGTGCAGAGCCACAAGGTCCCCCCTGAGCCTCCTTTGCTCCAGACTGAGCCCCCTCAGCTCTGGTGAATACTTTGAGACACCTCAGGAAAGCCCAGTGTAAGAAATCACCTTTGTGAGGATGGTGAATTCCTCAGCAGAGGAAATGACAGCAAGGAGGGTCCCCCATACAGATTTTCTCTTTTGCAAACATGGTGCTGGGTCTCACCAGGCCTCCAGCCACCCTCCTGCCTCCAGCTGAGCCACACAGCCACGCTGAGTGGCTCCTGCCAAGGCTGTTTGGGCAGTGGCAGGACAGGTTGGTGTTTGGAGCAGCTCCTGGCACTGCTGCCAGCAGGGTCAGGCTCTCACCACCTTGGATTTCACCTCCTTCCCTCACCCCTCTCTCAGGCAGGTGGACCTGAGGGGAACAAGAAAGGCAGCTCCATGCTCCTGAACCAGGGACTTCCCCTGGTTTCTGTTCCTGCAGCCTGCTGGGAGGAGAAGGACTCAGTCAGCACTTCCAGGTGACAGGGAGGACACAAAGGGCACACGGAGCCCTTTGGCAGCAGCTCTGTGGGCCAGGCACGTCTCTGATTTCTGCACAGTCACCTCAGCTTGGCCAGCACGGGGCACTGAGCTGGGCTCTGCCAGCACTCCTGGATCATCCAGGAGCTCCCTGCCCAGGGCACCTCAGCACCCCAGTGCAGCCCCAGGGGCTCCTTCCCAGCTGGAATGCCTGAGGACCTCCACCTTCCCATGCCTCTGCCCCTCCAGGCCAGCCTTCCCCTTCCAGAGCTTCAGCCCTGATGTGTGCAGCCAAAAATCCCTGACCTGGGCTGTGGCAGCACCTGCTTGTGCTGGGCCTGGCTCCCCAGGGGGGGAAAAGTCCAGAACTGTTGTCAGTGCTTGTTTCCTGCAATGGGAACCAGGGAGTGAAATAGGGATGGAATAAAGGACTGAGGAGTGGAGATGGATGGATGGATGGATGGATGATGGATGGATGGATGATGGATGGATGGATGGATGGATGGATGGATGGATGGATGATGGATGGATGGATGGATGGATGGATGGATGGATGGATGGATGGATGATGGATGGATGATGGATGGATGATGGATGGATGGATGATGGATGGATGGATGGATGGATGGATGGATGGATGGATGGATGGATGGATGGATGGATGGATGATGGATGGATGGATGATGGATGATGGATGGATGGATGGATGGATGGATGGATGGATGGATGGATGGATGGATGATGGATGGATGGATGGATGGATGGATGATGGATGGATGGATGGATGGATGGATGGATGGATGGATGGATGGATGATGGATGGATGGATGATGGATGGATGGATGGATGATGGATGGATGGATGGATGGATGGATGGATGGATGGATGGATGGATGGATGGAGGGATGGATGGATGGATGGAGGGATGGATGGATGGATGGATGGATGATGGATGGATGATGGATGGATGGATGGATGGATGGATGGATGGATGGATGATGGATGGATGATGGATGGATGGATGGATGGATGGATGGATGGATGGATGGATGGATGATGGATGGATGGATGGATGGATGGATGGATGGATGGATGGATGATGGATGGATGGATGGATGGATGGATGGATGGATGGATGGATGGATGGATGGATGAATGAATGATGGATGATGGATGGATGGATGATGGATGGATGGATAATGGATGATGGATGGATGGATGGATGGATGATGGATGATGAATGGATGGATGATGGATGGATGGATGATGGATGATGGATGGATGGATGGATGGATGATGGATGGATGGATGGATGGATGATGGATGGATGGATGGATGGATGGATGATGGATGGATGGATGATGGATGATGGATGGATGGATGGATGGATGAATGGATGGATGGATCCCCACTGCTGCTGAATGAAGCTTTGACCTCCAGCAAGGGCAGCTCTGCTCCCCTCAGTACCCAGAGATGTACCTGGACTCACAGGATCACGGAATCACTGATGTTGGAAAACCCCTTGAGACCATCATACCCAGCAGTTCCCACCACCAACCCCTGTCCCCATGTGCCACATCCAGATGTACCCAGCACGGAGGCAGTGCCACTTTGAGTTCCTTACCCCTTCTGGAGCAGCTTGAGGTACAGAGGGAAAAGCTCCCTGGCAGCTCAGTTCTGACAAATCAATAGTTACCTACAAAGGAAGATGAAGTGTTAGTCCCTGGATCCATGGAGAGCAGGGCCTGCCCCACACAGTGGGATTTGCTGGGCTTGCTGGAAGGTTTGCAGGGATCTCAGGAGCGTGGGAATGCCCCGGTGCCTCAGCTGAGTGCTGCACAGCCAGAGCTCTGCCTTTTTCAATTACATCTTGCCAGCAGATTATTAAATCCTTTAATCTCAGTGCAGCAAAGCTGAGCTGCTGCCTTACAGACATTGCTCACTCCACATCTGTTGGAAACCATGGGCAAGATAAAAGCCTGGAGACTCCCACACAACTGCCAGCCGTCCCTTTTCCCTCTCTCAGCTCGTGTGTGAGGCGATGCCAGAGGTGGGAAGAGGGCACAGCCCAGGGCTGTGGCACCTTGGCAAGCAGACACGGAGTTCCCCAGGTCACACAGGAGCTGGGACATGGCTCAGGAGCCACAACCCAGGGGCACCAGGCATGTGTGGGCTCCCATCCCGCAGGGCCTGAAGCCAGGCAGGGCTGCAGCTCCTTCCAGCCCCTGGAATGACATGGGACAAGATGCTGCTAAACCACCCAGCCTGCATCCCAGTGGGATTTATCCACTGGGGCCACATCTTCTGCTGGGGGCAGCCTGAGGGCCTGCAGGAGAGGCAGCACTTTGCATCCCTGTGTCTCCATTGGTGAGGAGACACAGCTCAACCCTCCTGAGGCTGTTTACACCTCCGGGGCTCATGTGGAATGCTGTGCATGGGGGGATGTTGGAGCTGGCTCCTGTTCCACTGCTGCTGTCTAATTATAGAGGAGTCAGCTGCTGGCAAACTGATCCATCCTAAATCCAGGCTTAGTGTGAGCTGTGCTGCCCCTCCTGCTCCCCCACTTTGGATATGGGGTGAATTTTGCACTGGGGTGATTCTCTTCCTGCTTCCCCCTTTCCCAGCCCTCCTGTGCTGTGCTTGGGCAGCCCCTGCTCAGTTCACAGCCTGAAAAACCACAAAACCTCTGATCTCAGCCCAAAAGGGTGGCTGGAGCCTGAGGCCCTGCTGCTTCCCAAGCCCCCCCAGCAGCAATGTGGCACATGGAGATGGGGATGGCAGGAGGGAAGCCAGGAGCATGAGGAGGATGAGGAGTGCCACAAACAGCTGAGCTGAACCACAGAACTGCCACAGAGAAGGGAAATGGGAAATAAACCCACTGGATCTCTGGGAATGCTGGCAAGCTGGATTTGAGGGAAAGCAGCCAAATGCCTGCTGGAGCCTCAGCATCCCTTCCCCCCCGCAGAAGCCAAGAGATTGAGAGGATGAAGGGTCATTGGTGTGGGAAAACGAGAGGATCCACCCTCTGAGCTGCAGCCCGAGCTGGGAACATCACACTGGACGTGTCCTTTTCCCACCAGGGAGGACAGGCTTTTCTCCAGGGCTGCTCCAGCCAACACCACTACCAGCTGGCCAAACACCAAGAAAAATCCTAAGGAATGTCAACACAACACTGCCAGCACAGAGACTGATTTCCCTGTTCCCAACTTGTGTGAACTTCCATCTGTCCCCACAGCAGCACCCACAGAGGGAAGAGGTCCTCCCTGGGGACAGGGGTGCCTCCTGTGACCCTGCTAACAGAGGCAGCACTCTGACCAGAGGATGTTCCTGAGCTCCAGCACAAGTTCCTGGTGACAGCAAAGGTGAGAAGGCTTTGGCAGCCACGGAGTGCTCTTGTTACACCCTTGGTTTCGAGTGAAAAGTGCAAGTGCTCCAGGGCAGTGAGCTGGGAATGGCAGCAGGAGCTGGGAATGAAGGACTGCACCTGCACCTGAGTGGGGCTGCAGTGAGGGCAGATCTGAGCCACCTCAGAGCAGGGTTTGGGAGGGGGGAGCTGGTCCCCAGCCCCACAGTCCCACACCAGGTGCAGCCCAAGGGGAACAGGGCTGTCAGTGCCTCAGGGGGAGCTGCTGCTCTGGGGCATGTGGGGCAGGTCCCGGTGTGTCCCTGGCAGCCTTTCCCCTTTATCAGTGTCCCCTTTACTAGCCTGGAATGCCACAGGGATGGCAGTGCTGAAGGAGATGGGAGAGGGCCTCCTGGGTGGGATAACATCACCCCAGCGCTGGGCATCCCTTCCCTCCCACATCTGCCTGGCTCTGGCAGCCAGGGAATGCCAAGAGCCCGGGGCAGACTGTGGGAAGGAGGTCCCAAGGTCTCATGCCACCCTCACTGCCAGTCAAGGGTGTCGAGTGTCCCAGGGACTACAGGGTACATGGGGCCACAGCCCCCCCAGATCCCTCCAGTCACCCACAAGGGCTGGGAATTGGGGTGTCCACAGTACCCAGGGATGGCTGCAGTGTCCCAGAGGTGACTGTGCTGTCCAGGGATACCCTTGGTGGCCCAGTGTTGGCTGTGGTGGGATTGCTGCAGGGACCCAAAGCCCACCAGGTTTCCAGGGGCTGGATACTCTCAGGGGTATCCACCCCAAGGGACAGCTGGGGTGTCCCAGGTCGGCTGTAGGACGTGGGAACTCCTGATGGGGAGGAACAGGAAAACCAAGGTCACAGGAACTGGGCTCCCCCAGCCCTTCTGAAGCACTTTGGGACACATGCAGGCCCCAAATGTCACCCCACCCTATGTGGCACCCAGAGCGTGTCCCCTGCCCCAGGCAGCTCAGTGTCACCCCAGCTCAGGATCTGGCAACCCACCCCTGCAGGTGCTCCATTCCCATGTGCCAACACATGAGAACAACAGCTGCACTGGGATGTCAGCAGCTGTGCCACCAGGACCCTCCACAGACACCATATCACCCCATAGACAGCATGTCATCCCATAGACAGCATATCACCCCATAGACACCATACACACCATAGACACCATATCACCCCATAGACAGCATATCACCCCATAGACAGCATGTCATCCCATAGACAGCATGTCATCCCATAGACACCATATCACCCCATAGACAGCATACACACCATAGACAGCATATCACCCCACAGACACCATATCACCCCATAGACAGCATATCACCCCATAAACAGCATATCACCCCATAGACAGCATGTCATCCCATAGACACCATATCACCCCATAGACAGCATGTCATCCCATAGACACCATATCACCCTATAGACAGCATATCACCCCATAGACAGCATGTCATCCCATAGACACCATATCACCCCATAGACACCATACACACCATAGACACCATATCACCCCATAGATACCATATCACCCCATAGACAGCATACACCCCATAGACAGCATATCACCCCATAGACAGCATACACACCATAGACAGCATGTCACCCCATAGACAGCATGTCATCCCATAGACACCATACACACCATAGACAGCATATCACCCCATAGATACCATATCACCCCATAGACACCATACACACCATAGACACCATATCACCCCATAGACAGCATACACCCCATAGACAGCATATCACCCCATAGACAGCATACACACCATAGACAGCATACACACCATAGACAGCATATCACCCCATAGACATCATACACCCCATAGACACCATATCACCCCATAGACAGCATATCACCCCATAGACACCATATCACCCTATAGACAGCATATCACCCCATAGACAGCATGTCATCCCATAGACACCATATCACCCCATAGACACCATACACACCATAGACACCATATCACCCCATAGATACCATATCACCCCATAGACAGCATATCACCCCATAGACAGCATGTCATCCTATAGACAGCATATCACCCCATAGACACCATACACACCATAGACAGCATATCACCCCATAGACACCATATCACCCCATAGACAGCATATCACCCCATAGACAGCATATCACCCCATAGACAGCATACACACCATAGACAGCATATCACCCCATAGACACCATATCACCCCATAGACAGCATATCACCCCATAGACAGCATGTCATCCCATAGACACCATACACACCATAGACACCATATCACCCCATAGACAGCATATCACCCCATAGACAGCATGTCATCCCATAGACAGCATACACACCATAGACACCATATCACCCCATAGACAGCATATCACCCCATAGACAGCATATCACCCCATAGACACCATACACACCATAGACAGCATATCACCCCATAGACAGCATACACACCATAGACAGCATACACACCATAGACAGCATATCACCCCATAGACAGCATACACCCCATAGACAGCATATCACCCCATAGACAGCATACACACCATAGACAGCATGTCACCCCATAGACAGCATGTCATCCCATAGACACCATACACACCATAGACAGCATATCACCCCATAGATACCATATCACCCCATAGACACCATACACACCATAGACACCATATCACCCCATAGACAGCATACACCCCATAGACAGCATATCACCCCATAGACAGCATACACACCATAGACACCATATCACCCCATAGACAGCATACACCCCATAGACAGCATGTCATCCCATAGACAGCATGTCATCCCATAGACACCATACGCACCGTAGACAGCATACACACCATAGACAGCATATCACCCCATAGACACCATATCACCCCATAGATACCATACACACCATAGACACCATATCACCCCATAGACACCATATCACCCCATAGACACCATACACACCATAGACACCATATCACCTCATAGACACCATATCACCCCATAGACAGCATGTCATCCCATAGACAGCATACACCCCATAGACACCATGTCCCCATTCACACCATATCACCCCATATCACCCCATAGACACAATATCACCCCATAGACACCATATACACCATAGACAGCATATCACCCCATAGACAGCATGTCATCCCATAGACACCATACACACCATAGACACCATATCACCCCATAGACAGCATGTCATCCCATAGACACCATACACACCATAGACACCATATCACCCCATAGATACCATATCACCCCATAGACACCATACACACCATAGACACCATATCACCCCATAGACAGCATATCACCCCATAGACAGCATGTCATCCCATAGACACCATACACACCATAGACACCATACACACCATAGACACCATATCACCCCATAGACAGCATACACCCCATAGATACCATATCACCCCATAGACACCATACACACCATAGACAGCATACACCCCATAGACAGCATATCACCCCATAGACACCATACACACCATAGACACCATATCACCCCACAGACACCATATCACCCCATAGACAGCATATCACCCCATAGACACCATACACACCATAGACACCATATCACCCCACAGACACCATATCACCCCATAGACACCATACACACCATAGACAGCATATCACCCCATAGACAGCATGTCATCCCATAGACACCATACACACCATAGACAGCATAAACGCCATAGACAGCATATCACCCCATAGACAGCATATCACCCCATAGACAGCATGTCATCCCATAGACACCATACACACCATAGACACCATATCACCCCACAGACACCATATCACCCCATAGACACCATACACACCATAGACAGCATATCACCCCATAGACAGCATGTCATCCCATAGACACCATACACACCATAGACACCATACACACCATAGACACCATATCACCCCATAGACAGCATATCACCCCATAGACAGCATGTCATCCCATAGACACCATACACACCATAGACACCATACACACCATAGACACCATATCACCCCATAGACAGCATACACCCCATAGATACCATATCACCCCATAGACACCATACACACCATAGACAGCATACACCCCATAGACAGCATATCACCCCATAGACACCATACACACCATAGACACCATATCACCCCACAGACACCATATCACCCCATAGACAGCATATCACCCCATAGACACCATACACACCATAGACACCATATCACCCCACAGACACCATATCACCCCATAGACACCATACACACCATAGACAGCATATCACCCCATAGACAGCATGTCATCCCATAGACACCATACACACCATAGACAGCATAAACGCCATAGACAGCATATCACCCCATAGACAGCATATCACCCCATAGACAGCATGTCATCCCATAGACACCATACACACCATAGACACCATATCACCCCACAGACACCATATCACCCCATAGACACCATACACACCATAGACAGCATATCACCCCATAGACAGCATGTCATCCCATAGACACCATACACACCATAGACAGCATAAACGCCATAGACAGCATATCACCCCATAGACAGCATATCACCCCATAGACAGCATGTCATCCCATAGACACCATACACACCATAGACACCATACACACCATAGACACCATATCACCCCATAGACAGCGTGTCCCCAAACACACCATATCACCCCATACACACCACGTCCCCATAGACACCATATCACCCCGCAGACACTATATCATCCCATACACACCATGTCCCCATAGACGCCATATCACCCCATAGGCAGCATATCACCCCATAGACAGCATATCACCCCATACACACCATGTCCCCATAGACAGCATATCACCCCATACACACCATATCATCCCATACACACCATGTCCCCATACATGACATGTTTCCATACTCACCACATCACCCCATACACACCATATCACCCCCCACACACCATATCCCCATACACACCATATCACCCCATAGACACCATGTCCCCATTCACACCATATCACCCCATATCACCCCATAGACACAATATCACCCCATAAACACCATATCCCCCACAGGCACCATACACACAGCATACCCCTCCCATACACAGAAGGGGCTTAGGGGGCTTCTGTGGGGTGGTTGCCCCACAGAGTCCCTGCCCAGGCATCCCAGGGCTGGCCCAGGATGGCCACAATGGGGGTTCACTGTCCCCTGAGCCCCACCACCCCAGGAACAGTGCCAAGGGTCAGCCCCAAGGCCAGAGGCCACTGACCACCACTAGCACACTCTGGTGCTCTGCTGACACCTGTGGCCAAGGACTGTCCTTTTGTGTCACCCTGGCCTACCTGGCACCCTGCCCCACCTGGCACTGTGTCCCTGCATGTCACCTCACCCTCCCTATGTCACTGTGTCCCTACAGGTTACCCCACCTGACATGTCACACTGTCCTACATGTCCCTGCTCCTGACATGTGCCCTCTGTTCCTGCCATGTCTCATGCCCTGCCTGTACATCCTCCTGTTCCTGTGTGTCACCCACCTGCCTGTCCTGCAGGGGATCTGGGGACAGCCAGGGTCTGCCAGGGGAGTGGGGCTATGGTGCCCCTGAACTCATCCCTGGGGACACGGGGACAGTGCCACAGGCAGCACCTGGGTCCCTGCCCATGGCACAGGGCCTTGGTGGGGAGCCAGGATGTGGGGCCACAGTGGGGACAGCACCGCCAGGTCTGTGCTGTGCCATGGGGGCTGTCCCCACCCGGTGGCTGTGCCCCTGACAGGGCCCAGCTGCAGCACCCTGGGATGGAGCCTTCCCTGGGAAAGGGCAGACAAGGAAAGGTGGCCCCAGCAGTGCCCCCTCCATAGCCCCCATTGTCCCCCATCCCGTTCTCTACCTCCTCCACCTTCCCATCACTCCCTTCATCCCTCTCCATAACAGCCTCCATCCCCTCCATTGTCCCTCCATCCCTCAACTCCACCTCCACTGCCCCCTCCATCCTCCTCTATTGCCCCCTCCATTTATTACCTTCCCCATCACCTCCATCTGTCCATCCCCTGCATCATCCCTGTCATCCTCCCTCCACTCCCCCTCCATCTCTGCTGCATCCCCCCTCCCACCCTGCCTCCCCTGAAGCTTCCATCCCCCTCCATCCCCCTTCACCCTCTCCATCATGCACTTGCCCCCTCCATTGTTCCTCCATCCCAATTCCATCTCCCCTCCATCCCTGCTGTATCTCCCTCCCACTTTCCTATGGCTGGGGCTGTGTCTTTGGGGAGGGGACTGTCCCTGCCTGGAAGCTCCTCCTGGAGCAGGAGGACTCAGACAGCACCAGGCAGGCCTGTGTATGGCAGCAAATACCCTAATTAATTAATTATGGGATAATCTCTGGTTCTGGGGAAGGAGCGGGTGGCTGCTCAGACTTGATTAACCACAAGAATGTTTAATGTCCCCCCGCAGCCCCATAAGGCACTGGGATTATTCCCCCTGGGATGCAGCAGCCATGCCTGGCTGCAAGGGGTCACAGAGCCTGGGACAGCCCAGGGACCCCCAGACTCCACAGGGTGACCCTGCCTCGGCCCCACAGGGATGGGATGGGACTGGGCATCCCCTGCTTCTCCTGCCTCTCCTGCCTCTGTCCTGCATCCCAATGCCACATCCCTGATCCCCCATCATGGACCCTGCATCCTGCATCCCACATCCTGCATTCCACAAAAACACTCTCCATCACGGACACAAATCCTGCATCCTGCATTCTGCAGCCCACATCCTGTATCCCACATCCCAGACCTGCATCCCTCATCCTCAATCCTTCATCTGGAATCCTTCATCCTGCATTCCACTCCTGCATTCCAATGCAGCATCCCAGCCCAGAACCTCAGTCCTGCATTCCAGTGCTGCATCCCAGCACTGCATCCTTCATCCCACACCCCAGTCCTGCATTCCAGTGCAGCATCCCAGTCCTACATTCCAGTCCTTTGTCCTGCATCCCAGTCGTGCATCCTTCATCCCATATCCCAGTTCTGCATCCTGCATGCCATTCCTGCATTTGTGATCCCATATCCCAATCCTGCATTCTGCATCCCGCATCCTAATCCTGCATCCCAGCCCCGCTCGGCAGACCCGTATCCTTCATCCCACATCCCAATCCCGCATTCCAACGCCGCATCCTTCATCCCACATCCCGATCCCACAAGCCGGTTCTGCATTCCGATGCAGCATCCCGATCCCGCATCCTTCATTCCGCGCCCCGGTGCTGCCCCCGATCCCCTCATCCCGGGCTCAGCACAAAGGCCGCACTACAGCTCCCGGCGTGCCCGGGGGGGCCGGCGGCGCTCCCGCCCGCGCCTGCGGGTGCGCGGCCCCGGGAGCGCGCTCGGGGGGGGGCGGCGCGGGCGCGGCTGCGGGAGCGCGCACCAATCGCGGCGCGGCCGCGCCCCGCCCCGGCCCGCCCCGCCCGCCCCATCCCCGCACCGGGCGGGGCGCAGCGGCCGCGCTGCCATGAGCGAGCGCCCGGCGGGGCCGCCCCGCCGCGCCCCGGCCGCCCGCGCCCCCCGCCCCGGCCCCGCCCGCTCCGCCCCGGCCCCGGCCCCGGCCCCGGCCTCGGCCCCGGGGATGCCGCGGGGGCGGCGCGGCTGAGCCCCCCAGCCCCGCTGCGCCGTCGGCCCCGCCCGCCGCCGCCATGGCCGGTAAGCCCCGCAGCGGCTGCGAGGCGCTCCGGGTGGTGGCCCGGTGCCGGCCCATGAGCCGGCGGGAGGAGGCGGCGGGATACGAGCGCGTCCTGGAGCTGGACGTGAAGCTGGGCCAGGTGAGCATCCGCAACCCCCGCGCCGCCCCCGGGGAGCTGCCCAAGACCTTCACCTTCGACGCCGTGTACGACGCCAGCTCCAAGCAGGCCGACCTCTACGATGAGACCGTGCGGCCGCTCATCGACTCGGTGCTGCAAGGCTTCAACGGCACCGTCTTCGCCTACGGCCAGACCGGCACCGGCAAGACCTACACCATGCAGGGCGCCTGGGCGGAGCCCGAGAAGCGCGGCATCATCCCCAGCGCCTTCGAGCACATCTTCACCCACATCTCCCGCTCGCAGAACCAGCAGTACCTGGTGAGGGCCTCGTACCTGGAGATCTACCAGGAGGAGATCAGGGACCTCCTCGCCAAGGACCAGAGCAAGAAGCTGGAGCTGAAGGAGAACCCCGAGACCGGGGTGTACATCAAGGACCTCTCGTCCTTCGTGACCAAGAACGTCAAGGAGATCGAGCACGTGATGAACCTGGGCAGCCAGACGCGCTCCGTGGGCAGCACCAACATGAACGAGCACAGCTCGCGCTCCCACGCCATCTTCCTGATCACCATCGAGTGCAGCGAGACGGGCCCGGACGGCGAGGAGCACATCCGCGTGGGCAAGCTCAACCTCGTGGACCTGGCCGGCAGCGAGCGCCAGAACAAAATGGGGGCCCACGGAGAGCGCCCCAAGGAGGCCTCCAAGATCAACCTCTCCCTCTCGGCCCTGGGCAACGTCATCTCGGCGCTGGTGGACGGCCGGAGCACGCACATCCCCTACCGGGACTCCAAGCTCACCCGCCTGCTGCAGGACTCCCTCGGGGGCAACGCCAAGACAATCATGGTGGCCACCTTGGGCCCGGCCTCGCACAGCTACGACGAGAGCCTCTCCACCCTCAGGTTCGCCAACAGGGCCAAGAACATCAAGAACAAGCCCCGGGTGAACGAGGACCCCAAGGACACCTTGCTGCGGGAGTTCCAGGAGGAGATCGTGCGGCTGAAAGCCCAGCTGGAGAAACGCGGGATGCTGGGCAAGAAGAGAAGGAGGAGCAGCCGGAGGAAGAAAGCAATGGATGGAGAGGGCACCGTGGACAATGAAGGGGAGGACGAGAATGAGGATGGCCTGGAGAAGACCATGGAGAATTACTTGAAGGAGCAGAAGGAGAGGCTGGAAGAGGAGAAAGCCGCTATCCAGGATGACCACAGCCTGGTGAGTGAGGAGAAGCAGAAGCTGCTCCAGGAGAAGGAGAAGATGATAGAGGACCTGCGGAAGGAGCAGGAGGCCACGGAGCTGCTGGCCATCAAGTACAAGGTTTGTGTTGCCAGGCATGGTGACAAATGGGGCCGGGGTGCCTGCCGTGCCCCCCAGCCCCTGGTGTGGAGTGGGAATGGATCCCAAGCAGGGAGCCTGCGGGAGGTGCCCACCGTGTGCCCAGCAAGGGAGCCTCCCAAGCGAGGGGACCAGGCAGGGTCCCCAAGGGCAGCCCCAGGCTGGCCCTCAGACCTGCGTGGGGACACTGTGGGGACCTGTGTGGGAGCTGCAGGGAGTGGCAGGGAAGGGCCACAGGGGAGAGGGTCACTGTGGCACGGGTGTGCTTTGCTCAGCTCTTGTCCCCTTCGGCACAACAAAGCAGCTGGTGTGGGAAGGGGGAGTGATGGGAGTGATGCTGCAGATTCGTCCCTGCTGGCCTCGGGAGCCAGCCCAGGGCTGGAGCTGGGGACATGGGGCACCTGTCCCCACCTGCCCCCAGTTCTGTGCAGCTCCTGGCTCCCAGTGGGCTCTGTGGGGATGGGCAGGGCCTGGCAGCTCTGCAGGGACCCCCGTCCCCCTCCCCACCCCAAACCCTTCCTGGCACCCTGAGCCAGAGCAGGGTGGATGGGGACACCACTGCTGGCTCAGGGATGCTCAGGGCTTTGGTGCTGAGGGTGAGAGGGGCCACGGCAGCCCCAGCTGTGCCGGGTTCTGGGGCTGCACCTCCCCCTGCCCCAGCCCTGCTCCTGTCCCCACTGCACTGGGGGGGTCCTGACCCCTGCCCCCTGCCCGTGGTGGCCTTGGGGCTGGGACCCCCAGTGGGGAGGGAGCCTTGGCATCACACTCAGCATGGCCCCCGTGGCACAGCCCCTCTGGCACAGCCCCTCTGGCACAGCCCCTCTGGCACAGCCCCTCCGGCTGGCACTCACTGGATGCAGGGACTGGGCTGGAGCCCAGGCAGGGAGGGACCCTCTGGTGGGGACATGCCCGGGGTGCCAGGGCCAGGCAGGGGTCTGGACCCTCTCCCATGCCCAGGCTGGTGTTTGTTGCAGCCCCAGGGACACGTGGCCGTGCCCAGAGATGTGTGATTGTGCCCAGGGATGCGTGACCGTGCCTGGGTGCCCGCACAGAGAGCGTGGGATGGCACTGGGACGTGCCACCGGGGCACAGCCGTGGGCTGCTGGCTGGCACAGCGGGTGTCCCGTGACAAGTGTCCCGTGCCAAGTGTCCTGGCACTGCAGGATGCCCGGCCCAGGGGTCTCTGCAGCCATCCCCCATCGCTGTGGGGTGCAGGCTGTGGGGTGCAGGCTGGGCTGGGCTGGCAGCTGTCCAGCACAGTGTCCCTGTCTGGCTCAGCAGGGCTGGCTCAGGGCCACTGTGTGTCCTGGAACTGCTGAGTAACCAGGCAGGGCCAGAGGCAAGATGACACCTTGGCCCTTTTGGTGGCCTTTGGGGCTGCTCTGCACACAGGGACCCTCTGACTATGGGGCTCCAGAACAGTGACAGCAGAGAGGTGTCACCTCAGTGAGCACAAATCCCCCTGTGCCAGAGGGCACAGCCCGTGGGACACTGTGGGGACACTGGGTGGCCTCAGGGTGCTCATGGGCAGCTTTGCCACACTGTGGGGCCGGGCAAGGAGCCACTAGCTCTGCAAAGAGAGCTGAGGTGACAGGGGGACACAGGGTGCCCCTCTCCCCACGGGTGACACACTGCACCCTGCCTTATTGTCACACTGCTGGGTGTGGGCTCTGCCTCTGCCACCCAGCTGGGACATGTGGGACATGGAGCTCAGAGAGGTGGGGTCAGCCTGCCCCAGCAGATGTGCATTGGGCCCCCAGATGTGCTCCGGGGCGCCCAGATGTGCTCCTGGGTGCCCAGATGTGTGCCCAGGCCGAGGGGCTGTGCCTCAGGGGAGCTGGGTATGGGGTGTGGCTGTTTCCAAGGGCCGTGCCAGGGGCTGAGGCCGAGGTCAGCGGGAGGAAAGGGCTGGGAAGTTCTTTGGGTGCCGGAAATGAGTTCCTGGGAGAGGCTTAGTGCTAAAGGAGATTGGGAGTCTCCTCCTTAGAGGGAATCAATGCCCTGGCAGGGAGGAAACAGTGGCACTGAGCAACCTCTTAATCTGGCAGGGATGGTGTCAGGGAGGGGATGGCAGTGGCATCATTGTCCCAGCACCCGCCTTGTCCCCATCCTGCGCCCCAGCAGGGTCCCCAGGGGACACTCAGCATCAAGGGGAGCAAGTGGGACCAAGAACTGGGTTTGGAGGACAAGGGCTGAGGGGCTCCTGGCACCCCAGTGCCCCCAGCCCTGGCAGGGGATGGCACAGACCGGGTGGGGGGCTGCCCTTGGGGGTGTCAGCCCCCAGCAGAACACCCAGCCTGGGGCACCCATCCAAAGGGAGGAGGGAGGGATCCCCAGGGTCAGGGGGGCTGGCTGGGGCACCCAAGGCTTTGGGGGTGTCCCCTGGGTGCTGCTGGCACAGCTTTGGGGTGTCCCCTGGGTGCTGGGTGCTGCTGGCACAGCTGTGGGGGTGTCCCCTGGGTGCTGCTGGCACAGCTTTGGGGTGTCCCCTGGGTTCCTCCAGAACCCACAATGCATCCCCTGCAGCTGGAAGGGGAAAACTGGGGGGAATAGCATGGAAATAGAGCCTTGCCCCAGGCAGGTGTGGGTGGGGATGGGGGCCACAGGTTTGCCAGAGCCCCCACTCTGTGCACAGCACCCCCATGGAGACCCCTGCCCAGGGACAGGTGACAGCAGCACCATGACCACCGTGTGCCCCCCCCAGTGCTGGCACTGCCCTTGGGGTGGCCTGGTGGCCTTGCTGTCCCCCAGGGCTGTGGCCATGGCAGTGGGGAGGGGAGCAGGCCCTGTGAGGAGCAGATCCCCTGGATCTGGGGGGCCAGAGGGACACAAGGGCTGTGCCCAGGGGGTGAGGGAGGCCACGTGCTGGTGGCAGAGGGGACATTGCAGAGGTGGTGGCTGAGCTGTCTCTGTGGCTGGGACATTCAGTTTTGAAGCTGTGTGAGGTGTCCTGGGGACATCTGGGTCTGCCCCTGCTGACACCGCTGAGGTGCAGCCATGGGGGGCACAGGGTGTCCCCCCCATTTGTCCCCCATGGACACCCTGACATGGGAGCAGGGCTGCAGGGCATGAATACACACACAGAGAGTGTGCACATGGACACACACACACAAATACACACACACAGAGTGTGAACATGGACACACACACAAATACACACACATGGTGTGCACATGGACACAGACAGTGCACACACACACACACAAATACACAAATACACACACAGAGAGTGTGCACATGGACACACACACACAAATACACACACACAGAGTGTGAACATGGACACACACACACAAATACACACACAGAGAGTGTGCACATGGACACACACACACAAATACACACACATGGTGTGCACATGGACACAGACAGTGTGCACACACACACACAAATACACAAATACACACACACAGAGTGTGCACATGGACACAGAGAGTGTGCACACACATACACAGAGTGTGAACATGGACACACACACACAAATACACACACAGAGTGTGCAAATGGACACACACAGAGTGTGCACACACACAAATACACACAGAGTGTGCACATGGACACAGACAGTGTGCACACATACACAAATACACACACAGAGAGTGTGAACATGGACACAGACAGTGTGCACACATACACAAATACACACACAGAGAGTGTGAACATGGACACAGAGTGTGCATACACACACACAAATACACACAAATACACACAAAGTGTGCAAATGGACACACACAGAGTGTGCACACACACAAATACACACACACAGAGTGTGCACATGGACACAGAGTGTGCACACACACACACAAATACACACACACATGGTGTGCACACACACACACAAATACACACACAGAGAGTGTGCACATGGACACAGACAGTGTGCATACACACAAATACACACATGGTGTGCACATGGACACACACACAGAGTGCACACACACACACACACAAATACACACACACACACAGAGTGTGAACATGGACACACACAGAGTGTGCACACACACACACAGAGTGTGCACATGGACACACACAAATACACACACAGAGAGTGTGCACATGGACACAGACAGAGTGTGCACACACACACAAATACACACACACATGGTGTGCACATGGACACACACAGAGTGTGCGCATACACACACAAATACACGCACAGTGTCCACACAGACACACACAGTGTGCACATGGACACACACAGTGTGCACACAGACTCACAGAGTGTGCACACACACACAAATACAAACACAGTGTGCACACAGACACAGTGTGCACACACACACAGAGTGCACACACACACTGTGTATATAAACACACACACATACAATGTGCACATAGACACACACAGTGTGCACATACACACACACAGACACACACAGAGTGCATACACACACACTGTGTATATAAACACACACACACATACAGTTTGCACATAGACACACACAGCGTGCACATACACACACACAGACACACACAGAGTGCATACACACACAGTGTGCACACACACACAGAGTGTGCTCAAAGAGTGCACACACACACTGTGTGCATAGACACACACACACAGTGTGCACATGGACACACAGTGTGCACATACACACAGAGTGCATATACACAGACTGTGTACATAGACACACACAGTGTGCACATACACACACACATGGTGTGCACATACACACACACGGTGTGCACATACACACAGAGTGCACATACACAGACAGTGTGTACATAGACACACACAGTGTGCACATAATACAGTGCACACACACACACACACATGGTGTGCACATACACACACACAGTGCACACACACACACACACACAGTGTGCACATACACACACACACGGTGTGCACATACACACACACATGGTGTGCACATACACACACACAGTGTGCACATAACACACACACATGGTGTGCACATACATACACACACAGTGTGCACATAACACACACACAGTGTGCACATACACACACACATGGTGTGCACATACACACACATGGTGTGCACATACACACACACAGTGCACACACACACACACACACAGTGTGCACATACACACACACACGGTGTGCACATACACACACACATGGTGTGCACATACACACACACAGTGTGCACATAACACACACACATGGTGTGCACATACATACACACACAGTGTGCACATAACACACACACAGTGTGCACATACACACACACACAGTGCACACACACAGACACACCGTGTGCACATACATACACACACAGTGCACACGCACACAGTGCACACACACACATGGTGTGCACACACACACACACAGTGTGCACATACATACACACACAGTGCACACATACATACACACACACATGGTGTGCACATACACACACACACAGTGCACACACACACAGTGTGCACGTACACACACACATGGTGTGCACAGACACCTGGTGCTCCCACACATACCGATGTGTGTGTGAACGTGCTCAGCCTGGCACAGGATGTGCTCCCTGTGTGTGTGTATTTGGCATTTCTGTGTGCACAGCCCTTGTGTGTATATTTGTGTGTTTGTGTGTTTGTGCATTTCTGTGTTCACAGCCCCATTTCTGTGTGCACAGCCCCTGTGCATGTGTACTTGTGTGTATTTGTGTGTGTTTGTGTGTGCACAGCCCCTGTGTGTGCATGTGTACTTGTGTGTATTTGTGTGTGTTTATGTGTGCACAGCCCCTGTGCATGTGTACTTGTGTGTATTTGTGTGTGTTTGTGTGTGCACAGCCCCATTTCTGTGTGCACAGCCCGTTTGTGTGTGTGTATTTTGGAGTGTTTGTGCATTTCTGTGTGCCCAGCCCCATTTCTGTGTGTATTTGTGTGTATTTGTGTATGTTTATGTGTCTGTTTATGCATTTCTGTGTGCCAGCCCGATGGGGCAGGGTCTGGCCTGCAGCTGCTGTCCATCCCTGCCCATCCCATCCCATCCCATCCCATCCCATCCCATCCCACCCCATCCCATCCCATCCCATCCCACCCCATCCCATCCCATCCCAGCCCGTCCCTGGAGTCCCAGCTGTGCCAGGGCAGGGCAGCCCTTTCCAGGTGGGAATTGTTCCCAATGTCCAATCTAATCATGAACAGCCTCCTCCTCCTCCTCCTCCTCCTCAGCAGGGCTCTGAGCAGAGGGACACTGAACCTCCCACATCCCTGAGAGCAGGGCTGGGGACAGGGACCAGAGATGGGGACAGGGATCAGGGGTGGGGACAGGGATCAGGGGTGGGGACAGGGATCAGGGATGGGGACAGGGATCAGGGATAGGGACAGGGATCAGGATGGGGACAGGGATCAGGGATAGGGACAGGGATCAGGGATCAGGGATAGGGACAGGGATCAGGGATAGGGACAGGGATCAGGGATCAGGGATAGGGACAGGGATTGGGGATGGGGACAGGGATCAGGGATGGGTACAGGGATCAGGGATGGGGGTGACCAGCAGGGATGGGGGTGACCAGCAGGGATCAGGGCTGGGGACAGGGATCAGGGATCAGGGGTGGGGACAGGGATCAGGGACAGGGATCAGCGATCAGGGATAGGGACAGGGATCAGGATGGGGACAGGGATCAGGGATAGGGACAGGGGTCGGGGTAGGGACAGGGATCGGGGATGGGGACAGGGATTGGGGATGGGGACCGGGATCAAGAATGGGGGTGACCATCAGGGATTAGGGATGGGGTTCACCACCAGGGATCAGGGGTGGGGACAGCGATCAGGCTGGGGACAGGGATCAGGGATGGGGACAGGGATCAAGAGTGGGGACAGGGATCAGGGATGGGGGTGACCATCAGGGATGGGGGTGACCAGCAGGGATCAGGGCTGGGGACAGGGATCAGGGGTCGGAGTGACCACCAGGGATCAGGGATGGGGGTGACCACACAGTCAGGGATGTGGGTCACACCCAGTGAGGGTGGCATGGGGCAAAGGCCCCGGGCAGGGGTGGGGATGGCAGCCCTGACCCCTGCCCTGTCCCCCTGTCCCCTGCAGGCCATGGAGAGCAAGCTGCTGATCGGGGGCAGGACCATCGTGGACCACACCAACGAGCAGCAGAAGATGCTGGAGCTGAGGCGGCAGGAGATCGCCGAGCAGGTACCAGGGAGGGGGTGACAGGGCTGTCCTGGGGGTGTCCTGGGGGTGTCCTGGGGGTGTCCTCCCTGTCCCCATGCCGGTCCCAGCCGTGTCCCTGCCCCACAGAAACGCCGGGAGCGGGAGATGCAGCAGGAGATGCTGCTGAGGGACGAGGAGACCATGGAGCTGCGCGAGACCTACACGTCCCTGCAGCAGGAGGTGGAGATCAAAACCAAGAAGCTCAAGAAGGTGAGAGCGTGGCAGGTGGGGACAGGGACGAGGAGGTCCCTCTTGGGGACAGGGCTGAGGTGCTGCTGTCCCCTCCCAGCTCTATGCCAAGCTGCAGGCGGTGAAGGCTGAGATCCAGGACCAGCACGATGAGTACATCCGCGTGCGCCAGGACCTGGAGGAGGCCCAGAACGAGCAGACGAGGGAGCTGAAGCTCAAGTAGGTGTTGGGGTGTTGGTGAGGGGCTTGGGGGTCCCCTGGACCAGGTGGCCGTGAAGAAATGGGTGTGCAGAGCTGGGCTGGGGGGGCTCAGAGCAGGGCTGGGGGTCTCAGAGCAGGATTGGGGTGTTAGAACAGGTTTGGGGTGCTCAGAGCAGGGCTGGGGGTCTCAGAGCAAGGCTGGGGTGCTCAGAGTTGGGCTGGGGGTGCTCATAGCAGGGTTGGGGGGCTCAGAGCAGGATTGGGGTGCTCAGAGCGGGGTTAGGATGCTCAGAGCAGGATTGGGGTGCTCAGAGCGGGGTTGGGGTGCTCAGAGCAGGATTGGGGTGTTAGAACAGGTTTGGGGTGCTCAGAGCAGGTTTGGGGTGCTCAGAGCAAGGTTGGGGGGCTCAGAGCAGGGCTGGGGGGCTCATAGGCTCAGAGTGGGTGCAGAACTGGAGGGATTGACCCCACCCAGAGACAGGGACAGCCGAGCCCTGCCCAGGTGTCAGAGGTGGCACAAGGTGTGGCACTGGGGGCAGCAGCACAGGGGGCATCCAAGAGTTGCTGGGAAAAGGGGAAAAACCAGAAAATGTTCCAGCACAAACCCTGGCTGTGCCTGAACCTGGGAGGTGACCCCCGAGGCCACCCCTGGTGACCTGCTCTGGCCCCCAGAGTGTCCTCAAAGGGACAGCAGCTCCGGGGACTCGGGGTGGCCCCAGCCTCCTGGAGCTCCTGGCTCCCTCCTGGCAGAGTTTTCCCTCCCTGGAGCTCCTGGCTCCCTCCTGGCAGAGTTTTCCCTCCCTGGAGCTCCTGGCTCTCTCCTGGCAGAGTTTTCCCTCCCTGGAGCTCCTGGCTCCCTCCTGGCAGAGTTTTCCCTCCCTGGAGCTCCTGGCTCTCTCCTGGCAGAGTTTTCCCTCCCTGGAGCTCCTGGCTCCCTCCTGGCAGAGTTTTCCCTCCCGGAGCCTCCCGCAGCTGCAGCTGCAGCTCCGCAGCCCCCGGGGGTTTGTTCTCACTTCAAACCCTCCTCTCTCTCTCTCTCTCTCTCTCAGCTCTGTAACCCCCCAGCTATTTACAAGCACTGCAGCGTTTGCAGGGTGAAGCAGCTTCACTACAAACAGAATTCCCTCTCCAGTTTTGCCCCTTCTCTCCTCCAGCGTGGTTCTGACTGGAAGCCACAGCTCACTGGTGCAACTCCTTGCCTCAAAACAGTTTTTTAAGAGCTGCTCCACTTGCCCAAAAAACACAGGAGAAAAGATTCCCCCTGGGGTCCACTTGGCATTGCTGAGCTTCCCTTGATTTTCAGGCTGGGCAGTGGAGGAGCAGACAGGGCAGGAGAGGAAGGAAGGGTCCTGGTGCTGCCTGGAGCCCCAGAGCTCCTGGGCTCCTCTCTGATGCCGTCCTCTCCTGCCTCTCCCTTTTCCATGGCTGCATCTGTTCCTTCAAGCTCTCCCTTCCATCACATTTTCATCCCCCGGATGTTTCTTCTCCCTGCCCTGTCTCCTTCTCTTCCTGCCTTTCCCCTCCCTCTGTGCCTGTTTTCTGTCTCCTGCCACGTTAACCCCTTCCTCTCCTGCTCCTGCTCCATCCCTCAGGTATTTGATCATAGAGAATTTCATCCCTCCCGAGGAGAAGAACAAGATCATGAACCGCCTGTACTTCGACGGCGATGAGGAGCAGTGGAAATTCCAGCCGCTGGTTCCCGCCGGAGGGTGCGTCCGGTGTCCCTGTGTCTCTGTCCCTGTGTCCCTGTGTCCCTGTGTCCCTATGTCCCTGTCCCTGTCTCCAGGGTATGTCCCTGTGTCCCTGTGTATGTCCCTGTGTCCCTGTGTCCCTGTCCCCAAGGTACGTCCCTGTGTCTCTGTGTCCCTGTCCCCAGGGTACAGTCCTCGTGTCCCCATCCCTGTCCCCAGTGTACAGTCCCTGTCCCTGTCCTTCTCCCTGTGTCCCTGTCCCTTTCCCTGTCCTTGTCCCCAGGGCACAGTCCCCATCCCAGGGTACAGTCCTTGTCACTGTGTCCCTGTCCCCAGGTTACAATCCCTGTGTCCCTGTCCCTGTCCCCAGGGTGCGTCGCTGTGTCCCTGTCCCTGTCCCTATCCTTGTCCCCAGGGTACAGTCCCTGTGTCCCCATCCCTGTCCCCAGGATACATCCCTGCGTCCCTGTCCCCAGGGCACTGTCCCTGTGTCTCTGTGTCCCTGTCCCCAGGGTATAGTCCCTGTCCCCAGGTCACAGTCGCTGTCCCTGTCCCCAGGGCACTGTCCCTGTCCCTGCCAATGCACAGGAGTGGCCCCAGAGCTGGGTGACTCCTGTAGGTGCCCATGGGTGTGAATCCCCTCCAAGCCCAGCCCCGCGTGGTCCCTGGGGCGCTGTTGGTCACATCCCCCTCCGTGTGCTCCAGGAGCAGCTCCCAGATGAAGCGGCGCCCGACCTCGGCCGTGGGCTACAAGAGGCCCATCAGCCACTACGCCAGGGTGGCCATGGCCAGGAGATCCCACCCCCGCTTCCGGGTGCGCCAGGGGACAGCGGGGTGGGCACGGGGTGGGGACGGGGTGGGTTAATGGGGTGGGTGGGGAGGGACGGATGGAGGGATGGACATGGATGGATGGGGGATGGATATGGATGATGGATGGATGGATGGATGGATGGATGGATGGATGGATGGATGGATGGATGGATGGATGGGGGATGGATGGATGGATGGATGGATGGATGGATGGATGGAGGGATGATGGATGGATGGATGGATGGATGATGGATGGATGGATGGATGGATGGATGGATGGATGGGGGATGGATGGATGGATGGATGGATGGATGGATGGATGGATGGATGGATGATGGATGGATGGATGGATGGATGGATGGATGGGGGATGGATGGATGGATGGATGGATGGATGGATGGATGGATGGATGATGGATGGATGGATGTATGGATAGATGGGGGATGGATGGATGGATGGATGATGGATGGATGGATGGATGGATGATGGATGGATGGATGATGGATGGATATGGATGATGGATGGATGGACATGGATGGATGGATGGATGGATGGATGGATGATGGATGGAGGGATGGATGGATGGATGGATGATGGATGGATGGATGGATGGATGATGGATGGATGGATGATGGATGGATATGGATGATGGATGGATGGACATGGATGGATGGATGGATGGATGATGGATGGATGGATGGATGGATGATGGATGATGGATGGATGGATGGATGGATGGGGGATGGATGATGGATGGATGGATGGATGGATGGATGGATGGATGGATGGATGGATGATGGATGGATGGATGATGGATGGATGGATGGATGGATGGATGATGGATGGATGGATGGATGGATGGATGGATGGATGGATGGATGGATGGATGATGGATGGAGGGATGGATGGATGGATGGACGGATGGACATGGATGGAGGGATGGACATGGATAGATGTGTGGATGGAGGTGTGTGAATGCGTGGATGAATGGATCCATGGATGGATGTGGATGGATGTGTGGGTGGATGTGCGTGAATGTGTGGATGGGTGGGTGGATGGATGGATGGATGGACATGGATGGATGTGTGGATGGAGCTATATGGATGGATGGATCCATGGATCCATGGATGGATGTGGATGGAGGTGTGTGAATGTGTGGATGGGTGGGTGGGTAGATGGATGGAGGTGATTGGAGAGCTAGAGGTGGGTGGATGAAGGCAGATGGTGACTGGATGGGTGGAGGGATGGATAACCCTGGAAGGGAAGATGGAGTAAACAAGCTCACGGGATCTGGGATACACCAATCCAGGCTCCCATCTTGATCCTCCCAGCTCCAGTCCTGGAGCTCCTGGCTCTCCTGCCGTTGGAGAGGACAGCTGTGGCACCGGCTGGGAGATCCAGAGCAGAGCCTTGAGCCCACAGCCCAGTGCCAGGGCAGCCAGGAGAGGATCCCGCTGCCCCGGCAGCGCGGCTCACCAGAGCCGGAGCCGTGTCCTCCCCACGGTGACTCCGTGCTGGCTGTCCCCTGGGCAGGCTGAGAACATCATGTTCCTGGAGCTGGACCTGTCCCCCCCGGCCATCTTCGAGTTTGAGCGCAGCAGGGACCCCGCGGCGGAGCAGGACCCGCGGGCGCTGCACCTGGAGCGCCTGATGCACCTGGACAGCCTCCTGGAGCGGCCGGCGGCCTCCCGTGTGCGCAAATCCCGCTCCTGGTGGGTGACAGCGGCGCGGGGACACGGCTGGCACCTGCTGGGGGGGACAGGGGGCGCCGGGGCAGGCAGAGCGGGAGAGGCCCCGTCCCGTCGGGGCTGAGCCTGCCCGGGAGCTGCGGCTGTGCTGAGATTGAAATGCTGCTGAGGCTGTGCTGGGGAACAGCAGCTCTGGGCAGAGGGACCTGGGGCTGCTGGACAGAGCCCAGAGGAGGCCCCAGAGCTGCTCCAGGGCTGCAGCCAGGCTGGGAGAGCTGGGGGTGCTCACCTGGAGGGGAGAAGGATCCAGGGAGAGCTCAGAGCCCCTGGCAGGGCCTGAAGGGGCTCCAGGAGAGCTGCAGAGGGACTGGGGACAAGGCCTGGAGGGACAGGAGCCAGGGAATGGCTCCCAGTGCCACAGGGCAGGGCTGGATGGGAAATTGGGAATGGGGAATTGTGCCCTGGCAGGGTGGGCAGGCCCTGGCACAGGTAGTGGGTAGGCCCTGGATCCCTGGCAGTGCCCAAGGCCAGGCTGGACATTGGCGCTGGGTCACCCTGGCACAGTGGGAGGTGTCCCTGCCATGGCAGGGCTGGCACTGGATGAATTATAAGATCTCCCCAACCCAAAGCATTCCATGATATTCCTATTTCCCAGACCCAAGGTACCCTCCCACCCAGCAAGGGGTGCCCTTAGGTGCTGCCTGCACGGCAAAGGACCAGGAAAAGGGCTGGATTTTGGGCAGGGTGGGAAGGCAGGGCAGGGCAGCAGCCCCACAGTGTCTCTGTGTCCCCAGGTGCCAGACGCCGCGGTCGCTGCCCTCCTCCACCACCCACGTGTCCCTGGCCTCCAGCTCCGCGGGTGCCGCCCCTCTGCCGGCCCAGGAGTGACCGCCTGGACGCCTCGTCCCGGACTGAGCCCCCGAGGGCCGAGGGGGGCCCGGCCCAGCGGCCCCAGCTCGTCCTTGTCCTCAGCTACTTTGTGTGTGTTTGTGCGAGACACGAACGGCCCCGGGCCAGGGCGGCTGCCCCTCCCTCCCTCCCTCCCTCTCTCCTCCCCTCCCTCCGCCCCCCTGATCCGGATCTGTCACTTTATTTATTTAACCTATTTATTTATGGAGCGGAGGCAGGATTTGTGCTCGGACTGATGGACATCCAGGCTGGCAGTGGGCACCGTGCTGACCCCCCCGGGGTTTGCCCAGCTCCCAGCCCTGCCCACACCGCCTGGCACAGGGCTGGGCACGGGGACAGCACCAGGACACTGCTCCATCCCAGCAGGAGGGACACGGGCCCCTCTGCAGGAGCTTTGGCAGAAGCTGAGGCTGCCCTGGCCCCTGGTGCTGGCTTTGCCGTGCTGGATCCCAGGGAGTTTGGAGATTTCTGCGTGGATTGGGAGACTTCGTGGTGGCAGTGCCTTGTCAGAGTCCCCCAGAGGGACTCCCCAGCCTGCATCGACTCTGGTGGCAGCAGGGACACCTCACCCACTGTGGGCACGGCTGGCACTGCAGGAGCACCAGCTCCATCCACAGGGCTTGCAGAGTCACCAGACCAAGTCACCCAAAGGCCAGGGCTTTGTCCAGCCGTGCCACGCCCTGGGGACACTCTGGGGACACTGGAGACAGCCCCACCGAGGCTCCCATCGCTGACCGTGGGTGTGCAGCTCCTGACGCGGCCCGAGGTGGAAATCTGGAAATCTGGAAATCTCCACCCACTTCCAGCCCCTCCAGGGACACGCCCAGCCTGGGAGCAGCGCTGCCTGCCGAGCCCCGGGCTGCCAGAGGCTCCACCTGCAGCTAAAGGGACGGGGAAATGTGGGACGAGGAGGTGACACCCAGGGCAGCGATGGCATCGCTGTGCTCTGGACAATGGCACACGGAGGTCACCTCTGTCACATCCTGCTTGGGACAAATTCCCTGGGGGGTTGTGGAGGACTGGATGTGGAATGGTGATGGGTAAGAGGGGGAAGCCACCAGGGCTCTGGGGGTTGGATCCTGCCCCAGCAGCTGCAGGGACAGCACTTGTGGAGGGTGGAGGGAAGCTGGTGAAGCAGCTCTGGTGTCCCTGGGATGGTGGAGGTGGGGACGTCCCTGTGATGGATGAGGGAGCGACCCCTGGCTCTCCTGGGTCAGCAAAGGGCCGGACAGGGAGGATTGCAGGTGGAAAATGTCCCCTGGAAACAAAGAGAATTCCTGCACAGGGTGGATGAGGTTGGAAGGGACCCTGGAGCTCATCCAGTCCCTGGAGCAGTTACTCAGGGATGTGGCCAGGTGGGTTTGGGATCTCCCAGGGAAGGAGACCCCAGCACTGTTCTGGGCAGGCTGCTCTTGGCTGTTGGCCTGGTCCCTGCTCCCCTCAGTGCTCCTGAACTCCGGACAGGGGTGAGGGAAGGTGGGCGAGCAAGGCACAGGCCTGGAATGGGGACATCCAGCGGGAAGCAGGAGCTGTGCTGAGCTCAGCTCCCTCAGCAGCCGTGTCCCATCCCCACGTGGCTGTGCTGGGCCATCCACTGCCCTTCCCAGCTGCCCTGACACATCCCTGCCCTGCCCTGCCCTGCCCAGGGCATCCTCTCCCCTTCCACCTAACACTGCCCTGCCTCGAGCTCTCCATGATTGCCCTCTGCTCCCCCCTTCCCTTTCCATCTGTGCCCCATAACAACCCTGTTCTGTGCCCCATAACCACACCCTGCTCTGTGCCCCACAACACCCTGTTCTGTGCCCCATAACAACACCCTGTTCTGTGCCCCATAACAACACCCTGTTCTGTGCCCCATAACCACACCCTGCTCTGTGCCCCACAACCACACCCTGTTCTGTGCCCCACAACAACCCCCTGTTCTGTGCCCCACAACCACACCCTGTTCTGTGCCCCATAACCACACCCTGTTCTGTGCCCCATAACAACCCTGTTCTGTGCCCCATAACCACACCCTGTTCTGTGCCCCATAACAACCCCCTGTTCTGTGCCCCACAACCCCCTGTTCTGTGCCCCATAACAACACCCTGTTCTGTGCCCCATAACAACACCCTGTTCTGTGCCCCATAACCACACCCTGCTCTGTGCCCCACAACCACACCCTGTTCTGTGCCCCATAACCACACCCTGTTCTGTGTCCCATAACCACACCCCGTTCTGTGCCCCACAACACCCTGTTCTGTGCCCCATAACAACCCTGTTCTGTGCCCCACAACAACCCCCTGTTCTGTGCCCCACAACCACACCCTGTTCTGTGCCCCATAACCACACCCTGTTCTGTGTCCCACAACCACACCCTGTTCTGTGCCCCATAACCACACCCTGTTCTGTGTCCCACAACAACACCCTGTTCTGTGCCCCATAACAACCCTGTTCTGTGCCCCATAACCACACCCTGTTCTGTGCCCCATAACCACACCCTGTTCTGTGCCCCATAACCCCCTGTTCTGTGCCCCATAATACCCTGTTCTGTGCCCCATAACAACACCCTGTTCTGTGCCCCATAACCACACCCTGTTCTGTGCCCCACAACCACACCCTGTTCTGTGCCCCATAACCACACCCTGTTCTGTGCCCCATAACCACACCCTGTTCTGTGCCCCACAACCACACCCTGTTCTGTGCCCCATAACCACACCCTGTTCTGTGCCCCACAACACCCTGTTCTGTGCCCCATAACCACACCCTGTTCTGTGCCCCACAACACCCTGTTCTGTGCCCCATAACCACACCCTGTTCTGTGCCCATAACAACCCCCTGTTCTGTGCCCCATAACCCCCTGTTCTGTGCCCCATAACCACACCCTGTTCTGTGCCCCATAATAACACCCTGTTCTGTGCCCCATAACCACACCCTGTTCTGTGCCCCATAACCCCCTGTTCTGTCCCTCCAGGACCTCTGTCCCCTTCTCCCCCAGCCTGGCACCTTGGCAGGCTGTACCTTGCTCTGAGGACTGAGCCCCTCCCCTGGCAGCAGCCAGGCCCCGGCTGTGCTCAGCCTGGCAGGAGGGAGCAGGGAAGGTGTTGGGGGGGTCCCTTCCGTGCTGTGGGGTCAGGGCTGGCCACAGGTCCCCCCACAGCCAGGGGTGTCCCAGGGCATCCCCCAGAGCGAGCTGGCCCTGGGAAACCATCGCAGCCCTGGCAAGGCCAGGCTGGGCAGGGCTGGGAGCAGCCTGGGACAGTGGAAGGTGGCCCTGCCATGACAGAGGTGGCACTGGGTGAGCTTTAAAGTCCCAGCCCAGACCAGTCTGGGATTCCCTGGTTCTATGGAACACAGTGACTGGGAGAGCTGGTTTGTTATTTCCTAGAAAGCATCTGGGAGTCAGGGTCAGGAAGCACAGACTCAGAATGAGGCGAAGCTTGGGGGGCCTGCAGGAATAGAATTTCCTCCCTTCCTTGTTTTCCAGCAGTCCCAGTTCCCCTTCAGTGGATCAGCAGCTCCAAAGTGATGAACCAGAGACCTTCTCTGGCCTCTGTTCTCACCCAGGGCGTGGGAAACAACTCAGGAGCTGAGGGTGTCCTCATCCCAGGGCCATGGAGCATCCCAGGAAGGGTGGCTGTGCCCCAGGAAGGGTGGCTGTGCCCAGGAAGGGTGGCTGTGCCCAGGAAGGGTGGCTGTGTTCATGGAGGATTCCTCCAGAAGCCTTTCCAACACAGCTGTGGTCACAGTGGGATCCTCTGGAGCTCTTCCAGCAGAGCTGTGGCCATGCTGGGACCCTCTGGAATTCCAGCAGAGCTGTGGCCATGCTGGGACCCTCTGGAGCCCTTCCAGCAGAGCCGTGGCCATGCTGGGACCCTCTGGAATTCCAGCAGAGCTGTGGCCATGCTGGGACCCTCTGGAGCCCTTCCAGCAGAGCACAGGCTGGGAATCGCCAGCGCAGGGGATGGCATGAGGCACTTCCAGCACCCAAGAGCCGCTCCCGAGCATCCCGAGCCCTCCGTCCTCCTCCTCGTCCAGCGGCGGCGCTGCCGGGGCTGTCCCCGCACACCGGCAGGGCGGGAGCGCTCGGGCCCTCGGTGCCGTTCGCTGTCCGTGTGTCCCAGCGGGGCCGCTCCTCGGGGCCGGGGCTTCCTTTCGTTGTTGTTGAACTGTTCTTTTGGGGTTCAGGTTTGGCCGTTTTTCCGCGGGGAGGGGGGTGCGGGTCTGTTGCGGGTTCATGGACAAGGTGAGGGCCTCGATTAGGACCAAATTTTCGTGCCTGTTGCTCTGGTGATTTATTTAGAAATCAAAAGTTTACTGTCTGGTGGCCCATCCTTGTCACTCTATACATAGGACTATACAGGACATATTATAAATATATATATATTATACATAGTGTCGGGAGAGAGGCCGTTCCTGGCGGCATGGACACTCCTCACTGTGCTGTAATGTAGCTTCGAGCCCGCGCTGGGAGCGCCCTCCAGGATGGCAAGGACACAAAATAAAGGAATGAGCATCACTGCCCGGCCTCCGCAGCCTCCTTAGCCCGGCCGGGGCGGGAGCGGCCTCGGCGAGAAGGAAGGAAGGAAGGAAGGAAGGAAAGGAAGGAAGGAAGGAAGGAAGGAAGGAAGGAAGGAAGGAAGGAAGGAAGGAAGGAAGGAAGGAAGGAAGGAAGGAAGGAAGGAAGGAAGGAAGGAAGGAAGGAAGGAAGGAAGGAAGGAAGGAAGGAAGGAAGGAAGGAAGGAAGGAAGGAAGGAAGGAAGGAAGGAAGGAAGGAAGGAAGGAAGGAAAGGAGCGAGGATTCCTTCCTTCCCCCGGGAGTTGTGCACAGATTTGTGTTCCAGGAGAGATGGAGCTGGCACAAAACCACCGGGAAGGGCCCCGGCACAGCCTGGGGCATCTCACGGACACAGCTGGGCTGGGGGATGGGAGAGGGGAGGTGGGAGATGGGAGGGATGGGAAAGGGGAATGGAAAAAGGGAGATGGAAAAAGGGGGATGGAAAAGGGGGAGATGGAAAAGGGAGAGATGGAAAAGGGGGAGATGGAAAAGGGAGAGTTGGGAAAGGGGAGATGGAAAAGAGAGGGATGGAAAAGGGGGAGATGGAAAAGAGAGGGATGGAAAAGGGGGAGATGGAAAAAGGGAGATGGAAAAGGGGAGATGGAAAAGGGGGAAATGGAAAAGGGAGAGATGGAAAAGGAAAGATGGAAAAGGGGGGATGGAAAAGGGAGAGATGGAAAAGGGGGGATAGAAAAGGGGAGATGGAAAAGGGGAGATGGAAAAGGGAGATGGAAAAGGGAGAGATGGGAAAGGGGAGATGGAAAAGGGGAGATGGAAAAGGGAGAGATGGAAAAGGGGGGATGGAAAAAGGGAGCTGGGAAAGGGAGAGATGGAAAAGGGGGAGATGGAAAAGGGAAGATGGAAAAGGGGAGATGGAAAAGGGGGGATGGAAAAGGGAAGATGGAAAAGGGGGGATGGAAAAGGGGGGATGGAAAAGGGGGGATGGAAAAGGGAGAGATGGAAAAGGAAAGATGGAAAAGGGGAGCTGGGAAAGGGGAGATGGGAAAAGGGGGAGATGGAAAAGGGAGAGATGGAAAAGGGGGGATGGAAAAGGGGGGATGGAAAAGGGAAGATGGAAAAGGGGGGTTGAAAATGGGAGATGGAAAATGGGCTCCAGGCAGGAGCCCCCCAGGCCCCAGTGAGGGAAGGCAGTTCTTGCACAGATAGGAGAGAAGAGCCTGGGGATAAAAGCAGAGCTAAGATGGAGCAGGGACATGCACAGCCCCCAGGGAGAGCAAGGGAGGAGCAGGGACAGCCAGGTGCATCCCAGCTGCTCCAGAGCAGGAGCTGGGGGGCCTCGCTGCCTCAGGAGCTGCAGTTTGGACAGGGGAAGGGCCAGGCCATCTCCAAGGGCTGCTGCATTTCCCCTTGCCCTGCAAATGGGCAAATCCCCATGGCTTAGCATGAAAGCAGCTCTGAGAAAACATTGCAAGGCACAGAATGGGCTGGGATGGGTTGGGTTGGGTTGGAAAGGACCTCAAAGCCCATCCAGTGCCAGCCCTGCCATGGCAGGGACACCTCCCAGTGTGCCAGGGTGTGCCAGTGTCCAGCCTGGCCTTGGGCACTGCCAGGGATCCAGGCTGGGCACCCTGTGCCAGGGCCTGCCCACCCTGCCAGGGCACAATTCCCCATTCCCAAGATCCCATCCAGCCCTGCCCTGTGGCAGTTTAATTCCCAGCTCTGAGGTTGTCCACAGCAGAGGGAGTTAAAAGCCCCGTGGATGTGGCACTTGGGGACAAGGGGCACTGGTGGCCTTGGCAGTGCTGGGGATGTGGTGGGGCTCAGGAGTCTGTGATTCCAGGCAGGCAGAGATTTGTTCTGTTTCTCATGGAAAAGGTCACTTTGATCAGGTGAGTCACAGTAAATGCCACTGAAAAGGGACTGAGGCAAGAAAAGGAAAGAGGAAAGGTCCCTCAAAGGCACTGGATGTCCCCACATCAGCCAGGTCAGATTTGACTCCCAGAGGGAATTTGGTAAAGTGGCCTCAGAGCTGCCAGTGAGGGGTCTGGGATCTCACAGAGAAGAGGCTGAGTGTTCAAACAGGACACCTGATAAACAGAACAGGACAAACATGAGGAATCTTTAAAATGAGGAGAGGGGAATTGAGGGGTTCTCTGCTCAATTTAACTTCACCTGCTGAAAGGACTGAATGGATCAACAAAATCCACCTGAAAATCCTGGCAGGGGAACACGTGAACAACCAAGGTGGGCTGGTCCAAAGCAAATGCCACCAAATGCCACCAAATGCCACCACAGCAGCTCCATGCTCAGCTGGAATATGAGAGCCTGCAGGTGTGAGGGGCACAATGTGGGACAGAAGGAGGGATTTTGGTGAAACTCTGACATCCTCCCTGAGGAGAGCCTGAGTGGAGCCAACAATGGGATTGTTCCAAGAGAAACAGGTCATAGGGAGGCAGAGACAAAGGGGATTTGTTCTCCTTCAGCCCAGCTCTCCTGGGGATTTTCCTGCTGGGAAAGCCCTGCTTTCCAAGGAGGGGAGCATTTGTGATGGTTTTGTAAAAATCAACAGGAATGATGTGAAAATGTGAAAGAAACAGGGTGATTTCCACCTGGGAACAGTGTGGAGAGCTGGGGTCATGCTCTGCCCCATTTCTGCCAACACCAGAAATGCAGCTGCAAGAGGAAGGGATTATCCCACTGCTGCTACCAAGGGGAGAGAATCAAGAACTGCTGGGCCTGAAACACAGCAGGGAATAGTTAGGTGAGAATTTGGGGCACCAAACTCCCCAAGGCTGGCACCGGAGGAGTTCCCCCTGTAGGACACTGTAGTGCTGCTCCAGGGCAGGTTTTAGGGGCAGATGGGACTGGTGGCACCATCAATGACCCTGCAGGGCACTGGATGGTGGCACAAGCCCTGGACATCCCTCCCAGCCCTGCTTCCGTGGGTCTGTGGTTTGAAGGGACAGCCTGAGAGCACAAGGTCAGAGCATGGCCACAGTCAGGAGCTCTGTGCAGCCCAAGGGCTCCAGAGACCAGGCATGGAAAGCCAAAAAAGGGATTTTCACACCAAGTGGAGGTGCCAAAGCCATTCTGAAATGCCAGCTTTGGCAAAGCTCATGTACAGCCCGTGGGACAGAGGGTGAGCTCAGGCAGGTAGAAATGCTCCAATCACCAACAATCCTCTCTGCTGGTTCTCAGCTTCTTTTTTCTTCCTCTGTCAAGGTTGGGACTGAAGCTCTTGAGATGGAATTTCAAGTTCAGAGTCAGATGTTTATTATTTCCTATCTCTATTACAAGTAGTGAGTTCTGCAGCATTCTACTAACAAGCTGCAAAATGGCCAACTGTCTTTCCCTGCAAGGTCTTTTAAGGCTAAACTACCCAATTAGGAAATGACACCTAAATTATTTCCACTTTTAACCCAATGACTGATCCCTCAAAGTCTGCAGGGTGGCCTTTTCTGTCCAATTACAAAATACCACCCAAACCCATGGAGAAGAAGGGAGAAGAAGGGAGAAGAAGGTGAAGAAGAAGGAGCAGCCTCCACCCTAAAACCTCCATCTTGCCCCATATATATGACAATATTCTAAAACCCCAAACTCTTTAAGTTTTCCACCCTGTGATATCACACACTTCTAACCAACTCCACACCTGTAATCCAGTGCTCTCATTTTGGAACTCCATTTTGGAAATCTTTTTGGAAATCCATTTTGGAAATCTTTTCCAAGGCCTCAGGTCAAATATAGTATTTTCTTGTGGGTCTGTGCCCTTCAGCACAGAAAGTTTCAAATTCTCAGCATCCAGGGTTCCAACATCTCTTCCCTTGCAAATTCTGCAGTGCCTGGTTCACAGCGGTGGGGCTCAGCTGCTGGGCTGGGCTAATGGCCAGGAAGGGCTCCTGGCTCCCAGCTGTCCCTCCCAGCTCCTGGAGGAGCCTGGATGGCCTCAGCTCCTGCAGCCATGGATATTGATGGCCCAGGTTCATAACATTTGCAAGGCAGGGAATACCCAGGGGGGTCTGGGCCTGCAGCCCTGCCTGGCTTGGTTTGTGGTGTTTGCTCCTTCCTGGGGGCCACAGCAGCTTCTCCCAAACATCTGCAGTGCTTCCAGTGCTGGGGACATTCCCTGGGTGCAGCAGGGAGGGTCTGAGGTGATGAACATCACCTCAGATCCAGAGCTCTTTGTTGCCCTGGAAGAGCCTCCCCTTGCAGTCCTACAGAACACCACGGGTTTTATGAGAATGTTCAACCAGGTTATAGAATATGATTTGAGGGGTTGGGTCCCATCTGCTGGCAGTTCAGAAAAAAATGTAGTTTTTAATTGAAATCTAGAAAATTTAGGATAAATTCACTACAACAATTTTTGTTTCTTTCTTAGTACAATTCATAGTACTTTTCCTGCCATGAATTTAAAATTTATACCTTAGGTTGCCCAGAGAAGCTGTGCCTGGCAGTGTCCAAGGCCAGGCTGGATGAAGCTTGGTTTAGCTTGGATATTGAGAAAGGATTTTCCCCAGAGGGTGCTGGCACTGCCCAGGCTCCCCAGGGCATGGGCACAGCCCTGAGGCTGCCAGAGCTCCAGGAGCATTTGGAGAGCACTGCCAGGGATGCCCAGGCTGGGATTGTTGGGGGTCTGGGCAGGGACAGGGGCTGCACTGAATGATCCCTTTGGGTCCCTTCCAGCTCAGGATATTCCATGGTTCCTGCTGCTAGCACAGTGCTAAAGTTTATCATTATCTTTGCAAAGTGCCCTGGGATTTATTGGTTATACACAATTCCTAAAGGGCCAAATGTTTTCACTCCTGAGTGGTTTTCAAAGCATGGGGGGAGCCACAGCCACCAGGAATGTTCTGTATGCACTTCCCAAGAGAGAAGCTGTGTGGGAAGCCTTTGGTGCAGAGAGGATTTGGGGATTATTTTGAGGTTTTTTGTTGTTCCCTGACGCTCTCATGACACCCTGTGGGCTTCCCCCTGTACTACTGCAGCTGCACAAACAGCCAGAATTCCATTCTTTTCCTCCCCAATGGCTCTTCACTTTTGTCCCTACATTTTTCTCAGTGACTTTTCCTCCAGGCTTTAATGGCTGAAGGAAGAGCAAACCTACAAGGGTGTGGAAAAGAGAGAAGAAGGAAGAAGAAGGTACAACCTCCACCCTAAAACCTCCATCCTGCCCCATATATATGACAATATTCTAAAAGCCCAAACTCTCAAGTTTTCCACCCTGTGATATCACACACCTCCTGGCTGTCCCTGCCAGGAGCAGCCCAGCACTGCAGGGGCTGCTGAAGGGCTCCCAGTGCTCCAGCAGAGCTTTGAAGGGTTGGGGGAATAAATGGAATGGAGGCCTGCAGGGTGGGTATGACAGAGACATGGAATGGCACAGAACCATGGAATGGTTATTGGAGGGAGCTCAGAGCCCCCCAGTGCCACCCCTGCCATGGCAGGGACACCTCCCACTGTGCCAGGGTGTCCCAGCCCCAGTGTCCAGCCTGGCCTTGGGCACTGCCAGGGATCCAGGGGCAGCCCCAGCTGCCAGGGAACAATTTCCTCCTAATATCTGAATTATTGACAGCCCCTCTGGTTTGGTGTCTACTGGAATGTTTTGTGCTGGGAAGAGCATGTGGGACCCTGCTGGGAGCTGTCAGGAGAGGGAGCTGGGCTGGGAGTGATGGGCTGAGCTGGGCTGGGCTGAGCTGGGCTGGGAGTGATGGGCTGAGCTGGGCTGGGCTGAGCTGGGCTGGGAGTGATGGGCTGAGCTGGACTGGGAGTGATGAACTGAGCTGGACTGAGCTGAGCTGAGCTGAGCTGGGCTGGGCTGAGCTGGGCTGAGCTGAGCCTGGAGTGATGAACTGAGCTGGGCTGAGCTGACCTGATCTGGGAGTGATGAACTGAGCTGGGCTGAGCTGAGCTCTGGAGATGCCAGCCCACCCCAGCCCCAAGGGATTGGGCACAGGATCCCAAAGGATCCCAAGGGATTTGGGAAAGGCATCCATGGATTTCCTGTTCCCCTGGGAAACCCAGGGCCTGGCCCTGAAGGCTGCCCCTCCTCTCTCTGTGCAGGCTGGGGGTGGACAGGAAAAGCCCAGCTCCAGCAGACAGGACCTGGAATGCAGCTGCAAGGAATGACCCAGCCAGCAGCATGGCCCAGCCTCCAGCTGCAGAACCCCCAGCTGGTGCTCAGTGCATCACACAGGCAAAGGGAAGTGCAGGCTGCATCCCCTTGTGATCTCACTGTTTGTTGCTGTGAGGTGTTTGTTACCCTGACAGCTCTGGGCACGAGGGAAAGGCCAGAGCAGCTCCTGGAGCTCCAGGGGCTGCTGCACTTCCAGCTGGGGTCAGCAGCTCTGGGAATGTCCCACAGGAACACGGAATGTGGAACCCACCCACTGTCAGTGCAGGTCCTTCCCACTGCACACCTTGCAGCTGCTGCTGGGGTCACCTTTGGGGGCAGCTGCTCCTTCCTTCCTTCCTTCCTTCCTTCCTTCCTTCCTTCCTTCCTTCCTTCCTTCCTTCCTTCCTTCCTTCCTTCCTTCCTTCCTTCCTTCCTTCCTTCCTTCCTTCCTTCCTTCCTTCCTTCCTTCCTTCCTTCCTTCCTTCCTTCCTTCCTTCCTTCCTTCCTTCCTTCCTTCCTTCCTTCCTTCCTTCCTTCCTTCCTTCCTTCCTTCCTTCCTTCCTTCCTTCCTTCCTTCCTTCCTTCCTTCCTTCCTTCCTTCCTTCCTTCCTTCCTTCCTCCCTTCCTCCCTTCCTCCCTTCCTCCCTTCCTCCCTTCCTCCCTTCCTCCCTTCCTCCCTTCCTCCCTTCCTCCCTTCCTCCCTTCCTCCCTTCCTCCCTTCCTCCCTTCCTCCCTCCCTCCCTCCCTTCCTTCCCTTCCTTCCCTTCCTTCCTTCCCTCCCTCCCTGGGATTCCAAGTCCTGGTGTTCCCTCTCTGAGCCTTTTCCCATCCCCCTGTGCTCCTCCCCTGAGCCCTTCCCCACCATCTGAGTGTTTGACTGCTCCCATCCCTCAGTGCACTGACTCATGATCTCAGACAGACATGCAAACACGTCTGCAGCAGCAGCAGAACCCCGGGGGGAATCCAGAAGAGCAGCTGAAGAATGGATTTGAGGGAAGAATTTGGGATTTCTGTGTCTTGCCCCAGAGCAGCACTCCTCACACTGAGGGGAGTCCTGACACCTCTGCTGAGGGGAGAGCAGACACCTCTCCTGTGTCCATCTGCTGATTCCCTTCCCAATGGGAACCAGCAACCCCCATCCCTAATTAGATCATTAATCACAGTCAATTCCAGGACTTTGGAGGAGATCCTCGACACTGGGAATAGACAAACCCACCCCCACTGAAGGGAAGATCAATTCCCCTGCAGGGAGCAGACATCCCTGGGTTGTCACTGCTCAGGGAATTTCCCCTTCTCATTCTCTGTCATTTGTTGTTGTTCCACACTGCTGAGTTTATTGTCAGTTATTTCTGCATGGCTCATGCCCACAGCACTGACCTGTCACAGCCGCCTCCTTTAGTACCAAGTGCCACCTTGTGTCCTGCAATTGTGGCTTTCCAGGTGTGTTCCTTGTTTCTCCCCTCCACGTTTCACTCTTCCTGTGCTCCAGGTTGTGTCACCACTCATCCCTTCAGCCAGAATCAGTCAGAGAAACCTGAAACCACAGAACCAATGGTTCTGTGAACTGAAGGGAAGATCAATTCCCCTGCAGGGAGCAGACATCCCTGGCTTGTCACTGCTCAGGGAATTTCCCCCTTCTCATTCTCTGTCGTTTGTTGTTGTTCCACACTGCTGAGTTTATTGTCAGTTATTTCTGCATGGCTCATGCCCACAGCACTGACCTGTCACAGGCACCTCCTTTGGCACCTTGTGTCCTGCACTTGTGGCTTTCCAGGTGTGCTCCTTGCTTCTTCACTCTTAGTGTCACCCAGGTTGTGTCACCACTCATCCCTTCAGCCAAAATCAGTCAGAGAAACCTGGAACCACACCAGAACCAATGGGACATTAAACACCTGATTTATTCTGTATTATAGATCAGCTTTTATAACACAGCTGTCAGGGAGCAGGAGGAGTTTCTGAGCTGGTCTGGAACAGGCTGTGCTGGGAGCAGCCTGGGGCAGTGAAAAGTGTCCCTGTCATGGCAGGGGTGGCACTGGATGGGCTTTGAGGTCCTTCCCACCCAAACCAGGGTGTGATTCCATGATTTCAACAAAAAAAAAATCCCTCAATCCTCTCTAAATTAATCATTTTTTTAGCTCCCAGTGGGGCCAAAAGTGCAATGGTTGAAGCAGGAATTGCAGCTTGTTTGGGAGCTGTGGCTGCCAAATTTCTGCTTTTGATACAGTATAATGCCAGTTTATGTGTGCACCATACAGCTTTTATGAATAGTAATGTAATATATAATATCTTAGACTGTAGCATAGCAGAGACTGTGAAAGGTGGAAGTGATTTTTCATGTAACTAACTCAGAAAATGGTGTCAAATAATTAGGGGATTTCCCACATTTGGGGACTGTCTTATCTGAAAGACAAGACAACACTGAAAAAGGAAAAATTCATTGATCTACTTGTCAGGGAGTGAAAATACAACAGGATGGAACCACAAGAAGAAATAAAATATATTTGTATGATCTACAAGATGGCATGAAGACAAGTCAAAGGTTAAAACTAAGCCAAAGAACATCTAAACTCAAAGGAATGACTGAATATGAATAAACTGTTAGGAATAAGCATTTACCCCCTGTAATGTAACAGTATATAAAGAACATGGTTTTTAATTAACATTAATATTAATATTAATTTATTAATTAAATAAAATACGGTGCTTTTGGCAAATAGCAAGCACCCAGCACCGTATTTTATTCCTTAATAAACTTTTATAAAAATTTTAAATAGTGAGCCGTATTTCTCACATGGGGAACTGGGGGAAACTGAGGCAGGGCTGGCGTGAGGGGGAATGGGGACAGGGGAGGGGGGACAGTGCTGATTTTGGAGCTCTCTGGACACACACAGAGTTTAGAAATGCTTTATAAATGAGATGCTGAATTGTTTCACACAGGGTGCAACCTGGAGGTTTCCACAAAGCCAGCACAGCAAGGAGCAAAAATTGCAACATTCGTGCATATTTTCATCAATTTATTTTCATAAATTATTTGTGCATTTATTTTCATAAAACCACCCATGCAATGCAGGGCTGCCACCTGCCTAATGCACATTTCTTTAGCAAAACTCGTTTCTGTCCCCACCTGGGTTCCTCTGGGGGCTCTGGGGAGGTGCCCCCGGTCCATTTTAAACAAAGTTCACCGAGGGTTTCGTGCCAAGCAAGACTTGTCTGCTGCCCCGGGCTTCTTAACAGTCACATCCATGTTTATATTTACACCGTGTGGCTCAGTCAGATGACAGGAAACACGGCAGGGGACAAGAGACACTGAAAAATGCCTATTTTGTGATTGGCTTTTGGCAAATATTCAAATGAATATGATATGTGTTATGTTAGAAAGTTATGCTGCATTAATTTTCTTAATTAGTGTGTTAAATATAGTTTTAGGTTATAACATAATGTGAAAATAGAAACGATGCTATGTAAGATAAGTTTTTTAAGAGAAAGGATTTGCAGCAAGATAACAGCCACAGGACACCAAAATTTTTCAGAGAAAAAGAAGTTTTTGCTCCGTTATCAGAAGAAATGAACTTCTTCCCACCTCGCTCAGCCCTGGAGATGCAGTCAGGATTCAGAGGAAGAAGCTGACACTGCCCAGCCAGAATCCTGTGTTTGAATGGAATTTCTGCATCATGGATGAGCTGTATGAATATGCAACAGGCTGTTGCTTTTAAGGGTTAATCCTCTGTTAATGTGTGTCCTTTCTCGGGGTTATTTTGCCCAGAAAAAGGTACCTGGACTGTGTGTAACTCTTTTGTTTTTATTGTCTCCTATTGTCCTAATCCAAATTGTCCAAATTATTATTACTCTAATTACATTACTATTTTTATAACCATTTTATTACTATTCAACTTTTAAAATTTCAAAAACAAGTGATTGGCGTTTTTCACTGACACCACCCAACAGGAAGACCCCAACTGTTCGCCAAAGGCCCTTTGAGGGAGCTCAGGCTTCCTCCTTTGAGACCACTTCAACCACAGCCAAGACCCCGTTTCACAACCCCTGCCCATTCTCCATGACTCCCTGGACGAATTATTCTCTATTTCTGACTCTTGAGGCGCCACCATCGGTGTCACTGCGGAGCTGGTGGGCACCGGGCGCTGAGGGCGCGGCTGAGGCTCTGAGGGAGCCGCCGCCATCTTTCTCCCTCAGCCACGGCGCCAGCGCAAGCTGCGGGCACCGCCGGCGAGCGCGGAGGAGGGAGCGGAGGCTGCCGGTGGCACTCGGTGGCGGCGGGAGAGCGGAACGGTTGCCGGTGGCAGCCAGGGAGGGACACATCGCCACCACAGCAGAGCGGCACCGCCGCCATATCCGCTCCCCCTCAGGCGCCGCCGCCATCTTTGCTCGTCCTTCCGAGGGGCGGGAACGCGCCCGGGCGAGGGCAGGGTGGGCGTGGCTCCACAAAGCCCCGCCCCTCCCCGCGCCGTGGGCGGGGCCGGCGGGCGGGGTCACATGACCGCGGCCCGTGCGCAGCCGGAGCCAACATGGCGGCGGCGGCGGGCGCTGGGGCCGCCGCTCTCGGCGCCGCTCGCCTCTAAGGGGCCGCTGCCCCCGCCCCGCCGCCCCCCGCGCCCGCCGGACACCCCCCGAGCGCTCCGAGCCCCGCCGCGTCCGACATGAGGGAGAAGGGCCGCAAGAAGAAGGGCAGGACCTGGGCAGAGGCCGCCCGGACGGTGCGCGGGGGGGCCGCGGGGCGGGTCGGAGGCCGCGGGGCGGGTCGGGGCGCTCCCGCCGGGGCTCGGGGGGGCCGTGGGGCCTGCCCGGCCTCCTGCAAAGCCGCGGGGGTTATTTTGACCTGGGCTCCGGTTGTTCCGTGCTTCCCGGCAGGGATTGCCCCGGGAAGCGGCGCGGGGGAGGGATTGCCGCTTGGATTTGCTGTGGAGAGCGAGGGTGGAAGTCAGAGCCGCCAGCAAGTGAGAGGCACAGGGGGTTTTTCGGTGTTTGCGGTGCTTTCCGTGCAGCTGGATACGCTCAGGCGCTGAGCTGCTCCAGGTCACGCAGAGCTACACATGCTAAAAAGTGAATTTTTATCTCCCGGTGTCCCAGCGGGACGGGGTTTGTCGCCCTCCTGTCGCTGGCGGTCCCTGTGAGGGCCGGGCACGGAGGGTGAAGAAAAGGGAAGTTCGGAATATGGGACGGGAATGAGAGAGGAAACTCCACAGGTGCGAAACGCTGAGCTCTGAGAGCTCCGCTCGCCCTTCCCAGGTCGGGATAAATCCCCCTCACGGAGAGGAGGAGGAGCTCAGGCTCTGGGAACCCTCCTGGAAGAGGGATCTGTTCAAACAAGACTTGAAAAGTCTGGCTGGGAAGCAAATGTAAATAGAAACCTGCGGCTGAGACTTGCAAGGGATATTTTAATAAATAAATTCACTTGGACCTCGTGTTTACTGCGTGGAAGGCATCAGGATAGCTGCTGTGTTCAGGAGACGCAGTGCAGTTAGAGATTTTTAAGAAATAATTTGCTGGCTTGCAGGCAGTTGCTCTGCGTGTGTTTTTGTGTGTAATTTTAACAGTTTCTTTTGAAAGAGCAGCGGCAGGGTCTCCACTGGAGGGTGGAGGTGGGATCAGCTCTTTTCCAGCCTCTGTGCACTGCTGTCCATCCACTGAGCCCCTCCAGAATCCACTTAAGGGCTAAACTTATTCTACACTGAACCCTCTCACCCCTGCAGGCTGCACCTTGCCCAGAGCCTGGAAAAAGGAGGAAAGGATGGGCAAATCCCTGCCAAAACCTCAGCTCTGGCAGATCTGTGTGCTCAGCAGCAGTGCCAGAGGACTCTGGTCAAACTCCAGCTCCAGTCTCCCTGAGGTTTGGCTGAGTTTTGGGGCAGAAATCCTGGCTGGGGTTCTTGTTGTGTGCTGGCCTTGGAGGGAAGGTTGTACAGCTGTGCCAGGGAAGGTAAAAGCTCTCAGGTGCCTTGGCCTTCTGCTTTTGGAAGGTGACATAAAATTGTCCCTGAGCTCAAGAATGTCTCCAGGTGTCCCCTCTGTGTGGAGGTTCCTTCACTGAGCTCTGAGGTGGCTCTGGGGTGACCCCAAGAGTCCCTGGGCCACAGCCCAACTGTGCCTGATCCCCACCCTGTCCCCAGCCCAGGGCACTCAGTGCCACATCCAGGACACAGGGATGGGCACCTCAAACCTCCATGAGCAGTTCCAAGGCCTGAGCCCCCTTTCCATGCAGAAATTCCTGCTGGTGTCCACCCTGAGCCTGCCCTGGCCCAGCCTGAGGCCATTTCCCCTTGGCCAGAGCAGCTGCTGCAGTGCAGAGGGCTGGGGGCTCCACCTGGTGAAAACGACCCCAAATGATCACTGAGTGCCTGAGGAAGGTCATTCACAGAGCTCTGAACTGCAAAAAGCTCCAGGCAGAGGTTGTTGGAACTTCACAGAATCCCAGGATCATTCAGGCTGGAAAATCCCTCCCAGCCCATCCAGTCCCAGCTGTGCCCAATGCCCACCTTGTCCCCTGAGTGCCACATCCAGGTGACACCTGCAGGGATGGGCACCCCAAACCTCCCTGGGCAGCCCCTGCCAAGGCCTGAGCCCCCTTTCCATGCAGAAATTCCTCCTGGTGTCCAAATTCTCCAGGATAATCCCAAAAGGGCCCTTTTCCTCCCTGGCAGGAGGAACAACCCCTCCCTCCTCAGCTGTGAAGGTGCAGCTCTTCACCCACTTTGCTGCTGGTGCCAGTTGGATTGGAGTCACAGGATCCCAGAATCCCTGAGGCTGGAAAAGAGCTCCCAGACATTGAGTCCAACCTGTGCCTGATCCCCTCCTTGTCCCCAGCCTAGAGCTCTGAGTGTGTCACATCCAGGCCTTCCCTGGACACCTGCAGGGATGGGCACCCCAAACCTCCCTGGGCAGCCCCTGCCAAGGCCTGAGCCCCCTTTCCATGCAGAAATTCCTGCTGGTGTCCACCCTGAGCCTGCCCTGGCCCAGCCTGAGGCCATTTCCCCTTGTCCTGTCCCTGTTCCCTGGCTGTGCCCTCCTGGCAGGGACTTGTGCAGAGCCACAAGGGCCCCCTGAGCCTCCTTTGCTCCTTTCCCACCTCCCTCAGCTGCTCCTCACAGACCTGACTGTCCAGGCAAGCTTGTCCTGGGCAACTCCCCAGCTCCCCAGGCTGCAGAGCAGCCTCAGGTCATCCCAGCTGCATTTTCTGTTCCCCTGTGCCTCCTCCCCTGCTCTCTCACCTCTGCACTGGTGCTCACAGGTGGTTGAGGCAGCTAAAGCAGCAAAACCATTGTTTTTTATAATTAACTTCTGGTGCTGATCTGTTCTTGCTCCACTTTAGTCCTCCTGGCCAGGAGTTTGGGGTTAGGTCTCCTCCAGCTCTGGCTCATGAGAATACACTGAGATGATTTATTCTTGAGTTAACTGAATGCATTGGAGCAGCTCAGAGGTGAGCCATGGCCGTGAGAGGAGGGAACCCCTTGGAACTGCTTTGGAGAGCTTTGGGGCTGCTAGCTGGGGCAGCAGAGCAGCAGGAGGTGAGGGAAGGTCCCCAGGAGGGCAGGAAGTCACTGTTGATAAACAGCCTGTTCTCATTTCCTGCCTTGCTCTGCAGCTGCACAGGGCTGGAGCTGCTGCCCCTGCTGGGACAGGGCCTGGGGTGCCTGCGGCTCCAAACCCCCTGCAGGAGGGGAAAAGCTGCTGCAGGTTCAGGGGGTGGGCAGCACACAGTTTGTGTTCAGGCTGTGCCAGTGCTGGAGCTGTGCCAGGCTGGGCTCCTGCACCCAGAGCTGTGCCAGGCTCAGGCTGTGATCCTGCACCCAGAGCTGTGCCAGGCTCAGGCTGGGATCCTGCACCCACCGCTGTGCCAGGCTGGGATCCTGCACCCAGAGCTGTGCCAGGCTCAGGATCCTGCACCCAGAGCTGTGCCAGGCTGGGATCCTGCACCCAGAGCTGTGCCAGGCTGTGATCCTGCACCCAGAGCTGTGCCAGGCTGTGATCCTGCACCCAGAGCTGTGCCAGGCTGTGATCCTGCACCCAGAGCTGTGCCAGGCTGTGATCCTGCACCCAGAGCTGTGCCAGGCTCAGGATCCTGCACCCAGAGCTGTGCCAGGCTGGGATCCTGCACCCAGAGCTGTGCCAGGCTGGGATCCTGCACCCAGAGCTGTGCCAGGCTGGGATCCTGCACCCAGAGCTGTGCCAGGCTGGGATCCTGCACCCAGAGCTGCCAGGGATCCAGGGGCAGCCCCAGCTGCTCTGGGTGATGCCTTGGGCAGGCTGAGCTGGAGCAGAGGCTGGCCAGAGCTACAGAATAAAGCAGGGATTTATTGAAAGGATCTCCTGCATGGATCCACCTTGGGCAGCACAAGAGCCCAGCCAGGGCTGCAGCCAAGATGAACCCAAATGGTCCCAAAATGAGCCCAAGATGAACCCAAATGGTCCCAAAATGGACCCAAGATGAACCCAAATGGTCCCAAAATGAACCCAAGATGAACCCAAATGGTCCCAAAATGAGCCCAAGATGAACCCAAATGGTCCCAAAATGGACCCAAGATGAACCCAAATGGTCCCAGAATGGACCCAAGATGAACCCAAATGGTCCCAAAATGAGCCCAAGATGAACCCAAATGGTCCCAAAATGGACACCCAGTCATGGGCTCTGTCACTGGGATCAGTTCTGCTCCATTTGCATCTTGCAGTTCATGGTCCAGTTCCAGCTTTAGCCCCTGCAGTCCCACCCTGCTTGTTTTTCTCTCTTCTGTTTGTGCTCTTGGGCTGAGATTTGGATCATTTGTCCTTGGTGCCCAGCTGGAGCAGGAATTGTTTTGTCTCCCTGCTCTGTGCACAGAGCTCAGCATCCCCTGATATGAAATCCAGACCCACACACTAAAGCAGCACAGAATGTGAAAAATAGAAAAGCCAAACCTGAGGCACCATGGGCACCCTGTGCCAGGGCCTGCCCACCCTCCCAGCCAGCATCCCAATGTCCCATCCCTCTCTGCCCTCTGGGAGCCATTCCCTGTGTCCTCCTGCCCCATCCCTTGTAAATTCTCTCTCTCCATCTTTCCTGTTCCCCCCTTCAGGCCCTGCAAGGCCACCCTGAGGTCACCCTGGCGCTTCCCTTCTCCAGGTGAGCAATGCCAGCTCCCCCAGCCTTTCCTCCAGCAGAGCTGCTCCCTCTGCTCCCTCTGATCACCTTGGTGCCTCCTGTTCTCCACAGCTCACTCTCCTCCCTGGCTGTTCCTGACAAATGTCTGGAGGCTGCTGTGGAGCCCAGGAGGCTCCTCCTGGAGAGCCTGGCAAGGCTTTGTCCCTTCTCAGGGAGGTGTTGCACAAGGTGCTGCTGCAGAAGGTTCAGGGATTAATCCCAGCTTGCAGAATGAGCTCATACCTGAAGCTGGGAAAGCCTTCCTGGGTTTTGTTTTGGGTTTTTTTTGTTATTTTTTTTTTTTCTGGAGGGGATTGTTTGTTGCTCTGTTGGGATTTTGGTGGTGCTCTGTTTTGTTTTTAAGGCCCTGGGGATTATCACAGCTCCTTCCCTGTTCCCAGGCTGTGGCCAGGGATGAATTTCCAAGGCAGCCCCAGAGCTGAGGTGAGGGCTGCTCTGTCCCAGCTGGAAAATGCCTTTGCAGAGGTTTCTGAAGGACAGGGCAGGTGGTGGCCACAGCTCTGGGGACTGAGGCACTGTCTGGTGTCCTCCCAGCACGTGACACAGCTCTGTGTCTGCTGCCAGGGAATCACCTTGGCACTGCTTCCAGGGAAACAGCTCCTGGCTGGGCAGCACTTGGCACAGACCCTGGCACACGGCCATGGAGAAGGGCACTTTGCTTCACTCCACTCACACACATCCCCAGGCAGCTGCAGCTCTTGGATGGATTTCTCCTGAATTTTTTCAAGTTTTTCCTGAAGGATTTCAGGAAAATCAGGTGCCCCCCCCACTGCTGGGGCACCTCCAGTGCTGGAGATCGAGTGCTGACAGGAGAGACCTGCAGGGGCTGGAGCTGGGCAGGGAATGGAGCCCCAGGAGGGGCTGAGGGAGCTGGGCAGGGAATGGAGCCCCAGCAGGGGCTGAGGGAGCTGGGCAGGGAATGGAGCCCCAGCAGGGGCTGAGGGAGCTGGGCAGGGAATGGAGCCCCAGGAGGGGCTGAGGGAGCTGGGCAGGGAATGGAGCCCCAGCAGGGGCTGAGGGAGCTGGGCAGGGGCTCAGCCTGGAGCAAAGGAGGCTCAGGGGGCCCTTGTGGCTCTGCACAAGTCCCTGCCAGGAGGGCACAGCCAGGGGGGGTCGGGCTCTGCTCCCAGGGAACAGGGACAGGACAGGGGGAAATGGCCTCAGGCTGGGCCAGGGCAGGCTCAGGGTGGACATTGGGAACAATTCCCATCTGGACAGGGCTGTCCTGCCCTGGCACAGCTGCCCAGGGAGGTTTGGGGTGCCCATCCCTGCAGGTGTCACCTGGATGTGGCACTGAGTGCCCTGGGCATTGGGCACAGCTGGGACTGGAAGGGCTGGGAGGGATTTTCCAGCCTCAGGGATCCTGGGATTCTGCCCCTTCCCAGTAAACCAGATTGCAGCTGTGGGCTCAGCTTCATCCTCTGACACCTGCACTTCTGCTCCTGGGAGTTGGAGTGAGCTGAAATCTGCTTTAAGCTCATCCTGGGCATCTCTAACAAACAAATGGGGGCTAAAAAATGGTTCCTGTGTGGACACAGAACTTGTGAAGGGTGAGGGGGAAGTGTAATCCCCTCTAATGTCTGCAGCAAACCAGCAGACTACAAAATCCTCCTTCCAGTCACTATAATCCCATTATTGGCCTGCTGTTTGAAACACTAATTTCCAAGTTCCTTTGCTCCTGCTGGCAATTTTAACCTCTTGAAGGGCTCTGAGTTGCTGCAGATGCCACCCCTGCAGCTGTGGCTGTGCAGGTGGCTGCTGGAGCTCAGTGAAGCCCATTTTTCCTAGGTGGGGCTGCTTTGATTGTAATTACAGGTCCAATTAGCAGCACAGCACTTCAGCAGCTGCCCCAGGGCCTGGCTCTGGGCTTGGCAGGGCTGCCCACCTTTCCCAGGCGGTCAGAGCAGCTGGAAAAGCCCTGGGATGTGCAGAGCAGGGTGGGTGGGTGTGTGTGTGAGGAGCTGGGGGAACAGGGAGGGGTGGCTGTGCCAGGAGGGGAACCCCCAGGTGTGCCCCCAGTGCCCCTCCCAGCTCATCCCAGCTGGAATGTGGGCAGCTCTTCCCCACTGCTGTGCTCCAGGAGAGAGATTCAGTGCTGCTGAAGGGTCCCAAAGATATTCCTCGTGTTTTATAGAGTCACAGAACAGGCTGGGTTGGAAAGGAGCTTCAATCTGACCTCATGCCATGGGCAGGGACAGCTTCCACTGTGCTCCCAGCCCCAGTGTCCAAGCTGGCCTTGGACAGTTCCAGGGATGCAGGGGCAGCCCCAGCTGCTCTGGGAATTCCTTCCCAGCCCCTCCCCACCTTCACAGGGAACAATTTCCTTGTTTAGAGCCATCAGTGTGCTGTAGGTGTGGATTTTACCACACAGCTCAGCCACACTTTTGCTTGGTCTGTCTTGAGAGAAATGCTACTCACTTTTAAAAAATTTGAAAGGTTTATTAAAGCCTTATCAAAAATACAACAGCAGACTGAATAGAGAAAATAGGCTCTGGGAGCAGAGGATTTTTCCCACCACGTGCTCATCCACACAATGAGGTTTTGCCTTTTAACCCTTTAGTTCCTCCCAGAGTTGTGTCCATTGACTCCTTTTTGTTGTCCAGTGGTGGAGTTTAAATCCTTAAATCTTGATAGGAGGTCAGGTGCTGCCATAGTGACAATGTCACCCTCCCAAATTCCCAAACCCAGGGCATCCCCTGATAACAACACAAAGGGGGTAAAAGATAACTATAAATCTATAAAGCTTCTAGCATATATACAGGATATTTACCTTTTTATTGTGAGAGTCACCCACGGTGTTACTCATCACGTCCTGGTTCATGGGATTTGGGCAGGAGGGGTACAAGATAATGATAAATGTATAAAACTTCTCCTAACACGTGTACATAATATTTACCTTTTCATTGTGAGAGTCACCCATGGCATTGCTCATCTATCACATCCTGGTTCTTGGGATTTTGGGCAGGAGGGGTACAAGATAATGATAAATGTATAAAACTTCTCCTAACACGTGTACGTAATATTTACCTTTTCATTGTGAGAGTCACCCATGGCATTACTCACAGTCTGGTTCCTGGGATTTGGGCAGGGGGGGTAAAACAAATCTATAAAACTTCTCCTAACATATATACATGATATTTGCCTTTTCATTGTGAGACTCAACCATGACATCACTCATCTATCACAGTTTGGTTCATGGGATTTGGGCAGGGGAGGTAAAAGATAACTATAAATCTATCAAATTTCTCCTAACATGTATCCATGATATCTTCCTTTTAATCATGAGAGTCACCAATGGTATTACTCATCTGTCACAGTCTGGTTCATGTGATTTGGGCACTGGGGGTAAAAGATAACTATAAATCTATAAAATTTCTCCTAACATGTATATTTGATATTTACCTTTTAATTGTGAGTTACCCATGGCATCACTCAGCTGTCACAGCCTGGTTCCTGTGATTTGGGCAGGGGGGGTAAAAGATAACTATGAAACTTCTCCTAACATATATACAGGATATTTACTTTTTAATTGTGAGAGTCACTCATGGCATCGTTCATCTGTCACAGTTTGGTTCATGGGATTTGGGCAGAAGGGGTAAAAGATAACTATAAATCTATCAAATTTCTCCTACCATGTATATTTGATATTTACCTTTTAACTGTGAGAGTCACCCTTGGCATTGCTCACAGTCTGGTTCATGGGATTTGGCAGGAGGGGGTAAAATACAACTATAACTCTATAAAACTTCTCCTAACATATATATATGATAATTACCCTTTAATTGTGAGAGTCACCAATGGCATTTACTCACAGTCTGGTTCATGGGATTTGGGCAGGGGGGTAAAAGATAACTATAAAACTGTAGAACTCTCCTAACATGTATTCATGATATTTACCTTTTAATTGTGAGAGTCACCCATGGCATCTGTCACAGCCTGGTTCCTGTGATTTGGGCAGAGGGGGTAAAACACCAACTATAAATCTCCTCCTAAAATGTCTACATGATATTTACCTTTTAATTGTGAGTCACCCATGGCATCATCACTCATCTGTCACAGTCTGGTTCAAGGAATTTGGGCAGGGGGACTACAACATAACTATAAATCTATCAAATTTCTCCTACCATGTATCCATTTACCTTTTAATTGTGATAGTCAGCCATGGCATTGCTCATCTGTCACAGTGTGGTTCATGGGATTTTGGTGTGGGGGGGGAAAAGATAACTATAAATCTATAAAACTTCTAACATGTATCCATGATATTTACCTTTTAATTGTGAGAGTCACCCATGGCATCACTCCTCTGTCACAGCCTGGTTCATGGGATTGGGGCAGGGGGAGTAAAACACAACTATAAATGTATAATACTTCTCCTAACATATATACATGATATTTACCTTTCAATTGTGAGAGTCACCCATATGGTGTTGCTCATGTGTCATAGTTTGTTTCATATGATTTGGGCAGGGGGGTTAAAGATAACTATAAAACCTCCCCTGACATGTATATATGATATTTACCTTTTAATGTGAGAGTCACCCCTGGTATCGCTCAGCTGTCCCAGTCTGGTTCACGGGATTTTTGCAGGAGGAGTAAAACACAACAATAAATGTATAATAGTTCTCCTAACATGTATATTTGATATTTACCTTTCAATTGTGAGAGTCACCCATATGGTGTTGCTCATCTGTCATAGTTTGTTTCATATGATTTGGGCAGGGGGGTTAAAGATAACTATAAAACCTCCCCTGACATGTATATTTGATATTTACCTTTTAACTGTGAGAGTCACCCCTGGTATCGCTCAGCTGTCCCAGTCTGGTTCATGGGATTGGGGCAGGGGGAGTAAAACACAACTATAAATGTATAATACTTCTCCTAACATGTATATTTGATATTTACCTTTCAATTGTGAGAGTCACCCCTGGTATTGCTCATCTGTCCCAGTCTGGTTCATGGGATTTTTGCAGGGGGAGTAAAAGACAACTATAAATGTATAATACTTCTCCTAACATGTATATTTGATATTTACCTTTTAATTGTGAGAGTCACCCCTGGTATGGCTCAGCTGTCCCAGTCTAGTTCATGGGATTGGGGCAGGGGGAGTAAAACACAACTATAAATGTATAATACTTCTCCTAACATGTATATTTGATATTTACCTTTTAACTGTGAGAGTCACCCCTGGTATCACTCAGCTGTCCCAGTCTGGTTCATGGGATTTTTGCAGGGGGAGTAAAAGACAACTATAAATGTATAATACTTCTCCTAACATGTATATTTGATATTTACCTTTTAACTGTGAGAGTCACCCCTGGTATCGCTCAGCTGTCCCAGTTTGGTTCATGGGATTTTTGCAGGGGGATTTTGGAGCTGCTGCAGCCCTGGGGCAGCTCCTCCTGCTCAGGCTGTGCTCTCCTCCCCAGACAGCTCAGCCCTGCCCCTGAGCATTGCAGGGCAAGGCTTTTGCACTTTAAAACCCCAAGTCAGGGGTGTTTCCTGGTGTAAAACCCCAGGGTTGGTCTGGCTGGCAGGGACCTGAGGGATGGGTCACTGTGTGCCACCCCTTGGCAGCAGCTGCAGGAGGTGGAATTGCACCTGGTGGCTGCAGTCACAGCTCTGTGGTGGCTGGGACAATAAATCAGCTGCTGTTAAATGTGCTTGGATGTGCTCTCAGGGGGTTCTGTGCTTCCCTCTGCCTTATCTGACCTGCAGGGCCAAAATCCAAGTCCTTTTTCCTTATTGCCTTTCTCCTCAGCTCTGTCCATTCTCTCATGGAATGGTTCTGAGCTCTGTCCAATATTTCCTGGAATGGTTCTGAGCTCTGTCCAATATTTCATGGAATGGTTCTGAGTTCTGTCCAATATTTCATGGAATGGTTCTGAGCTCTGTCCAATATTTCATGGGATGGTTCTGAGCTCTGTCCAATATTTCATGGAATGGTTCTGAGCTCTGTCCAATCTCTCATTGAATGGTTCTGAGCTCTGTCCAATATTCCATGGAATGGTTCTGAGCTCTGTCCATTCTGTCATGGAATGGTTCTGAGCTCTGTCCAATATTTCATGGGATGGTTCTGAGTTCTGCCCAGTCTCTCATGGGATGGTTCTGAGTTCTGTCCAATCTCTCATGGAATGGTTCTGAGCTCTGTCCAATATTTCATGGAATGGTTCTGAGCTCTGTCCAATATTTCATGGAATGGTTCTGAGCTCTGTCCAATCTCTCATTGAATGGTTCTGAGCTCTGTCCAATATTCCATGGAATGGTTCTGAGCTCTGTCCATTCTGTCATGGGATGGTTCTGAGCTCTGTCCAATATTCCATGGAATGGTTCTGAGCTCTGTCCATTCTGTCATGGAATGGTTCTGAGCTCTGTCCAATATTTCATGGGATGGTTCTGAGCTCTGTCCAATATTCCATGGAATGGTTCTGAGCTCTGTCCAATATTTCCTGGAATGGTTCTGAGCTCTGTCCAATCTCTCATGGAATGGTTCTGAGCTCTGTCCAGTCTCTCATGGAATGGTTCTGAGCTCTGTCCAATATTCCATGGGATGGTTCTGAGCTCTGTCCAATATTCCATGGAATGGTTCTGAGTTCTGTCCAGTCTCTCATGGAATGGTTCTGAGCTCTGTCCAGTCTCTCATGGAATGGTTCTGAGTTCTGTCCAATATTTCATGGAATGGTTCTGAGCTCTGTCCAATATTTCATGGAATGGTTCTGAGCTCTGTCCAATATTCCATGGAATGGTTCTGAGCTCTGCCCAGTCTCTCATGGGATGGTTCTGAGCTCTGTCCAATATTCCATGGGATGGTTCTGAGCTCTGCCCAGTCTCTCATGGGATGGTTCTGAGCTCTGTCCAATATTCCATGGGATGGTTCTGAGCTCTGCCCAGTCTCTCATGGGATGGTTCTGAGCTCTGTCCAATATTCCATGGAATGGTTCTGAGCTCTGTCCAATCTCTCATGGAATGGTTCTGAGCTCTGTCCAGTCTCTCATGGAATGGTTCTGAGCTCTGTCCAATATTTCATGGGATGGTTCTGAGCTCTGTCCAGTCTCTCATGGAATGGTTCTGAGCTCTGTCCAATATTTCATGGGATGGTTCTGAGCTCTGTCCAGTCTCTCATGGAATGGTTCTGAGCTCCCTTTGGAGGGTGTTGGGGTTCAGAGGGGTTCAGGCTTTCTTCTTCATCCTGCTCTCATGTGCTTGCATCTGATTCTGCATCAGAAGCAAAAGAATCATCGTCTCTTTTTCTGTCTCTGGTACAGCCCCTGGGGTTGTTTATTCCCATGGCTTATTTATGAAAAGAGGGAAATTCAGATTGTGCAGCCCCCAGCATGGCCCAGGCCGAGATGATGTTGTGAAAATTCAAATTGTGCAGTGTGGCCCAGGCTGAGATGTTGCTGTGATGTTGTGAAAATTCAAATTGTGCAGCCCCAGTGTGGCCCAGGCTGAGATGTTGCTGTGAAAATTCAGATTGTGCAGCCCCAGTGTGGCCTGGTCCTCCCGTGCAGCTGCTCCCAGCACATGTCAGACACACCAGAGTCCTTGAGGTGTAGATTTGCTTTTTCTGTGATTTTCAGTTTTTCTGCTTCTGTGGGTCTCTTTGGAGGAGTAAGAGTGGAGAGCAAAGAGTGTTGGAGTCCTGGATGCTGAGAATTTTAAACTTTATGTGCTGAAGGGCACAGACCCACAAGAAAATACTGTATTTGATCTGAAGCTGTAAAAAAAACTTCAACAATTAATTAATAACACTAAAATTATGAGTGTATAATTTGATTGAAAGTGTATAACATCACTAAGTTAAAAACTTTAAAATATAATAATATATAAAAAACAAAATAAAACTTTTAAAACAAAAACTAATCCTTCTTCACCTTCTTCCTTCTTCATAAATTTAAATAATATTTTATAATTAGACAAAAAAACCCCCACATTGCAAACTTTAAGTGATTAGTTCTTAAGGCAAAGGTAAAAATAATTTAAATATAATTTCTTAATTAAATAGTTTAACCTTAAAATCCTTATAACAAAAAATAGTGACCCATTTTATTTAAAGATAAAATTTAAATTTATTTAAATTTATTTAAAGATAAAAATTATGTACACATGTTAGGAGAAGTCTTTTTCTAACTGCCCCTTGTAAAAAAAAATAAAAAATCTCTGTGTTAAAAATTTTCCATTTTAAATGGAAATTTAAAAATTACAAGTTTCCCACACTCCACTTAATTTGTGATTTGCTCACTGTCACTGGATTTAAGGTGAAAAATACTTGATTAACATCTACTGAGTGACTCTGTCAGGGGACCCGTGCTGGAATAATGGTGACAAATGGCTGAGGCTTGAATTTGCTTCCCATTAATTTCTCGAGGAAGGCCAAACCTTCACTGGCACCTGGCAAAGGTTTGGCACGAGCTGGCACAAACCCAGCCGGGCTGCGTCCCTGAACTCCCTGCCAGGAGCTTTTCTGGAGAAGGGCAGCAGAGCTGGTAAAGGACCAGGGGCACAAAGAGGGGCTGGGCTTGTTTGGCCTGGAGGGCCTCATCATCATCATCATCATCATCATCATCATCATCATCATTATTATTATTATTATTATTATTATTACTCTTTACAACCTGAAAGAAGGCTGTCAGAAGGTGGGGTTTGCTCTCTTCTCCCAGCTAGAGGACAGGAGGAAATGACACCTAGTTGCTCAAGGGAAGGTTTAGATTGAATAGCAGGAAAAAATTTCCCGCAGAAATTATTGTTGAGCATTGGAACAGGGTGCCCAGGGAAGTGGTGGAGTCACCATTCCTGAAAGTATTAAAATGACATAAAAGTGGCTATTAGGGACACGGTTTAGTGGTGGACTTGGCAGTGCTGGATTAATGAAAATATCATACACACAAATATTTTATACTTTTTAAGATTTCTGACACTTGGAAATTTCTTCTTTTCTTTCTTGCTTTCTCTACACAAATGACTCAATGATTCTTGGTTATTTGTGGAGATCACACCAGGGAAAATAAAATGGAAAGAAACTGGACTCCAGCATGTACAAGTTTTCTGAATGGGAGAAGCCTTTGGTTTGTCCCAAATGTCCCCAGAGGCACTGAGCCCCTCGTGGGCTGTCCACAATGTCCTGATGGGGCTGGAGGGGCACCCAGGGCCCTGGCACAGCTCCTTCCCCCAGGCTGCAGCAGCAGCAGCTCCTGGGCCAGGGTCAGGGACCCGATCCCGGCCCAAAACGGCATCACCTCCTCCTTCAGTGGAGAAAAGCTTCACCTCCTCCTTCAGTGGAGAAAAGCTTCACCTGCTCCTTCAATGGAGAAAAGCTTCACCTCCTCCTTCAATGGAGAAAAGCTTCACCTGCTCCTTCAGTGGAGAAAAGCTTCACCTCCTCCCTCAGTGGGGAAAAGCTTCACCTGCTCCTTCAGTGGAGAAAAGCTTCACCTGCTCCTTCAGTGGAGAAAAGCTTCACCTCCTCCTTCAGTGGGGAAAAGCTTCACCTGCTCCTTCAGTGGAGAAAAGCTTCACCTGCTCCTTCAGTGGAGAAAAGCTTCACCTGCTCCTTCAATGGGGAAAAACTTCACCTGCTCCTCCAGTGGAGAAAAGCTTCAGCTGCTCCTTCATGGAGAAAAGCTTCACCTCCTCCTTCAGTGGAGAAAAGCTTCACCTGCTCCTCCAGTGGAGAAAAGCTTCACCTGCTCCTTCAGTGGAGAAAAGCTTCACCTCCTCCTTCAGTGGAGAAAAGCTTCCTGAAGGGGCTCCCTCCACAGCCCCGTGGGCACTGCACTTCCCAGCATCTGTCCTGAGTGTGCAACATCTGTCCTGGGTGTCCCAGCATCTCTCCTGTGTGTCCAACATCTGTCCTGAGTGTGCAACATCTGTCCTGTGTGTCCCAGCATCTCTCCTGTGTGTCCAACATGACTTGAGTGTCCAGCTGGGAAGTGGTGACATTGGGACAGTGGGAAATGGTGACCTTGGGACAGTGGTGACAATGGGAAATGGTGACCTTGGGACAATGGTGACAATGGGAAATAATGACCTTGGGACAATGGTGATGATGGGAAATTGGGATAATGGTGACATTGGGACAGTGGTGAAAATGGGAAATGGTGACATTGGGACAATGGGAAATGGTGACATTAGGACAATGGTGACAATGGGAAATGGTGACAGTGGTGACAATGGGAAATGGTGACATTGGGACAATGGGAAATGGTGACATTAGGACAATGTTGACAATGGGAAATGGTGACATTGGGACAATGGTGACAATGGGAAATGGTGACAGTGGTGACAATGGGAAATGGTGACATTGGGACAATGGTGACAATGGGAAATAATGACCTTGGGACAATGGTGATGGGAAATTGGGATAGTGGTGACATTGGGACAGTGGTGAAAATGGGAAATGGTGACATTAGGACAATGTTGACAATGGGAAATGGTGACAGTGGTGATAATGGGAAATGGTGACATTGGGATGATGGTGACAATGGGAAATGGTAACAGTGGGACAGTGGTGACATTGGGACAATGGTGACAATGGGAAATCGTGACCTGAGGACATTTGGAAATGGTGACATTGGTACAGTGGTGACAGTGGGACAGTGGTGACAGTGGGACAATGGTGACAGTGGTGACAATGGGAAATGGTGACAATGGGACAATAGTGACAGTGGTGACAATGGGACAATAGTGACAGTAGGAAATGGCGACAATGGGAAATGGTGACGTCGGGACAGTGGTGACAATGGGAAACGGTGACATTGTGACAGTGGTGACAATAGGACAATGATGACATTGGGACAGTGGTGACAATGGGAAATGGTGACATTGTGACAGTGGTGACAATAGGACAATGATGACATTGGGACAGTGGTGACAATGGGAAATGGTGACATTGTGACAGTGGTGCCAGTGGCAGATGCTCCAGCCCTGTACCAGCTCCCCTGGCTGAAGGCAGGTGCTGCTGCAGGGCTTGAGCTGAAACATGAATTCATTTCAGTATTGACAGCTCAATTTATTTCAATATTCAGCTTGAGCTGAACCATGAATTCATTTCAGTATTGACAGCTCAATTTATTTCAATATTCAGCTTGAGCTGAAGCATGAATTCATTTCAGTTTTGGCAGCTCAGTGTGCAGAGCAGTGCTGCAGGTGTGCTTTGTGTGAATCCTGAATCCCTGTGCTGTGGGGGGCAGCCCGAGTGCACAGCCAGGAGTGCTGCAGGTCTGCCTTAGGAATAATAATTACAACTGATAATTGGTAATTCTCACTACAGGACACGAAATAAAACAACAGGAACACTGGAATCTCCAAGGGAAAAAGAAGGGCAGTTTAGTTTCTGACTCCAACATTTATAGATTTCCAAAAGTGACAGCGGATTGGAGGGTGACAGTGCCACCTCTCCAGTGACACTGGACAAACCCACAGTCCATCAAATGTCTCCTCCTCAAGAAAAGAATGTAGAACAATGAGTTATTTACAGAAAGTGTGTGAGAAAGTTCCTCACAAGAATGGAAACATCAGAAGGCTCAGAAGAGCAGGGTGACAGATAATTCACTTTTAGATCCCCTGTACAACCTTCTCAAAGCCTCAGGAATGACACAGAGGGTTTTTTGGGAAAGGCCACCCTGTTAGTCCCCCCAACAGACAAAAATCCCTCTCCCACCTCATCCCCAGGTTGTTCCTGGTGTTGTACTCCAGCCCCACCTTGGAGCTGTTCCAGTTTGTCTGCTGGGCTGAACTCAGGGGTGTGAATTTGGGGGTGTAAATTTAGGGGAGTGAATTCAGGGGTGTGAATTCAGGTGTGGGAATTCGGGGATGTGAATTCAAGGGTGTGAATCCAGGGATGTGAATTTGGGGGTGTAAATCCAGGGGTGTGAATCCAGGAGTGTGAATTCAGGAGTGTGAATTCAAGGATGTGAATTTAGAGTTGTGAATTTAGGGTTGTGAATTCAGGGATGTGAATTTGGGGTTGTGAATTTAGAGTTGTGAATTTAGGGTTGTGAATTCCGGGATGTGAATTCAGGTGTGTGAATTTAGGGTTATGAATTCAGGTGTGTGAATTTAGAATTGTGAATTCAGGGATGTGAGTTCAGGGTTGTGAATTCAGGGTTGTGAATTCCAGGTTGTGAATTCAGGGATGTGAGTTCAAGGATGTGAATTCAGGGGTGTGAATTTAGGGCTGTGAATTCAGGGATGTGAATTCAGGGTTGTGAGTTCAAGGATGTGAATTCAAGGATGTGAATTTAGAGTTGTGAATTCAGGTGTGTGAATTCAGGGATGTGAATTCCAGGTTGTGAATTCAGGGATGTGAATTCAGGGATGTGAGTTCAGGGATGTGAGTTCAAGGATGTGAGTTCAGGGATTTCAGCTCCCAGGCCAGAAGCTCTGAGTGCTTTTGTAGGGGGTCACTCCTGGTTTTCCCCACAAAATCCATCCTGGCCAGCAAACCTCTCCTGGCCTTTGGGGCTGCTGTAACCCTGCTGGGATTCCTTCAAACGGAGGAGTTGGGCTGGATTCCTGTGGGTCTCTTCCAGCTCAGGATATCCTGTGATTCTCTGGAGCTGTTTATTCTCCACTTGGAGCTGGGCTTGTCCAGTAGCTGGAGGAGGTTTGGAACCTCCCTGGTGGGAGCTCAGGGCAGTTTCAGAATGGTCATGGAGTCTTTTGGTTGGACAAGTTTTCCACTGATCCAGAAATGTTCTGTTTGAAGAAGCACCTCAGTGTCCTTCTGGACAGATATTTGAAATGAAACATCAGAAATGCAGAGAGTTTAGAGGGCAGGGCTGGATGGGATATTGGGAATGAGGAATTGTTCCCTGGCAGGGTGCCCAGAGCAGCTGGGGCTGCCCCTGGATCCCTGGCAGTGCCCAAGGCCAGGCTGGACATTGGGACAGTGAAGGTTGGGCAGGGATGTCCCCAAGGAGGGAGGTGGCTCTGGGATCTCCCATTTGAGCAGGTTCCTGTCCATGTCCCCAGACAGGGAGGTGGCTCTGGGATCTCCCATTTGAGCAGGTTCCTGTCCATGTCCCCAGACAGGGAGGTGGCTCTGGGATCTCCTGTTTGAGCAGGTTCCTGTCCATGTCCCCAGGAAGGAGGTGGCTCTGGGATCTCCCATTTGAACAGGTTCCTGTCCATGTCCCCATACAGGGAGGTGACTCTGGGATCTCCCATTTGAGCAGGTTCCTGTCCATGTCCCCATACAGGGAGGTGGCTCTGGGATCTCCCATTTGAGCAGGTTCCTGTCCATGTCCCCAAGAAGGGAGGCGGCTCTGGGATCTCCTGTTTGAGCAGGTTCCTGTCCATGTCCCCAAGAAGGGAGGCGGCTCTGGGATCTCCCATTTGAGCAGGTTCCTGTCCATGTCCCCAAGGAGGGAGGCGGCTCTGGGATCTCCCATTTGAGCAGGTTCCTGTCCATGTCCCCAAGGAGGGAGGCGGCTCTGGGATCTCCCATTTGAGCAGGTTCCTGTCCATGTCCCCAAGGAGGGAGGTGGCTCTGGGATCTCCCATTTGAGCAGGTTCCTGTCCCCATACAGGGAGGTGGCTCTGGGATCTCCCATTTGAGCAGGTTCCTGTCCATGTCCCCAAGGAGGGAGGTGGCTCTGGGATCTCCCTCCCCTGCTGCTCCTCCAGCCCCTTCCCAGCCGTGTGACAGCTCAGTGTGAAATGTGGCCTTTAATGGCACCTGGCTCCTGATGCCACAGGATTGTCCATTCCTCCCTGACCTCCTTTCTGCCTAAATCCTGGCCAGCATTTGGCTAATGGGATGAGTGGAGCAGATCCTGCAATCTGGGTCAAGTCCATCACTGCCCCGGGGCTCCTGTTGTGTTTTCTGGGGGTGACTGAGCAGGAATTTCACATCCTCTGGGGCATTTTAGGGCTGAGCCACTTGTGTGCCAGGCTGGCATTGCAGGGTGATTCCCTGCTGGCAGGAAATGGGCAGCTTCTCCCATTTCCACGGTGGCTGCAGCTGGAATTCCCTCCTGGAAAGGGTGGCTGAGGTGGAACCAGATGCTCAGGTTTTGCTGCCTGGCTCTGCAGAGCTTGTCTGAGCCAGGTGGGAGCTGCTCAGCTGCTGTGCATTCCTGGATTTAGGAGGTTTAGGTTCTATTTCCAGGAAGGAACCCGAGTGGAAGTGCTGATTGTGTTTCTAACATCCGTTAAAAATCCAATAGGAGGAGTTCCAAAATTTGCATTTTTGCCAAAGCTTTCACAGTCTGAGGTTCTCCTTCACATCCAGCTGTGCAAGATCTCTGGATTAAACCTTGATGGGCTGATAAAAACCCCCCCAAACAACCCCAGCCACTTCAGACACAGGTTTTAATTGTGAACACTGGCACAACCCCCTGTCAGGTTTATGTGGGCAGCACTTGCATCACTCAGAGCTGTCCTGGATCCAGCTCTTCCTGCTGCCCAGCAAGGGGCATGGAAATCCCGCACTGAGGGAGGCTTTCAGCTCCCTGGGACAGTGAAGGTGGCCCTGCCATGGCAGAGGTGGCACTGGATGGGCTGTAGGGTTCCTTCCCACCCAAACCATTCCAGGATTAATGGGTTTTTGTTGACAATGAGCTTGGCTCAGTTGGCCAGAGCTGAGTTTCCTCTCAGATTCTGTAGGATTTTATTTCTTTGCACACAGTGACTAAAAATGATTCAAGTGAAAGATCTGATATGGGATTAAAAGGGCAGAGGGGAGGGGAGAAGCTCCTTAAGGTGCATCAGTTCTTTAAAGGTGCATCTGTTTTGTTGAGAGTCTCCTTAATCCTCATTCCTGGTTCTTCTGGAGCAGCCTGTGTGGCAGCAGGAGCTGTGAGCTGCTTTGTTTGTCTCAGGAGGCTGAGAGCTGGTGTGAAACATTTCCTGAAGAGCACAGAGAGGCTCTTAGGGCAGGGCACCCTGAGCTGGGGCTGGGCCCTGCTCTGGCTGTCCCCAGGGCTGGCCTTGCCCAGCTCAAGGAGCTTTGATCCTGGCCTAGCAGAGCCCCAGCGAGCCAGGGCAGCAGCTGGGGGAGCCACAGGGCCATGGAGGGTGGGAAAGGCCTCAGGATCGGGGAGTGCAGCCTAGTGATGGGGTCTGTGCCCTGTGCTCTGAGAGTGGTGTGCTTTGGGGGTTCAAGGAGCCATCTGTGTGCTTTGGGGGTGCTGGGAACCATCTGTGTGCTTTGGGGGTTCAGAGAGCCATCTGTGTGCTTTGGGGGTGCTGGGAACCATCTGTGTGCTTTGGGAGTTCAGAGAGCCATCAGTGTGCTTTGGGGGTTCAGGGAGCCATCTGTGTGCTTTGGGGGTTCAGGGAGCCATCAGTGTGCTTTGGGGGTTCAGGGAGCCATCTGTGTGCTTTGGGGGTTCTAAAAACCATCTGTGTGCTTTGGGGGTTCAGGGAGCCATCTGTGTGCTTTGGGGGTTCAGGGATCCACCTGTGTGCTTTGGGGGTTCAGGGAGCCATCAGTGTGCTTTGGGGGTTCAGGGAGTTATCTGTGTGTTTGGGGGTTCAGAGAGCCATCTGTGTGCTTTGGGGGTGCTGGGAACCATCTGTGTGCTTTGGGGGTTCAGGGATCTGTCTGTGTGCTTTGGGGGTTCAGGGAGTTATCTGTGTGTTTGGGGGTTCAGGGATCCATCTGTGTGTTTGGGGGGTCTAAAAGCCATCTGTGTGCTTTGGGGGTGCTGGGAATCATCAGTGTGCTTTGGGGGTTCTAGGAACTCTCTATCCGTGTGTTTTAGGGGTTCAAGGGATCCATCTGTGTGCTTTGGGGTTTCTGAGAATCATCTACCGGTGTGCTTTGGAGGTTCTGGGATCCATCTGTGTGTTTTGGGGGATCTGGGATCCATCTGTGTGCTTTGGGGGTTCAGGGATCCATCTCTCTGTGTGCTTTGGGGGTTCAGGGAGCCATCTGACTTTTGGAAACACATCCTGAGTCCATCACGGGGGACACTCAGGGCAAGAGAGACCAGCAGGGGCTGGAGTCTGTCCAGGGAAGGGAATGGAGCCCCAGGAGGGGCTGAGGGAGCTGGGCAGGGAATGGAGCCCCAGCAGGGGCTGAGGGAGCTGGGCAGGGAATGGAGCCCCAGGAGGGGCTGAGGGAGCTGGGCAGGGAATGGAGCCCCAGCAGGGGCTGAGGGAGCTGGGCAGGGGCTCAGCCTGGAGCAAAGGAGGCTCAGGGGGCCCTTGTGGCTCTGCACAAGTCCCTGCCAGGAGGGCACAGCCAGGGGGGGTCGGGCTCTGCTCCCAGGGAACAGGGACAGGACAAGGGGAAATGGCCTCAGGCTGGGCCAGGGCAGGCTCAGGGTGGACACCAGGAGGAATTTCTGCATGGAAAGGGGGCTCAGGCCTTGGCAGGGGCTGCCCAGGGAGGTTTGGGGTGCCCATCCCTGGAAGGATTTCAAAGCCCTGTGGATGTGGCACCAGGGGACGTGGGGCAGTGGTGGCCTTGGCAGTGCTGGGGAATGAGTTGGACTTGCTGGTCTCCAAGGGCTTTTCCAGTCTAAAGGATTCTGTGGTTCTAGGAATGTCCTGGAGAGCAGGGACACCTGGCAGAGCTGGTTGGTGTTCCCCTGTGAGCAGCCCAGCAGGATTTGCAGGGATCCAGGTGGGGGTGGCAGGAGGCCAGACCTGTGCAGCCTCACCCTGCTGGGCACGGAAGGGTTCACACCTGGAAGAGGTGCAGGGACAGAAATGGAGCAGTTTTGCTCCCCTCTGCCCTGGCTGAGGTTCCCTGGTGAAACACAGCCTTCACTGGGGACAAATGAATCAAAGGTGCTGCTGCTGCTCCAGGCTGAGCCACATGGAGCACATCCAGGCTGGGAAAATTGGGATAACAGTGCCCAGGAGGAAAATGCCCAGTCACAGTTTGGTGTGGTGGAAATGGCCCTGAGCTCCCTGTGGATGGACTCAGCTTCACTCCTCTCCTGATTTCACCACCTGCAGTGAAAAGCTGAAAGCACAGATGGAAATGGAGATATCCTTCATTTCTGGCCTTCCCTGGGCTGCCAGCTTTGGGTGCAGCTCCAGGCTGGTGGGAAAGGTTGAGCAGTGTCCTGGGCAGAGCTGTAAATGAACACAGGTCAAGGGGTGATGGAAACCAAAACCTGCTCTGGCCTGGCTGAGATCACTCTGCAAACACTCCAGAGCTCTGCATCCTTTGCTGTGGAGTTTCAGTAGAGGTGGGAGTGAGGTGGGATGAGCCCCTGAGGCTGTGGCAGTGCAAACAAATCCCACTTCCACCTCACAGAGCAGCTGGGGCTGCCCCTGCATCCCTGGCAGTGCCCAAGGCCAGGCTGGGCAGGGCTTGGAGTCACTTGGGATGCTGGAAAGTGTCCCTGCCATGGCCCTGGATGGGCTTTGGGACCATTCCCACCCAAACCATCCCATGGTTCTGTCAAAGTCAGGCTTTAACAGCATTAAAAAGAGATTTTCCAGGATGGGGCCGTCAGCTGGAGCTTCCAGAGCTGCATGCAAGGATTTGTTCTGGGAGCAGGGAGGTGCTGCAGCTCAGCAGGGCCTGGCAGAGCCTTTCCAGGAGAGCTGGACTGGGATAAACTGGGAATCCCTGAGGGGACTGGGATAAGCTGGGGATCCCTGAGACTGGGATAAGCTGGGGTTCCCTGAGGGAATGGGATAAGCTGGGGATGGATCCCTGAGGGAATGAGGGGACTGGGATAACCTGGGGGTCCCTGAGGGGACTGGGATAAGCTGGGGATCCCTGAAGGAATGAGGGGACTGGGATAACCTGGATATGGATCCCTGAGGGAATGAGGGGACTGGGATAAGTTGGGGATCCCTGAGGGAATGAGGGGACTGGGATAAGCTGGATAAGGATCCCTGAGGGAATGAGGGGACTGGGATAAGTTGGGGATGGATCCCTGAGGGAATGAGGGGACTGGGATGAGCTGGATAAGGATCCCTGAGGGAATGAGGGGACTGGGATAACCTGGATAAGGATCCCTGAGGGAATGAGGGGACTGAGGGTTCCCTGAGGGGACTGGGATGAGCTGGGGATCCCTGAGGGAATGAGGGGACTGGGATAAGCTGGATAAGGATCCCTGAGGGAATGAGGGGACTGGGATAACCTGGATAAGGATCCCTGAGGGAATGAGGGGACTGAGGGTCCCCTGAGGGGACTGGGATGAGCTGGAGATCCCCGAGGGAATGCGGGGCAGGGTCCTGGAGGGCTGGGGGCTCTGCTCAAGAGAGGAGTGGGAACTGCTCCTCTCCTTCTGCAGAGTCCCCCTGGGCCTTGTGCTGGGCCCTCTGGGCTGAGCCTAAGTCAGGCCTGGCCTTTGATGTGCTGGGCTCGGGTCAGAGCTGATGATTAAGAGGAAACGAGGCATTTCCTGCCCATCCCCCTCCCCAGCAGGAATATGGCCTGCAATGTCCTGAAATATCCCAGTGACGTGTGGTGAGTGGCATCTGCCTGCTGCAGCAGCTCCCTGCAGCTGCAGCTCTGCCCGCCAGAGCCCCCGGGAGCAGCTCAGGGGCCGGGGCAGGGCTGGCAGTGGGGCCCTTCAACAAAAAACCCATTTCTGTGCGCCAGAGTTGGGAACTTTGTGTGTGCAGAGCGTTTCAAACTGCCCCTTGCTGGACTTGTGGGTGCTGAGAGTTTCAGATTTTCTGTACAGACACACTCTGAGCCCCAGGAGAGCACTGCATTTGCCCTGAGGCCGTGGAGAAGCTTCCAGAATTGATTGAGAGCACTGGGATTGTGGGTGTGGAGTGGGGTAGAAGTGTGTGATAGCACAGGGTGGAAAACTTGGAGTTTGGGGTTTTAGGATATGGTAATAAATATGGGGCAGGATGGAGGTTTTAGGGCAGTGGCTGGTCTTTCTTCACCACCTTCTTCTCCTTCTTTACCTTCTTCTTCTCCACCTTCTCCTTCTTCTCCTTCCTCACCTTCTTCTCCTTCTTCTCCTTCTTCTTTACTTTATTCTTCTCCTCACCTTCTCCTTCTTCTCCACCTTCTTCTCCTTCCTCACCTTCCTCACCTTCTTCTCCTTCTTCTTTACTTTGTTCTTCTCCTTCACCTTCTTCCCCTTCTTCTTCTCCTTCCTCACCTTCTTCTTTTCCTTCTTCTTTATTTGTTCTTCTCCTTCTTCTCCCTCACCTTCTTCTTCTCCTTCCTCACCTTCTTCTTCTTCTTTACTTTGTTCTTCTCCTTCTTCTCCCTCACCACCACATTCTCCTTCTCCTTCCTCACCTTCTTCTTCTCCATCTTCTTCACCTTCTCCATGGGTTTGGTCTTCTTCACCTTCTCCAGAAAAGCCCACCCTGTGAACTTTGAGGGATCAGTTATTGAGTTAAAAGTGAAAATAATTTAGGTATCAGTTCTCAATTGGATAGTTTAGCCTTAAAAGACCTTGTACCAAGAGATAGTTGGCCATTTTGTGCCTTGTTAGTGAAGAACTGCAGAATTCACTGCTGTGAGACTGTAACATAAATAAAAATAATAATAAACACCTAAAATAGAGGTTTTGGTGCAGCTGGATGGAAATTCAGAATGCAAAGGAATAACTGCCATTAAATGGAGGTTTTGGTGCAGTTAAATGTAAATTCAGAATGGAGAGGAATGACTGCCATTAAATGGAGGTTTTGGTGCAGCTGGATGGAAATTCAGAATACAAAGGAATAACTTCCTCTCAATCTCCTCTTTCTTGCCAGGTCCTGGAGAAATATCCCAACACACCCATGAGCCATAAGGAGATCCTTCAAGTTATCCAGAAAGAAGGACTTAAGGAAATCAGGTGAGTTGAGTAAAGCAGGAAAACCCTCTGGTGCTCTGCTTCCAGCTTGGTGTAGTTTGCTGTTAACTCCCAGCTCCTGAGGAGTTTTGGGACTGAAATATTTCAGCTTTGGAGTCTGGATCCTGTTTGTAGACAGCTCCCAAGTGCTTTTCCCCACTGAGCTGGGTAAGGTCATCCCTGATTCCCAGGTGTGCAGGGCTTGGCTGCAGCTCCTTTATAGGATAAAATAAAGGACTTGGCTGCAGCTCCTTTATAGGATAACCCAGCCCTGGTCAGGGGCTTCAGGGACTGAAGGAAACACAACAAATTTTAATTTCTGCTTTAAAAAATAAGTGAATGCTCAGTATGACCTAAGAGTTACCCAGGGAGTAACAGAGCAGCCTCAGTTAAAGATTCTCAAATGGAAAACTGGATTTTTGGTGCTGTTCTCCCTTGTGTTAGCTTGTGTGGGGGGTGATTATTCCTTAGGGACATTCCTGGCCCCCTGAGCAGCCTGGTGGGATGCAGCTCCATGAAACCCATCTGCTCTGGGCACGGAGCAGCTCCTGAGCTGCTGGAATTCCAGAGTCCTGGAATCCTGCAGGGAATCAGCTGCTTCTCCCAGGGATCTGTGAGGAGCAATCATCCATGGGAAGTGCAAAGTATTTCTTCAGTTTTCTGAGAGCAAAGAAAAAGAGAGGGGCATAAAGAGGATGGGCTGGGGCTGTTTATCTGCTTTGGAATTAAGCAGCCATCCTGCTTAATTGTGCTGTCCCACTGGAGCTGAGGATGGCCCAGCCCTGGGAAATGTGGGATTTATCCAGCCCAGGGAGCCCAGGTGAGCTCAGGCAGCTCCTGGGGAGGGACCAGAGGGAGGGAGGGACAGCCAGGCTCTGGGGACAGCTGCAGGTCTGTGCTAGATAGTGTTAAACTAAACTAAATAGTGTTAAACTAGATAGTGTTAAATTAAACTAAATAGTGTTAAACTAAACTAAATAGTGTTAAACTAAACTAAATAGTGTTAAACTGGATAGATAGTGTTAAACTAAACTAAATAGTGTTAAACTAAACTAAAGTGTTAAACTACATAGTGTTAAACTAAATAGTGTTAAATAGTGTTAAACTGGATAGATAGTGTTAAACTAAACTAAATAGTGTTAAACTAGATAGTGTTAAACTAGATAGTGTTAAATAGTGTTAAACTAAATAGTGTTAAACTAAACTAAATAGTGTTAAACTAAACTAAATAGTGTTAATCTAGATAGTGTTAAACTAGATAGTGTTAAACTGAACTAGATAGTGTTGAACTAAATAATGCTAAACTAATCCAGTGTTAAACTAAACTAGATAGTTTTAAACTCAACTAGATAGTGTTAAACTAAGTACTGTTAACTAGTGTTAAACTAGACTAGTGTTAAACTAGTGTTAAACTAAACACTATTAAACTAAACAGTGTTCAACTAAATTGAATAGTGTTAAACTAGTGTTAAACTAGATAGTGTTAAACTAAACTAAATAGTGTTAGATAATGTTAAACTAAACTAGATAGTGTTAGAGTAGATAGTGTTAAACTAAACTAAATAGTGTTAAACTAAACTAGATAGTGTTAAACTAGTGTTAAACTAAACATTGTTAAACTAAATAGTGTTAAACTAAACTGAATAGTGTTAGACTAAATAGTGTTAATTCAAATTCACCAACTGTAACTCAGTCAGCCCAAGGGCACTGGTCAGACTGGAGAGGCACTGGTCAGACTGGAAATGGTCTGGTCAGACTGGAGCTCACTGGTCAGACTGGAGCTGGACTGGTCAGACTGGAGCTCACTGGTCAGACTGGAAGGGCACTGGTCAGACTGGAGCTGGACTGGTCAGACTGGAAGGGCACTGGTCAGACTGGAGGGGGCACTGGTCAGACTGGAGAGGGCACTGGTCAGACTGGAGCTGGACTGGTCAGACTGGAAGGGCACTGGTCAGACTGGAAATGGTCTGGTCAGACTGGAGGGGCACTGGTCAGACTGGAGCTGGACTGGTCAGACTGGAGCTGGACTGGTCAGACTGGAGAGGGCACTGGTCAGACTGGAGCTGGACTGGTCAGACTGGAGAGGGCACTGGTCAGACTGGAGCTCACTGGTCAGACTGGAGGGGCACTGGTCAGACTGGAGCTGGACTGGTCAGACTGGAGGGGCACTGGTCAGACTGGAGCTGGACTGGTCAGACTGGAGAGGGCACTGGTCAGACTGGAGCTCACTGGTCAGACTGGAGGGGCACTGGTCAGACTGGAGCTGGACTGGTCAGACTGGAGGGGCACTGGTCAGACTGGAGGGGCACTGGTCAGACTGGAGCTGGACTGGTCAGACTGGAAGGGCACTGGTCACACTGGAGGGGCACTGGTCAGACTGGAGAGGGCACTGGTCAGACTGGAGCTCACTGGTCAGACTGGAGGGGCACTGGTCAGACTGGAGCTGGACTGGTCAGACTGGAGGGGCACTGGTCAGACTGGAGCTGGACTGGTCAGCCTGGAGGGGCACTGGTCAGACTGGAAGGGCACTGGTCAGACTGGAGCTGGACTGGTCAGACTGGAGGGGCACTGGTCAGACTGGAGGGGCACTGGTCAGACTGGAGCTCACTGGTCAGACTGGAGAGGGCACTGGTCAGACTGGAGCTCACTGGTCAGACTGGAAGGGCACTGGTCAGACTGGAGCTGGACTGGTCAGACTGGAAGGGCACTGGTCAGACTGGAAATGGTCTGGTCAGACTGGAGCTGGACTGGTCAGACTGGAGGGGCACTGGTCAGACTGGAGCTGGACTGGTCAGACTGGAGAGGGCACTGGTCAGACTGGAGCTCACTGGTCAGACTGGAGGGGCACTGGTCAGACTGGAGCTCACTGGTCAGACTGGAGGGGCACTGGTCAGACTGGAAGGGCACTGGTCAGACTGGAGCTCACTGGTCAGACTGGAGCTGGACTGGTCAGACTGGAGGGGCACTGGTCAGACTGGAGGGGGCACTGGTCAGACTGGAGCTGGACTGGTCAGCCTGGAGGGGGCACTGGTCAGACTGGAGGGGCACTGGTCAGACTGGAGCTCACTGGTCAGACTGGAGCTCACTGGTCAGACTGGAGAGGCACTGGTCAGCCTGGAGCTCAGTGGTCAGCCTGGAGAGGGCACTGGTCAGCCTGGAGCTGGACTGGTCAGACTGGAGGGGCACTGGTCAGACTGGAGCTGGACTGGTCAGACTGGAGCTCACTGGTCAGACTGGAGCTCACTGGTCAGACTGGAAGGGCACTGGTCAGACTGGAAGGGCACTGGTCAGACTGGAGCTCACTGGTCAGACTGGAGCTCACTGGTCAGACTGGAGGGGCACTGGTCAGCCTGGAGCTCAGTGGTCAGCCTGGAGAGGGCACTGGTCAGCCTGGAGCTGGACTGGTCAGACTGGAGCTGGACTGGTCAGACTGGAGCTGGACTGGTCAGACTGGAGGGGCACTGGTCAGACTGGAGCTGGACTGGTCAGACTGGAGGGGCACTGGTCAGACTGGAGCTCACTGGTCAGACTGGAGGGGCACTGGTCAGACTGGAAGGGCACTGGTCAGACTGGAGCTGGACTGGTCAGACTGGAAGGGCACTGGTCAGACTGGAGCTCACTGGTCAGACTGGAGCTGGACTGGTCAGACTGGAGGGGCACTGGTCAGACTGGAGGGGGCACTGGTCAGACTGGAGCTGGACTGGTCAGCCTGGAGGGGGCACTGGTCAGACTGGAGGGGCACTGGTCAGACTGGAGCTCACTGGTCAGACTGGAGCTCACTGGTCAGACTGGAGAGGCACTGGTCAGACTGGAGCTGGACTGGTCAGACTGGAGCTCACTGGTCAGACTGGAGGGGCACTGGTCAGCCTGGAGCTCAGTGGTCAGCCTGGAGAGGGCACTGGTCAGCCTGGAGCTGGACTGGTCAGACTGGAGCTGGACTGGTCAGACTGGAGCTGGACTGGTCAGACTGGAGGGGCACTGGTCAGACTGGAGCTGGACTGGTCAGACTGGAGCTCACTGGTCAGACTGGAGCTGGACTGGTCAGACTGGAAGGGCACTGGTCAGACTGGAGCTGGACTGGTCAGACTGGTGGCAGAGCACAAGGGCAGCCAACACCCAGCACTGACCCTGATGAACATTTTTTACTCAAATCCTGTGGTTTTGGGGCAGAGCCCCAGGCAGGAGCCCCAGTGGGACCCAGGAGATCCCGTGTGTGCCTGCTCAGGGCAGATTTTGGACAAACAGCCAAAAAAAGCAGCACAGAAATGCAGCTGGGCCTTTCATCCTTTCAGCCTCCTCCTTCTGGAGCTGAGCTCATATATAAATATAAATATAAAGAAAATAAATATATAATAAATAAAATATATCAATATAAATATATATATAAATATAAATATAAATATAAATATAAATATAAATATAAATATAAATAAAATATATAAATAAATAAATTATAAATAAATATATATATTTATATTTATAATATTTATCTATATATATATTTATATTTATAATATTTATCTATAAAAATATATAATATATATTCTATATATTATATATAGAAATAGAATATATAGAATAGAATATATATTATATATAGAATAGAGTATATATTCTATATATATAAATATATATATAATAATATATATATATTTATATATATAAATATATATATAAATATATATATAAATATATATTCTAATATATTCTATTTATTATATAAATACAAATTTAAATAAATTTATATTATAAATAAAATTATATTATATTATAAATAAATTTATTTATATTATGGAAATATAAAGAATAGAAATATTATATAAATGTAGAATTTATAAATATAGTTTAAATGTATGAATATATATTATATAAATTTAATATATAGAAACTAATGTAAAATTATATAACTATAAATTATTCATAGAAATAGAAATTATATTTATAAATATATGCTTATTTATATAAAGGAATATAAATATGTTTCTAATATATATTTTAAATGTAAAATATTTCTATTTTAAATCATAAATATAAATTACTTATATAAATAGATATAAATTATATTTGTACTATCTATTTGAAATATAAAAGTATCTATGTATCTAAATTGTATGTATAAATAGAAATATATATATATATACACTTATTTATATAAATAAATATAAGTTATATTTATACTACATATTTGAAGTATAAAAATATCTATTCAGATATACATTATTTTGGTGTAATAAGGCTTTCTATAGGTTAAAAGCTGCAGGATTGTGACCTTTGAAGCAATTCAATTGCAATTCAATTGCATTCAGGGCCAGGATTTGTGCTGGGCTGGGCTCCTGGTCAGGCACAGCCCGTGCAGGATGGGCTTGGCCCAAAGCAGCTTTTGGAAATCCCGGCTCCAGCAAGCTCAGAACAGCTTTGGAAGGGCCAAGTGCCCTTCCCAGAGCTGGGGAGGAGGCCCAGGCCATGGGGAACCCAGCTGGGCTTGCCACTGATTAAATCTTTAAATTTAAAAAAAAAATTAAAATTAAATTGTTTGAAAAATTTAAAATTAAATTTAAAAAAAATCTTAAAGCAATTTCTAACGGTTTTCAAAGGGCTGTAAAATGACCTGGTCTCTACCAGGGAACAATTCCCAGTATCCCATCTGGCAGTGGGATCATTCCCTGGCTCCTGGGATGCCTAAATAAGTTTTTTTCTGACCCAGAGATGGGGCAGTTGAGAGGTGTTTCAAAAGCTTTTATTTTATTTTTAGTCTCCTGTGCAGGGTGAGACAATACAGATGTTGTCATTCACACCATGACAATCAGAAGTCAACTATTTATTATGTAATTACAATACACTCTAAGCATTTCTTTTTTACAAAACTATCCTTTAAAACTTATTTCTATTTCCATTTCTCTCTCAAATCTCTCCCATATCCTATCCAATCTCTATCCTATTCCATAACATTTCTAAATCAGCATTTATTATCTCAAAATCTATACACAAATCCACCCTGTATAAACCTTCTGTCAAGTTTTAACCGTTCTCTACAAGTCCTGCAGTGGCACATGCTGAGATCTTGTCCCAGGGGTTGGATTTTGCTCATTTTGGGTGTCTGGATGGGGCAGGGCCACCCAGACATTCCTCCCTGAGGAATCACCAGCCTGGCTTCCCTCAGATTCCCCCTGAGTGAGGTTTTTGGAATGTGGCTTTGCTGAAATTGCCATCAAAAAAACCCTGCTGAGGTTTTGCTGTGCAGGATTTCCTGCTCACAGCTGGGCTTTTGTGCCTCTTTCCCAGCCAGGGGAAAGGGGGGATTTGTTGGGAGCGTTTTCCTCGTGGGATGGTTCAGTAGCTCCGAGTTCCTTGGGCTTGGGGCTGCAGCAGGGAGGGCTCCAGGGAGTCCCTGCAGCTCCCAGTGCAATTTGGCTTTTTCTGGAGCACCTGGGGCTGCTGGAGAGAGCCCAGAGGAGCCCCTGGAGCCAGAGCTGGGGCTGCTCACCTGGAGAGGAGAAGGATCCAGGGAGAGCCCAGAGCCCGAAGGGGCTCCAGGAGAGCTGCACAGGGACTGGGGACAAGGGCTGATTGCTCAACCACTCAGTGCCTGAGTTGGTAGAATCCATAATTAGTAAATGCAGGGCAGAATGTGGGTTTGAAATGTAATAATTCAACAAGAGCATTGCCACAGAAAGGTTGGGCTGTTTTAATTGTATTTAATCCTCCAATCCACAGAAAGGGAGGATTAAATACAATGATTGTGTGGAGGGGAAACCCATCCTGTGCATTTCCCTCTTCCAAAGGTTTGAAATCCATACCCGACAGAATTTTGTGCATTTCCCTCTTGCAAAGGTGTCAAATCCATACCTGACAGAATATTTGTGCATTTCCCTCTTCCAGAGGTGTGAAATCTATAAATCACAGAATATTTGTGCATTTCCCTCTTCCAGAGGTGTGAAATCTATAAATCACAAAATATTTGTGCATTTCCCTCTTGCAAAGGTGTCAAATCCATACCTGACAGAATTTTGTGCATTTCCCTTTTCCAAAGATATGAAATCCATACCTGACAGAATATTTGTGCATTTCCCTCTTCCAGAGGTGTGAAATCTATAAATCACAGAATATTTGTGCATTTCCCTCTTGCAAAGGTGCCAAATCCATACCTGACAGAATATTCCCCTTCTCTCACCCCAGCCCAGGCTGGCTGGAGCAGTTTTTGCTGTTTTCCCAAGATAAAATTGCAGGGAAATTTCCACTGTTGCAAGGAGAAGTGTGGGCTGGAACCCTCTGTAGGTGAGGAACCTCAGAGCTTGGCTCTCCCTCCTGGGAAACACCAGAGCTGAGGCCCCAGAAAAATCCCTCAGTTTGGGGTTTCTCTCCAGCACAAGCTGGTGGTTCCGTAGCACAAATACAGAGAAGATCCCAAAACCACTTCAATTTTAATTCCAGCCCCCAAAAGCCTCAGAGGGGGGAGTTTCTCTTTGGATCCTGCTCTAGGGTCAGGAGCTGCTGGTTCCCATTCCCTGGGGATGCACAGCACCTGGATCCCACAGCTGGAAAGGCTGCAAAGGGATTTTCTTCCCAGCCAGGGCTCCTCATGTCCCAGGCTCTGATGTTCCTGCAGCTCACATCTGCTCCTGGTGGTAGATCTTTAATTAGAGCTGTTAATTAGTCAAGTTCAGTGTGTGCTGAGAGCTTTGTGGTGTCCTTCACACTGATCCCCATCCCCAGGTTTCTCCTGGGCTCTCAGTGCTCCAGGTGTGGCTCCTGAACTGCATCTCCCTGTGATCCTGCACCCAATTCCTACTCTGGGGGTGCTCCAGGAACCCCAAAATCCTGGTGTGCAGGCAGAGATCCCCTTTGGGGTGCTGCTGGTGCAGAGAGAGGCACTGAGGTGCCCTGGGGACACTCCAGGAACCCCAAAATCCTGGTGTGCAGGCAGAGATCCCCCTCAAAGTGCTGCTGGTCCAGTGAGAGGCACTGAGGTGCTCTGGGGACACTCCAGGAACCCCAAAATCCTGGTGTGCAGGCAGAGATCCCCCTTGTGGTGCTGCTGGTGCAGAGAGAGGCACTGAGGTGCTCTGGGAGCACTCCAGGAACCCCAAAATCCTGGTGTGCAGGCAGAGATCCCCCTCAAAGTGCTGCTGGTGCAGAGAGAGGCACTGAGGTGCCCTGGGGACACTCCAGGAACCCCAAATCCTGGTGTGCAGGCAGAGATCCCCCTTGTGGTGCTGCTGGTGCAGAGAGAGGCACTGAGGTGCCCTGGGGACACTCCAGGAACCCCAAATCCTGGTGTGCCAGCCAGGATCCCCTTTGGGGCGCTGCTGGTGCAGAGAGAGGCACTGAGGTGCCCTGGGGACACTCCAGGAACCCCAAAATCCTGGTGTGCAGGCAGAGATCCCCTTGTGGTGCTGCTGGTGCAGAGAGAGGCACTGAGGTGCCCTGGGGACACTCCAGGAACCCCAAATCCTGGTGTGCAGGCAGAGATCCCCTTTGGGGCGCTGCTGGTGCAGAGAGAGGCACTGAGGTGCCCTGGGGTGTGGGCAGCACTGCAGGTGGGCACTGGTTTCCATTCTTGGGGAGCCCATGGGCCACCCCTGGGGTAAGGAAGCTCCTGCTCCATTACACTGGGAGTTTGGGGTGGGGTGCTGGGCTGGGAGTAGTGCAGAGCGGGAGGAGGAGTGAGTAAGTTCCTACTCCGTGGCTCACATCCCCAGGGCCCACCTGGCTTCCAGGGAGTTCATTCCCAGGTGAAGGTGGCTGAAGGTTCCACACTGGAGCTGCTCTGGAGGCACCTGGCAGGTGGATCCTGCCTCTCCTGGGATCCCAAACCCCTGGGATCCCAAACCCCTGGGACCCCAAACCTTGGGTTGTGGTTCTGATGGAACGGGAGAGGCACCTGGCAGGTGGATCCTTCCTGCCTCTCCTGGGATCCCAAACCTTGGGATGTGGTTCTGGTGGAAGTGGGGAGGCACCTGGCAGGTGGATCCTGCCTGTCCTGGGATGTGGTTCTGGTGGAAGGCACTTGGCAGGTGGATCCTGAGTCTCCTGGGATCCCAAACCCTGAGATGTGGTTCTGGTGGAAAAGGGGAGGCACCTGGCAGGTGTATCCTGCCTCCCTGGGATCCCAAACCCCTGGGATGTGGTTCTGCTGGAAGGCAACTGGCAGGTGGATCCTGCCTCTCCTGGGATCCCAAACCCCTGAGATCCCAAACCCCTGGGCTCCCAAAGCCCTGGGCTCCCAAAGCCCTGGGCTCCCAAAGCCTGGGATCTCAAAGCCTGGGATCCCAAAGCCCTGGGATCCCAAAGCCCTGGGCTCCCAAACCCCTTGGCTCCCAAACCCCTTGGCTCCCAAAGCCCTGGGATCCCAAAGCCTGGGCTCCCAAACCCCTTGGCTCCCAAAGCCCTGGGATCTCAAAGCCTGGGCTCCCAAACCCCTGGGCTCCCAAACCCCTGGGCTCCCAAAGCCTGGGCTCCCAAACCCCTTGGCTCCCAAAGCCCTGGGCTCCCAAAGCCTGGGCTCCCAAACCCCTTGGCTCCCAAAGCCCTGGGCTCCCAAAGCCTGGGCTCCCAAACCCCTGGGCTCCCAAAGCCCTGGGCTCCCAAAGCCCTGGGCTCCCAAAGCCCTGGGATCCCAAAGCCCTGGGCTCCCAAAGCCCTGGGATCCCAAAGCCCTGGGCTCCCAAAGCCCTGGGATCCCAAAGCCCTGGGCTCCCAAACCCCTTGGCTCCCAAAGCCTGGGCTCCCAAAGCCCTGGGATGTGGTTCTGCTGGAAGGGAGCGAGGGAGCGAGGGAGGGAGGGAGGGAGGGGGTGTGTGTGCACTGATGACTCCATTGTTGTGCTGAAGTTGTTAAAGGGGTGTTTCTCTCCTTTTTTTGGGCTGCACTCCACCTGCAGAAGGTAAGACCAGACCCAGCGCTGCTTGTGTCCAGCTCCTCCTCTCCTAACATCCCCCCTGCCATTCCCTAACCCAGAGCCTGCTCCTGCCCTGCTCCTGGGAGTAACCCCGGTGTAACCCCGGAGTAAGGCTGTGCCTCCAGCTGGGAACCCCGGGGCTTGGCTCTGTCCCTGTCCCTGTCCCTGCTGCCTGGGTGGGGCTGGCTTTGCATGTGGGCTTTGTGCTGCTCTGGGGGTGCTGCATGTTGGGGAATGGAACCCAGGAGCTGCTTCCCTCACCCTGCCCGTGTGCTGCTCCTGGCACTGCCAGCCCTGGCACTGCCAGCCCTGGCACTGGGGGTGGCTGCACCCTCAGCAAGGAGCCCCTGGCTCACAGGAGAGGGGAACAGGGGATGCTCCAAAGGAAAAAGTGGGAATTTGTCCCCTGAGTGCCTGTGGCAGCTGGCTCCAGGCAGTGAGGTGGGAAGGGGCTTTGTCTGGGGCTTCTCTTGATGCCTTGGGCAGGCTGAGCTGGAGCAGAGGCTGGCCAGAGCTACAGAATAAAGCAGGGATTTATTGAAAGGATCTCCTGCATGGATCCACCTTGGGCAGCACAAGAGCCCAGCCAGGGCTGCACCCAAGATGAACCCAAATGGTCCCAAAATGAACCCAAGATGAACCCAAATGGTCCCAAAATGGACCCAAGATGAACCCAAATGGTCCCAAAATGGACCCAAGATGAACCCAAATGGTCCCAAAATGCACGACCGGGCACGGGGTCTCTCCCTGGGATCAGTTCTGCTCCATTTGCATCTTGCAGTTCATGGTCCCATTCCAGCTTTAGCCCCTGCAGTCCCACCCTGCTCGTTTTTCTCTCTTCTGTTTGTGCTCTTGGGCTGAGATTTGGATCATTTGTCCTTGGTGCCCAGCTGGAGCAGGAATTGTTTTGTCTCCCTGCTCTGTGCACAGAGCTCAGCATCCCCTGATATGAAATCCAGACCCCACACTAAAGCAGCACAGAATGTGAAAAATAGAAAAGCCAAACCTGAGGCATCACCCTTGGCACTGGTGAACCTTCCCTGGGGCTGAGTGGCCTCACTGGGGACAAACCAGGACATCCCAGCTCCAGACCTTGGCCAGGTCCTGCTGAGCTCCAGGGACTCTCCTGAGGGATGGATCCCAGTTTGGGACCTCCCCCAGGACTGGCACGTTGGCACTGCTGGGGCTGAGGGTGGCTGTGCAGGTGGGTTTGGGAGGGGTGGGAAGGATTGAGGAGGAGGAGGAGGAGCAGGAGGTGCTGATGGAGCTGGAGCGGGCAGAAAATCATCTTCTACACCATCTGCTTCTCCAAGGGCTGCTTTGAGGTGGAATGGTGGGCATTGCCATGGGTGTGTTCCCAGGAAGTGGAGGAGATGGCCTTCACTGGCAAAATCAGGAGAAAGGGCAATCAAATAAAAAAAAATCAGGAGAAAGGGCAATAAAACCCAAATAAATCATGAGAAAGGGCAATAAAATCCAAAATTATCCAAAATCAGGAGAAAGGGCAATCAAATCCAAGTGGCCACTCCTGCATTTTGGCCACAATAACCCCCTGCAGTGTTACACCCTGGGGCCAGAGAGGCTGGGCAGTGCCCAGGCACAAAGGCACCTGCTGGGCAGCAGGGTGGGCAGGAGCCAGCAGAGTGCCCTGGGGGCCAAGAGGGCCAATGGCTCCTGGCCTGGATCAGGAATGGTGTGGCCAGCAGGAGCAGGGAGGTCACTGTGCCCCTGAGCTCAGCACTGCTGAGGGCACACCTCGAGTGCTGGGTCCAGCTCTGGGCCCTCAGTTTGGGAAGGACGCTCCCAAGAGATCCTTGAGATCCTTGAATGTGTCCAGAGGGGGAAACGAGGCTGGAGAGGGGCTGGGAACACAAACCCTGAGAGGAGCCCCTGAGGGAGCTGGGGGTGCCATGGAGAGAAGGAGACTCAGGGGTGCCCCCATCACCCCCACACCCCCTGAAAGGTGCCTGTGCTCAGCTGGGGCTGGGCTCTTTCTCCAGCAGCACTGACACAACCAGAGCACACAGCCTCGAGCTGCACCAAGGGCAATTTAGGCTGGATATCAGGAAAAAGTTCTGTACAGAAAGGGTGGTAAAGTTCTGGAATGTTCTGCCCAGGGAGGTGGTGGAGTCCCCGTGCCTGGGTGTGTTTAACAAGGCCTGGATGTGGCACTGGGGGCCAGGGTTGAGTTGAGGCGTTGGGGATGGGTTGGACTCGATGGTCTTGGAGGTCTCTTCCAGCCTGGGGATTGTGTGATTGTGTGTGATTCTGTGACAGTGAACAGAATCTGGTTCCTAGGGATGGTTTGAGGCAGCTGTGACCAGAGGCAGCCCAGGTGCAGAACACAGGGAGTGGGAGAAGGGAATTGGGAATGTTGGGGGAATCTGGGCACAGGGGCAGCAGAGACCCAGCAAGGGCTGCAGTCATCCCATCCCATCCCATCCCATCCCATCCCATCCCATCCCATCCCACCCCATCCCATCCCATTATCCCATCCCATCCCATCCCATCCCATCCCATCCCATCCCATTATCCCATCCCATCCCATCCCATCCCATCCCATCCCATCCCATCCCATCCCATTATCCCATCCCATCCCATCCCATCCCATTATCCCATCCCATCCCATCCCATCCCATCCCATCCCATTATCCCATCCCATCCCATTATCCCATCCCATCCCATCATCCCATCCCATCCCATCCCATCCCATCCCATCCCATTATCCCATCCCATCCCATCATCCCATCCCATCCCACCCCATCCCACCCCATCCCATCCCATCCCATCCCATCCCATCCCATCCCATCCCATCCCATCCCATCCCATCCCATCCCATCCCATCCCATCCCATCCCATCATCCCATCCCATTATCCCATTCCATCCCATCCCATCCCATCCCATCCCATCCCATCCCATCCCATCCCATTATCCCATTATCCCATAATCCCATAATCCCATTATCCCATAATCCCATTATCCCATTATCCCATAATCCCATAATCCCATTATCCCATAATCCCATTATCCCATTATCCCATAATCCCATTATCCCATAATCCCATTATCCCATTATCCCATTATCCCATTATCCCATTATCCCATCCCCAAGGATGAGCCTTTTCCCCCTCCTGTGGGGCTGATGCTGAGCAGAGCCTGCCAGGGCTGTGAGCCAGGCTCACCCTGAGCTCTCTCCCTCAGGCTCAGGCAGGTCCAGCACGACCCCAAGAGCTTTGGGTTCATCTGAGTTCTGGGGGAGCACCCGGGATTGGTTTTGTGTCCTTCTGGGGCTGGTTTGGTGGGGTTCTGAATTTGGGGTTCCTGTGTCCAGTTTGGAGGTTCCTCTGTCCAGTTTGGGGTCCCTGTGTCCAGTTTGGGATTCTGTGTCCAGTCTGAGGTTCTGTGTCCTCTTTGGAGGTTCCTGTGTCCAGCTTGGGGTCCCTGTGTCCAGTTTGGGGTCCCTGTGTCCAGCTTGGGGTCCCTGTGTCCAGTTTGGGGTCCCTGTGTCCAGTTTGTGCTCCCTGTGTTCAGTTTAGGGTTCTGTGTCCAGTTTGGGGTTCCTCTGTCCTGTTTGGGGTTCCTCTGTCCAGTTTGGGATTCCTCTGTCCAGTTTGTGGTCCCTGTGTCCAGTTTAGGGTTCTGTGTCCAGTTTGGGGTTCCTATGTCCAGTTTGTGCTCCCTGTGTCCAGTTTGTAGGTCCCTGTGTCCAGTTAGGGGTCCCTGTGTCCAGTTTGGGGTCCCTGTGTCCAGTTTGTGCTCCCTGTGTTCAGTTTAGGGTTCTGTGTCCAGTTTGGGGTTCCTGTGTCCAGTTTGTGCTCCCTGTGTCCAGTTTGGGGGTCCCTGTGTCCCTCCCTGGGGACACAGCTCACCTGCAGCAGGATGGGTTAAAAGCCACCCAAAACCCCTGCAGCCCTGGTGGGAAGATGGATCTGGCTGGGGTTGGGGAGCTCCCCCTTCCCAGGGGGAATTGCACACTTGGTTCCCATTTGGTGCCCCACAGCCCTTGTTCCAGCAGAACTCAGGTTCTTTTTTGGGAAAAAAACCCCAACACAACTTTGAATCCTTCTGGAGCCCATCCTCAGCTCACCCCAGAGCTGCTCTGAGCCTCGCCCAGAGCTGGGGCTGCTTTGGGGTCTGTCAGAGGAACCTTGCAGAGCCTGATCCTGTGGGGTTTTTGTTTGCTTTTGGCCAGGACTGCAGACCCATGCACTGCTTGCCCTATTGCTGCTTGTGCCAGCTGCAGCTTCATTCCCTGGGAAACAGGGCTGGGAGCTGGGCTCCTGCCTGGGGCTGTGGGGCTGGGTATGGGCTGGGGGTGAGATATGGGCTGGGGGTGAGATATGGGCTGGGGGTGAGATATGGGCTGGGGGGTGAGATATGGGCTGGGGGTGAGATATGGGCTGTGGGGTCACATCTGGGCTGGGGGGTGAGATATGGGCTGGGGGGTGAGATATGGGCTGTGGGGTGAGATATGGGCTGAGGGTGAGATATGGGCTGTGGGGTGAGATATGGGCTGAGGGTGAGATATGGGCTGGGGGGTGAGATTTGGGCTGTGGGGCTGGGTCTGGGCTGTGGGGTGAGATTTGGGCTGGGGGGTGAGATATGGGCTGGGGGGTCACATCTGGGCTGTCGGGTGAGATATGGGCTGTGGGGTGAGATATGGGCTGTGGGGTCAGATCAGGGCTGTGGGGTCAGATCAGGGCTGTGGGGCTGGGTCTGGGCTGTGGGGTCAGATCAGGTCTGTGGGGCTGGGTCTGGTCTGTGAGGTCAGATCTGGTCTGTGGGGTCGGATCAGGGCTGTGGGGTCAGATCTGGGTTGTGGGGCTGGGTCAGGGCTGTGGGGTCAGATCTGGCCTGTGGGGCTGGATCTGGTCTGTGGGGTCAGATCAGGTCTGTGGGGCTGGGTCTGGTCTGTGAGGTCAGATCTGGGCTGTGGGGTCAGATCAGGGCTGTGGGGTCGGATCAGGGCTGTGAGGCTGGATCTGGTCTGTGGGGTCAGATCTGGTCTGTGGGGTCAGATCTGGGCTGTGGGGTCAGATCTGGGCTGTGGGGTCAGATCTGGGCTGTGGGGTCAGATCTGGGCTGTGGGGTCAGATCTGGGCTGTGGGGTCGGATCAGGGCTGTGAGGCTGGATCTGGTCTGTGGGGTCAGATCTGGTCTGTGGGGTCAGATCTGGGCTGTGGGGTCAGATCTGGGCTGTGGGGTCAGATCTGGGCTGTGGGGTCGGATCAGGGCTGTGAGGCTGGATCTGGTCTGTGGGGTCAGATCTGGTCTGTGGGGTCAGATCTGGGCTGTGGGGTCAGATCTGGGCTGTGGGGTCAGATCTGGGCTGTGGGGTCGGATCTGGGGGCTGGGGTCCCATGGGGGCTCTCACTCCCTGGGGTCTCTTGCAGCGGGACGTCCCCCCTGGCCTGCCTGAATGCCATGCTGCACACCAACTCCCGCGGAGAGGAGGGCATCTTCTACAAGGTGCCAGGCAGGATGGGCGTCTACACCCTCAAGGTGAGTGCCAGGGGCAGGGTGGGGATGAATACACGATAGGGTGAGTGCCAGGGGCAGGGTGGGGATGAATGCACCCTCAGGGGGAGTGCCAGGGCAAAATGGGCATCTACACACCCTCAGGGGGAGTGCCAGGGGCAGGGTGGGTGATGAATACACCCTCAGGGGGAGTGCCAGGGGCAGGGTGGGGATGAATACACCCTCAGGGGGAGTGCCAGGGCAAAATGGGCACCTGCACAGCCTCAGGGTGAGTGCCAGGGGCAGGGTGGGCACCTGCACAGCCTCAGGGTGAGTGCCAGGGACAAAATGGGCACCTACACCCTCAGGGTGAGTGCCAGGGGCAAAATGGGCACCTACACCCTCAGGGTGAGTGCCAGGGGCAAAATGGGCACCTACAGCCTCAAGCTGAGTGCCAGGGACAAAATGGGCACCTGCACAGCCTCAGGGTGAGTGCCAGGGGCAAAATGGGCACCTACACACCCTCAGGGTGAGTGCCAGGGGCAAAGTGGGCACCTACACAACCTCAGGGTGAGTGCCAGGGGCAGGGTGGGGATGAATACACCCTCAGGGGGAGTGCCAGGGCAAAATGGGCACCTACAGCCTCAAGCTGAGTGCCAGGGGCAGGGTGGGTGATGAATACACCCTCAGGGGGAGTGCCAGCCTTGGGGCACAGCTTAAAAAAGGAGTTGGATCAGGATCCCGGAGTCCCCAGGGCTGGAAAATGCCAGTGGGATTTGTTGGATTAAGGGTTTTTTGATTCAGAGGTGGGGTAAATGAAAATGAAATGAAATGAAATGAATTAAAATGAAATAAAATAATAAAAAAATGAAATAAAATAGTAAATGAAAATAAAATGAAATAAATGGAAATTAAATGAATTGAAATAAAATAAAATACAATACAATAAAATATAATAGTAAATTAAATGAAAATAATATAAAATTTAAAAAATAAATGAAAATGAAATTAAATATATGAAAATATAATAAAATAGTAAATAAAGTAAAATAGTAAAGTAAATTATAATAAAAATAAGTGAAAATGAAATGAAATGAATTAAAGTGAAATAAAATAATAAAAAAATAAAATAAATAAAATAGTAAATTAAAATAAAATAGTAAATGAAAATAAAATAAAATAATTGGAAATAAATGAATTGAAATAAAATAAAATATAATAATAAATGATAATAATACAAAATTTAAAAAATAAATGAATATGAATATGAAATTAAGTACATGAAAATATAATAAAATAGTAAATAAAGTAAAATAGTAAATTAAATTATAATAAAATAAATGACAATAAAATGAAATAAAATAAAGTGGCATACATGAAATAAAATAAATGAACGTAAAATAAAATAAAATAAAATAAAGTGAAATATATGAAATAAAAGAAATGAAAATAAAATAAAAGTTTTTGGAACACCTCTCACTTACCCCATCTCTAAATCAAAAAACCCTTAATCCAACAGGACTGGATCCAAGCTGTACCCGATCCCCACCTTGTCCCCATCTCTTCCCTGGACACCTGCAGGGATGGGCACCCCAAACCCCTCTGGGCAGCCCCTGCCAAGGCCTGGCCCCCCTTTCCATGGGGAAATTGCTGCTGGTGTTCAGATTCTCCAGGACAATCCCAGAGGGGCCTGGCCCTGTTCCCTGGAGCAGGAACAGCCCCCCATCCTCAGCTGTGAGTGTGCAGCTCTTCACCCACAGAGCTCTTTGCTGATGGGAATTCCTGCCCCAGCAGGGAAGGAGGAATTGAAATGATAACGAAACAGTGAAACTCCAGCCCTGAGAGGGAAACTGCTCTGCTCTCAGCTTGTGTCTAGAGATGAGAAATCACCTTGTCCTCAGTGTCAGTCAGAGAGGGAAAAATGGGGAGTTGGCCTTAAAATAAGCTGTATTTTAAATACTGGAAGGAAGCTGGCTCACACCAGCTCACACCATTCCTGATTTGGGGTGCATTTGTCTCTGGAGCCCCCCCAGTGCCAGCCCTGCCATGGCAGGGACACCTCCCAGTGTGCCAGGGTGTGCCAGTGTCCAGCCTGGCCTGGGGCACTGCCAGGGATCCAGGCTGGGCACCCTGTGCCAGGGCCTGCCCACCCTGCCAGGGCACAATTCCCCATTCCCAATTTCCCATCCAGCCCTGCCCTGTGGCACTGGGAGCCATTCCCTGGCTCCTGTCCCTCCAGGCCTTGTCCCCAGTCCCTCTGCAGCTCTCCTGGAGCCCCTTCAGGCCCTGGCAGTGGCTCCAGGCTCTGCCCAGAGCTCAGTTTTTCCCTTTCACCCCCAGATCTGCACCCCCCAGGATTTGTGTGCTGAGAATCAGAAGCCCAGCCCGGAGCCATGGCAGGCAGCAGCACCTTGGGATGCCAGGATCCCAACTGGGTTGGGTGGGAAGGGAGCTCAGAGCCCCCCCAGTGCCAGCCCTGCCATGGCAGGGACACCTCCCAGTGTGCCAGGGTGTCCCAGTGTCCAGCCTGGCCTGGGGCACTGCCAGGGATCCAGGCTGGGCACCCTGTGCCAGGGCCTGCCCACCCTGCCAGGGCACAATTCCCCATTCCCAAGATCCCATCCAGCCCTGCCCTCTGGCACTGGGAGCCATTTATGCCAACCCTCCATGCCTTGTCCTGGAGTTGGTGTTCAGGGATGGGGAACATGGCAAAGGGAATTTGGGAGGTGACAGAGTTCAGGATGTGTGCCCCACATTCAGTGTTTACAGAACCCACAGAAAGCTTTGGGGCCAGCGCTGAGCAGCTGTGGGGCATTAAAAGGGTCACACTGAGTGAACAAACCCCTCTGGCTGTGGGGCTTTGCCCCTGTCCCTGCCCCTGGGGTGACCCTGCTGTGGCTCTGTGGTGTCCCCTGGCAGAAGGACATCCCAGACGGGCTGAAGGAGCTGTCGGAGGGCTCGGAGGAGAGCAGCGACGGCCACTCGGACTCGCAGAGCTCGGAGCGCAGCAGCTCCAGCAGCGACGGCTGCGCCACCAAGGACAGGAGGAAGAGCAGGTGGAAAAGGAAAGGTGAGTTCCTGTCTGCGGAGAGGAGGTTTAACCTGGGCTCTGCCTGGGAGCTGAGCATCCTCTGGCCTCACAGGGATCCCGGCTGAGCTGGGCTGCTCTGCTGCGCTGCTGCAGGTGGGCAGGAAGGGGACGGGGACCTGGGACGGGTACCTGAGTGGTGGTGGTGTTTGAACAGCCGGGGTCTGCTCAGGAAGGCAGGAGCCTCCCCTGGAATGGGAAATGTAAAGCCCCTCCCTCGGAATTATTATAATTTGCTTATCATTTGCTCATCATGATTCATTGTTATCAATAATATTATTAAACTATTATTAATGAATAGTTATATTTTAGTCTATTAAAATTATTATAATGTTACAAATTATTATATTTTATTATTGAATTTATAAACTTACTTATAATTTTATAAATTCTTATAAAATTATTATGATTATTATAAATTATAAGCTAATAATAATAATAATAATAATAATAATAATATATAAAATTTATATTATATATATTATATATAATTTGATAATTATATAATTATCAAATTATATATATTATAATTATAACTTATAATTATCAAATATATATATTTTTATATATAATTCTTATATAAAAATATTTTACAATTATATATAAAAATATAAAAATATATAAAATTATAATTATCTCAGGCAAAGATATGGGAGTAGGAATAGCAGTTATATAAAAATATATAAAAATATAAAAATATATAAAATTATAATTATCTCAGGCAAAGATATGGGAGTAGGAATAACAATTGTATAAAATATATAAAAATATATATTTTTATATATATTTTTATATATATATATATATATTTATATATATTTTATATATATATTATATATATATATATAAATAACAGTTATATAAAAATTATAAACTTATAATTATCAAATTATTATAATTTGCTTAATTATTATAATTGTTTAATCTTACTCTCAGGAAAGAGATATGGAATAGGAATAACAGTTCTTTATTAGAGAAGAAACTAAAAATTTATAAACTTATTATAAATTAAAAAAAACTTATTTCTAATTTTATAAATTCTTATAAAATTCTTATGATTATTATAAATTACAAGCAAATTATAATCATCAAATTATTATAATTTGCTTAATTATTATAATTGCTTAATCTTGCTCTCAGGAGAGAGATATATGGAGTAGGAATAACAGTTCTTTATTAGGGAAGAAAATAAAAATGTATAAACTTATTTATAATTTTATAAATTCTTATAAAATTCTTATGATTATTATAAATTATAAGCAAATTATAATTATCAAATTATTATAATTTGCTTAATTATTATAATTGCTTAATCTTGCTCTCAGGAGAGAGATATGGAATAGGAATAACAGTTCTTTATTAGGGAAGAAACTAAAAATTTATAAACTTATTTATAAATTAAAAAATATAAACTTATTTATAATTTTATAAATTCTTATAAAATTCTTATGATTATTATAAATTACAAGCAAATTATAATTATCAAATTACTATAATTTGCCTAATTATTATAATTGCTTAATCTTGCTCTCAGGCAAAGATATGGGAGTAGGAATAACAGTTCTATAAAAATATATAAAAATATATAAAAATAACAGTTATATAAAAATTATAAACTTATAATTATCAAATTATTATAATTTGCCTAATTATTATAATTGCTTAATCTTACTCTCAGGCAAAGATATGGGAGTAGGAATAACAGTTATATAAAAATATATAAATATTATATATTAAAAATATATAAAAATATAAAAATATATAAACTTATAATTATCTCAGGCAAAGATATGGGAGTAGGAATAACAGTTATATAAAAATATATAAATATTATATATAAAAAAAATATAAAAATATATTAACTTATAATTATCTCGGGCATAGATATGGGAGTAGGAATACCAGTTCTTTATTAGGGAAGAAAATAAAAATAAAATGAAAAAGGCAGTCCCACAGAAGAACACTGACAGAGCCAGAACCCTCCCTGGCACTGTCCCAGTTGAGATGCAGACAGTACAAAGCAGCACGCTCCATTTGCAGAAGGCTTCAAACTGTTTTTATTACAGCATGCAATATTTTTATACAGTCTTACAATCCTCATAAGTTTATACTTTACCCACTGGTCAGAAGAGACAAACAGAGTGCTCATTGGAACAGACAATTGCAGGTTCTCTTACTTATCCTTCCTTTCTTGGTTTCTGTGTCAAGGACCGTGGGAGGAAATTCCGTCAGGGGTAAACATGGACCCTCTTATCAAACTTCTCTCCCAGAAGTCACTGTAAAACCTCTCCCACCTGCCCCCCATGTGCCAGGGGGTGGCACAGCCCCATCCCATGGTGGCTCTGCCCTCCTGCAGTGCCAGCTGTGGTTTTCTGCTGGGGCAGGGATGCTGCTCAAGGGGGGAGTTTCTTCAGTTTCAGCATTTCATTTCCTTTATGCATCTGGAAGGGTTCTTCTCATTTCCTCCAGCAAACACCGCAGCTTCATGGCCTTGCTGCATGCAGAAAGTAACATTTAATACCCAGAAAGCTGCCATGAAGTGCAGGATTGAAGCAGGAATTGGGCTCAGCTCCATCCCAGGTGTGGCTCTTCACCCTGTCCTGCAGCAGGGATGAGTGGAGTGAAATGAGGGAGCCCCTGGCAGTGACCGTCCCAACTCCCATCCTGACTGTGGGGCACCAGCAGAGAGAGCCAGGGCTGCTGCTCCCAGAGATCCTCAAGGCTCCCTGAGCCTTTTCCTGCTGCTCTTATTTTCATTTGTTTGTAACCAGTGAGGTTACAATCCCCAAGCCACAGGGTCTGTGTCACCCTGATGGCCACAGAGAGGCCCCAGAAGGGGAACTGGGCTCGTGGGCTTCTCTTTGAGCTGGGTCTTAGGAGCTCTTGTTAGACTTGAGATTGTTTAGCTGCTCTGAATGGCATAAAATTAGCAGGGGGGCTTTGGAGGTAGTGTTAGAAACAGAAAAAGGTTTGAGAGAAGGCAAAATAACAAAATAACAAAGCTCCTCAGAGTGAGGAGGATTCCTCTGGAGCATCAGCCTGGAATGCAGCACTGCTCCAGGGCCATGGAGCACACAGAAACCTGGGACATGGAGCACATAAAATCCTCCTTGCTCATGAACAACACCCCAAATCCCAGGGCTGAGCTGGAGAACATCCCAAATCCCAGGGCTGAGCTGGAAAACCCCAAATCCCAGGGCTGAACTGGAGAACATCCCAAATCCCAGGGCTGAGCTGGAGAACATCCCAAATCCCTGGATTGAACTGGAGAACATCCCAAATCCCAGGGCTGAGCTGGAGAACACCCCAAATCCCAGGGCTGAACTGAACACCCCAAATCCCAGGGCTGAACTGGAAAACCCCAAATCCCTGGATTGAACTGGAGAGCACCCCAAATCCCAGGGCTGAACTGAACACCCCAAATCCCAGGGCTGAGCTGGAGAACATCCCAAATCCCAGGGCTGAGCTGGAGAACACCCCAAATCCCAGGGCTGAGCTGGAGAACACCCCAAATCCCAGGGCTGAACTGGAGAACCCCAAATCCCAGCACTGAGCTGGAGAACATCCCAAATCCCTGGATTGAACTGGAGAACATCCCAAATCCCAGGGCTGAAATGGAAAACCCCGAATCCCAAGATTGAACTGGAGAACATCCCAAATCTAAGGGCTGAACTGGAGAACATCCCAAATCCAAGGGCTGAAATGGAGAACATCCCAAATCCCTGGGCTGAGCTGGAGAACACCCCAAATCCCAGGGCTGAACTGGAGAATATCCCAAATCCCAGGGCTGAACTGGAGAACACCCCAAATCCCAGGGCTGAGCTGGAGAACATCCCAAATCCCAGGGCTGAGCTGGAAAACCCCAAATCCCAGGGCTGAACACCCCAAGCCCAGCTCAGCCCTGTGTGAGGCTGGGCTCAGCAGCACCCCCAGCCTCTGGGACCAGCCCATGCCCAGGTTTTGGTGGGAAGCAGAGCTCAGACAAGGCACGGGTTGTTCCTGCAGGCTCTCAGGAGCAGAGCTGGGCTGTGAGGGGAGGGAATGGAGGTGGGGAGCAGAGAGGGGCAGGCAGGAGCTGCCTGAGCCCTCCATGATCATCCCCAGCAGAGCAGGAAGCGTGGCCAGATAACATCAGCAGCCATTTCCTTATTTGTGCAAAAAAAACCAAGAGCTCTGGCAGCACAAAGCACCCCTGGGATTTGGGGAGGGAGAGCAGAGCCCTGGGTGCCTCTGCAGAGCCCCAGGAGCCCCAGGAGCAGCAGGAATGTTCATGGAGCAGCTCCAGGCAGGTAAGGGGAGAAGGGCCCAGTGGAGGAATGTGTCCCTTGGTGATGGAGTGACTAAATTATTCTTTGTCTGCTTAAAAAGGCAAAAAGCTCAGAAGTTTGTCTCTCAATTTAGGTACTAAGACACCTCATAGGACCTTTTGGAGTTCACCTCAGGCCTGGGGCTGTCTGATTAGACAGAGGCCAAGAGGTCCCACCTGGTTAATTCACTAGAAAAGGAAGAGAGCAAAGGAAATAATCGCTTTTGTGGGGTGTTTTAGCAGGAGCAAGAACCTCTTACCCCTGGCTTTCATGGAGCTTCTCTACAGACCATGGAGTCCCAGCTGTGCCCAATGCCCACCTTGTCCCCAGCCCAGGGCACTCAGTGCCACATCCAGGTGACACCTGCAGGGATGGGCACCCCAAACCTCCCTGGGCAGCCCCTGCCAAGGCCTGAGCCCCCTTTCCATGCAGAAATTCCTGCTGGTGTCCACCCTGAGCCTGCCCTGGCCCAGCCTGAGGCCATTTCCCCTTGTCCTGTCCCTGTTCCCTGGGAGCAGAGCCCGACCCGCCCTGGCTGTGCCCTCCTGGCAGGGACTTGTGCAGAGCCACAAGGGCCCCCTGAGCCTCCTTTGCTCCAGGCTGAGCCCCTGCCCAGCTCCCCCAGCCCCTGCTGGGGCTCCATTCCCTGCCCAGCTCCCTCAGCCCCTGCTGGGGCTCCATTCCCTGCCCAGCTCCCTCAGCCCCTGCTGGGGCTCCATTCCCTGCCCAGCTCCCTCAGCCCCTCCTGGGGCTCCATTCCCTGCCCAGCTCCCTCAGCCCCTCCTGGGGCTCCATTCCCTGCCCAGCTCCAGCCCCTGCAGGTCTCTCATGTCAGGAGGGGCCCAGAGCTGCCCCAGCCCTGGAGGTGCCCCAGCAGTGCCAGCACAGGGGACGGGCACTGCCCTGGCCCTGCTGCCACCCCAGAGCTGGCACAGCCCAGGGGCCATTGGCCAATTCCCTGTGCTGAGCAGTGGCACTGGCCGGGCTTTGGGACAGAGCCTGGCACCTTTGGCAGCTCTGATCCTTTGGGCAGCTGGCAGGGTCTGTGTCACACTGAGCTGCCACCAGCAGTGGTGGCAGCAGCTCCACGTAAATCCTGTGTCCAGTGGGACTTGCTTGTCATGAATGCTCTGAATTGGATTGAGTAGAAGTTTGATGTATAAACTACATTCCATAAATATACAGAGAAATGCAGAGTGTGGGGACATGAGGAGTCCTCAGAACCATTGCTGGAGGTTGCAGGATTTGCCCTGAGTGACCCAAAACATCCAGGTGGGATCAGGCTCTGCTCCCAGGGACCAGGGACAGGACAAGGGGGAAATGTATTGGGTTTGCTGGGAATGTCCCAACGAGGGCAGGAATGGTGAATGTGACTCCATGTTCTCAGAAAGCTGATTTATTACTGTATGATACTATATTATATTAAAGAATACAGAAAGGACACCTACAGAATGCTAAAAAGATAATAATGAAAACTTGGAACTCTTTCCAGAATCTCGACACAGCTTGGCCCTGATTGGCCAAAGAGTCAAAACAACCCACAGCAGAATCCAATGAAACAATCACCTGTGGGTAAACAATCTCCAACACATCCCACATGTGAACACAACACAGGAGAAGCAAATGAGATAAGAATTGTTTTCCTTTTTCTCTGAGGTTTCTCTGCTTCCCAGGAGAAAAATCCTGGGCAAAGGGATTTTCCAGAGAATGTGAATGCCACAGAAATGGCCTCAGGGCAGGCTCAGGGTGGACACCAGGAGGAATTTCCGCATGGAAAGGGGGCTCAGGCCTTGGCAGGGGCTGCCCAGGGAGGTTTGGGGTGCCCATCCCTGCAGGTGTCACCTGGATGTGGCACTGAGTGCCCTGGGCTGGGGACAAGGTGGGCATTGGGCACAGCTGGGACTGGATGGGCTGGGAGGGATTTTCCAGCCTCAGGGATCCTGGGATTTCTGGCATTTCTCCTGCACTGGCTGCTCAGAGCAGCTTTGCCCGTCAGCAGCAGCAGAGTCCTGACCTGCAGTGACCCTCCCAGCCCATCCTTGCCCTCTGAAGGTCTGGGAGCAATAATAACTCAGTTTTTATTTGAAATTCTTCCTTTGGCTCTCCTCCATTCCGTGTTTGCAGTGATGTCATTCCCTGTGCTTCCTGCTCAGAATTCCTCAGAGCTCTGAGGAGCCCTCCTGAAGAGCTTCAGTTCTCAGCTGGGCTCCTTGGCAAGGATTTCCTTCCAGTCAGATTTCCTTGTGTTTCCATCATTTGTGGGAAATGAAACCTTTCAAAGTGAAGGACAGGAGTTAATGCTGCACACATCTGTGCCCTCAGTGACAACCTGGGCACACTCCCTGTGCCCTCTGGGTTTGTCATCTCCCAGCACAGGGGTTCAGAGAGTCATGGAATGGGTTGGGTTGGGACCTCAGAGCCCCCCCAGTGCCACCCCTGCCATGGCAGGGACACCTCCCAGTGTGCCAGGGTGTGCCAGTGTCCAGCCTGGCCTTGGGCACTGCCAGGGATCCAGGCTGGGCACCCTGTGCCAGGGCCTGCCCACCCTGCCAGGGCACAATTCCTCATTCCCAAGATCCCATCCAGCCCTGCCCTGTGGCACTGGGAGCCATTCCCTGGCTCCTGTCCCTCCAGGCCTTGTCCCCAGTCCCTCTGCAGCTCTCCTGGAGCCCCTTCAGGCCCTGCCAGGGGCTCCAGGCTCTGCCCAGAGCTCAGTTTTTCCCTTTCACCGCCCAGATCTGCACCCCCAGGATTTGTGTGCTGAGAATCAGAAGCCCAGCCCGGAGCCATGGCAGGCAGCAGCACCTTGGGATGCCAGGATCCCAACTGGGTTGGGTGGGAAGGGAGCTCAGAGCCCCCCCAGTGCCAGCCCTGCCATGGCAGGGACACCTCCCAGTGTGCCAGGGTGTGCCAGTGTCCAGCCTGGCCTGGGGCACTGCCAGGGATCCAGGCTGGGCACCCTGTGCCAGGGCCTGCCCACCCTGCCAGGGGAGAGTGAGGCAGTGCCCAATGAATTATTCAATAGTTAAGAGTGAGTTCATAGTTAAAGAATGAGTCAACAGTTAAACAATCAGTCAATGGTTGAAGAATCAGTTGATGATTGAAGGAGCAGCCACTGGTTGATCCTCCCCTCTCAGAGCATGGCCCACAGCAGCTCCCTGAGTCCCAGGAACCCCTCAGTGCCTGGTGTGTGCTGCGGTTCCTGCTGGGCTCCACACCTGAGTGTCCCCAGAGTGTGGTGGCCACGGCTGGCCCAGGGACAGCTCTGTGCCACCACTGGGGTTCCTCTCCTCTCTCTCTCTGGGTTCATTTGGTGTTGGCTGAACCAGGAGGAGCCCCCAGAATCTGCTCCTGCTGGCTTTGGGCTGCTTCCCAGGGGATCTGATGCCTTGGGCAGGCTGAGCTGGAGCAGAGGCTGGCCAGAGCTACAGAATAAAGCAGGGATTTATTGAAAGGATCTCCTGCATGGATCCACCTTGGGCAGCACAAGAGCCCAGCCAGGGCTGCACCCAAGATGAACCCAAATGGTCCCAAAATGCCCGACTGGGCACGGGCTCTGTCACTGGGATCAGTTCTGCTCCATTTGCATCTTGCAGTTCATGGTCCAGTTCCAGCTTTAGGTTATCAAGTCCCATCCTTCTTGTTTTTCTCTCTTCTGTTTGTGCTCTTGGGGCTGAGATTTGGATCATTTGTCCTTGGTGCCCAGCTGGAGCAGGAATTGTTTTGTCTCCCTGCTCTGTGCGCAGAGCTCACCATGCCCTGATATGAAATCCAGACCCACACACTAAAGCAGCACAGAATGTGAAAAATAGAAAAGCAAAAGAATAAAGCAGGGATTTATTGAAAGGATCTCCTGCATGGATCCCCCTTGGGCAGCACAAGAGCCCAGCCAGGGCTGCAGCCAAGATGAACCCAAATGGTCCCAAAATGAACCCAAGATGAACCCAAATGGTCCCAAAATGCACAACTGGGCATGGAGTCTCTCACTTTGATCAGTTCTGCTGCATTTGCGTCTTGCAGTTAATTTATATTTATGTCTATATTTATACCTATATTTATATTTATAATGTTGTATTTTTAGTGTTATATTTTAATTTACTATTTATATTTATAGCTCTATTTACATTTTATATATTTAAAGTTCTATATTAAAATTTGTATTTTATTTACATTCACTATTTATATTTACGTCCATATTTATATTTGTATAAAACATTTATATTTAGATTTAGATTTATAACTATCTTTATATTATTGTATTTACACTTTCCTATTTATATTGATATATTTATGTTTACAGCGATATTTACATTTATATATTGTTTATATATTTATATTTATTTCACAGTATTTTATTTACATTTACTACTTATTTCTGTCTATATTTATATTTATACTTATAGGTTTTATATCTATATATACATTTACTTTTATATTTGCATTTATAATGTTATATTTATTGTGTTATATTTTTAATTATAATTATATTTATAATTCTATTTATATCTTTATTTACACATTTATATTTACATTTAGTTTTATATATTTTTATTTACAATTTATATTCTATTTACATTTGGTATTTATAGTTATATTTACATTTATATTTATAGTTATGGTTATATTTATATTATATTTATAATATTATAATTATATTTATATTTATTTTATATTTATCTTTGTATTTATTTTTATTATTTTGTATTTGCTAAATGCAAGCTGGAGGTTGAGTTCCTGCTTATATTTATATTTATTTTTATTTTTATTTTTATTTTTATTTTTGTATTTATTTTTATTATTTTGTATTTGGTAAACCCAAGCTGGAGGTTGAGCTCCTGCTTATATTTATATTCATATCTATATTTATATTTATAATTCATGTCTACATTTATATGTATATTTATATTTACATTTACAATTATATATTTATATATTTATATTTATATTTATATTTATATTTATATTTATATTTATATTTATATTTATATTTATATTTATATTTATATTTAATTTCCGTGTCCCGCAGTGCCGTCGCGCCTGCCCCCCGCGGGCTCCCCGCAGCCCGGCTGCCCCTCCCCGTCCATTCCGGCCAAGGGCCTCTCCTCCTCCCAGAAGCACAGCAAGAAGGCCCTCAAGCAGGTCAGTCAGTGCCTCAGTTTCCCTGCAGGGATGGAGCCCCCTGGGCGTTCTGTGGGGTGCCTGATCCCTGTGCCCTGTGGGGTGGCTGATGGCTCTGTGTGTGCCCTGTGGGGTGGCTGATGGCCCTGTGTGTCCCCTGTGGGGTGGCTGATGGCCCTGTGTGTCCCCTGTGGGGTGGCTGATGCCCCTGTGTGTGCCCTGTGGGGTGGCTGATGCCCCTGTGTGTGCCCTGTGGGGTGGCTGATGCCCCTGCGTGTCCCCTGTGGGGTGGCTGATGGCTCTGTGTGTGCCCTGTGGGGTGGCTGATGCCTCTGTGTCTCCTGTGGGGTGGCTGATGCCCCTGTGTGTGCCCTGTGGGGTGGCTGATGCCCCTGTGTGTCCCCTGTGGGGTGGCTGATGCCCCTGCGTGTCCCCGTGTGTCCCTGCAGGCCCTGAAGCAGCAGCAGCAGAAGCAGCAGCAGCAGCAGCAGCAGCAGCAGCAGCAGTGCCGGGCGGGCCTGGGGCCGGGCCTGGCCCTGCCCTCCAGCCAGCACGTCCTGCTCAAGGCCAAGGCCACCCCTGGGAGGTCAGGTACGTGTGGGCACTGCCAGGGGGGCAGCAAGGCAAACTGCTCCTTTCTGCACCTTCCTCTGGGCTCTGGAGCCTTCAGCTCCTGCCCCAGGGCTTGGGGAACCCTCAGCATCTGCCTCAGGGCTTGGGGAACCTTCAGCTCCTGCCCCAGGGCTTGGGGAACCATCAGCTGCTGCCCCAGGGCTTGGGGAACCATCAGCTCCTTCCTCAGCTCCTGCCCCAGGGCTTGGGGAACCCTCAGCTTATGCCTCAGGGCTTGGGGAACCTTCAGCTCCTGCCCCAGGGCTTGGGGCACCATCACCTGCAGCTTCAGGGCTTGGGGAGCCATCAGCTTCTGCCTCAGGGCTTGGGGCACCATCAGCTGCAGCTTCAGGCTTGGGGCACCATCAGGTTCTGCCTCAGGGCTTGGGGAACAATCAACTCCTGCCCTAGGGATTGGGGCACCTTCAGCTCCTGCTGCATGGATTGGGGCTGTGGGGGATGCACCGGGTAAGGACAGACCTTGGGGAGATCTTGGATGATCTTGGGTGGATCTTGGATGGATCTTGGATGATTTTGGATGGATCTTGGATGGATCATGGATGGATTTTGGATGGATCTTGGATGGGTTTTGGATGGATCTTGAATGGATTTTGGATGGATCGTGGATGGATTTTGGATGGATCTTGAATGGATCTTGGATGGATATTGGATGGATCTTGGATGGATTTTGGATGGATCTTGGATGGATCATGGATGGATTTTGGAGGGATCTTGGAGGGATCTTGGATGGATCTTGGATGGATCTTGGATGGATTTTGGATGGATCTTGGATGGATTTTGGATGGATTTTGGATGGATCGTGGATGGATCTTGGATGGATCATGGATGGATTTTGGATGGATTTTGGATGGATCTTGGATGGATCTTGGATGGATTTTGGATGGATCGTGGATGATCTTGGATGTCTCTGGAATGGCTCTGGCTGTGCCTTTGGCTGGTTCAAAGCTGCTCCCAGTGCTCAGGGACTTTCCCAGTCACCTGAACCCCATGCAGGGGCCTTCTCCTGGTGGTTCTGTTCTGGGATTTCTCCTGGTGGTTCTGATTGGGAGATTCTCCTGGTTATTTCTTTTTGGGGTTCTCTTGCTACTTATGTTTGGAGATTTCTCCTGTTATTTATAGTTGGGAGTTTCTCCTGGTGTTTATAGTTGGGAATTTCTCCTGGTTATTTCTGTTTGGGGTTCTCCTGCTATTTATGTTTGGGGATTTCTCCCAAAGTTCATATTTGGGAGTTTCTCCTGGTGTTTTTGTTGATGATTTCTCCCAATGTTCATATTTGGGAGTTTCTCCTGGTGTTTTTGTTGATGATTTCTCCCAGTGTTCATATTTGGGAGCTTCTCCTGGTGTTTCTGTTGATGATTTCTCCCAGTGTTTATATTTGGGAGGGAGTTTCTCCTGGTATTGATGTTTTCTGAAGTTCCTCCTCATCCTGCAGGGTGGGTTCCATGTCCTGTTCCCATCTGGAACAGGATCCCCGAGGGGTTTCCAGAATTTGTGGTGTCAGGGGGCAGTGAGGTCTCTGCTCTGCTCTGGCTGCTCCAGCAGGGCAGGAGCTCCCTGCCAGCACCAGGTTTTCCATGGTATCCCAAATTCTTGGTACTTATTCCAGCCAGCTTTCCCTGATTGCTTTCCAGAGTAGCTGAATTCCCTGGCACCTGCCCAGTTCCCTGGCACCTCTGCAATTCCCTGGCACCTGCCCAGTTCCCTACCACCTGTGGAATTCCCTGGCACCTCCCCAGTTCCCTACCACCTGTGGAATTCCCTGGCACCTCTGGAATTCCCTGGCACCTGCCCAATTCTCTGGTACCTGCAGAATTCCCTGGCACCTGCTGGATTCCCTGGCCTGGGGCAGGCTCAGTGCCCCAGACAATCCCTGGCAGGGCTCAGCATTCCAGCCCCATTCCCTGCAGGCAGCTGGGCTGTGGGCACACATCCAGCTTGTGCCAGTCCCTCTCCAAGCCAGGGCAATTCCAGTGTCCCCATTCCAAGCCAGAGCAATTCCCAGTGTCCCCATCCCAGCCCCAGTGTCCCCATTCCTATCCCAGTGTCCCCATTCCAAGCCAGGGCAATTCCAGTGTCCCCATCCCAGCCCCAGTGTCCCCATTCCAGTCCCAGTGTCCCCATCCCAGTTCCAGTGTCCCCATTCCAGCCCCAGTGTCCCCATCCCAGCCCCAGTGTCCCCATTCCAAGCCAGGGCAATTCCAGTGTCCCCATTCCAAGCCAGAGCAATTCCCAGTGTCCCCATCCCAGTCCCAGTGTCCCCATTCCAAGCCAGGGCAATTCCAGTGTCCCCATTCCAAGGCAGGGACAATTCCCAGTGTTCCCATTCCAGTCCCAGTGTCCCCATTCCAAGCCAGGGCATTCCCAGTGTCCCCATTCCAGTCCCTGTATCCCCATTCCAGCTTGTGCCAGTCCCTTCCAAGCCAGGGCAATTCCATTGTCCCCATCCCAGTCCCAGTGTCCCCATTCCAAGGCAGGGGCAATTTGCAGTCTCCCCATCCCAGTCCCAGTGTCCCCATTCCAGTCCCAGTGTCCCCATCCCAGTCCCAGTGTCCCCATCCCAGCCCCAGTGTCCCCATTCCTATCCCAGTGTCCCCATTCCAAGCCAGGGCAATTCCAGTGTCCCCATCCCAGTCCCAGTGTCCCCATCCCAGTTCCAGTGTTCCCATCCCAGCCCCAGTGTCCCCATTCCAGCCCAGTGTCCCCATCCCAGTCCCAGTGTCCCCATCCCAGTCCCAGTGTCCCCATTCCAAGGCACGGGCAATTCCAGTGTCCCCATCCCAGCCCCAGTGTCCCCATCATAATCATCTGTGTTTGCATTTCCTGGGAGATCTTTGGCAGTGTCCTGGGCAGGGCAGGGCAGGATTTTCCAGGAGCCCTGAGGAGCTGGGAGTGCCCAGGAGCTGCCCTGAGCCTCAGCCCGGGCTCCTGGGGCTCATCCTGGGCAGAATCTCTGCTCCCTGTTCAGGGTGCCAGGGCCAGGGGGGTTTGCCCTTCCTGCTGTGTAACTCCAGCCTTGGATGCTTTCCCCAGGCTCAGTCTGGAGCTTTTCCTGCTCCCCCCAGGCTTTTCCTGCCTCCAGGCTTTTCCTGCTCCCCCCAAGGCTTTTCCTGGAGTTCCTTCTCACCTGGTTCCTTGCCCTTCCTGCTGTGTAACTCCAGCCTTGGATGCTTTCCCCAGGCTCAGTCTGGAGCTTTTCCTGCTCCCCCCAGGCTTTTCCTGCCCCCAGGCTTTTCCTGCTCCCAGGCTTTTCCTGGAGTTCCTTCTCAGCTGGTTCTTTGTCCTTCCTGCTGGTAATTCCAGCCTTAGGAGCCTTTTCCCAGGCTCAGTCTGGTTCTTTTCCTGCTCCCAGGCTTTTCCTGGAGTTCTTCCTCAGCTGGTTCCTTGTCCTTCCTGCTGTGTAACTCCAGCCTTGGATGCTTTCCCCGGGCTCAGTCTGGAGCTTTTCCTGCTCCCCCCAGGCTTTTCCTGCTCCCAGGCTTTTCCTGCCTCCAGACTTTTCCTGGAGCTCTTCCTCAGCTGGTTCCTTGCCCTTCCTGCTGGTAATTCCAGCCTTGGATACTTTCTCCAGGCTCAGTCTGGAGCTTTTCCTGCTCCCCCCAGGCTTTTCCTGCTCCCAGGCTTTTCCTGGAGCTCTTCCTCAGCTGGTTCCTTGTCCTTCCTGCTGTGTAACTCCAGCCTTAGGAGCCTTTTCCCAGGCTCAGTCTGGAGCTTTTCCTCCCTCCAGGCTTTCCTTCTCCCAGGCTTTTCCTACTCCCAGGCTTTTCCTGCCTTCAGACTTTTCCTACTTCCAGGCTTTTCCTGGAGCTCTTCCCCAGCTGGTTCCAGGTGGCATTGGTGTGTTCAGGAGCCCCCTCAGGCTGTAAATCCCTCCCTGCCAAGGCCTGGAAGGTTCCTCCTGTGTGGTTTCTCCATGAGGTTCCTTCTCCCCCATCCCTGTGGTGCTGCCCAGGGACAGCCCCCAGCAGGGACATGGGAGGTGTGGAGAGAGCAGGGAATCAAATGGAGGGAGGGAGGCAACAACTTGCACAATTTCAGGGGTTTATTCAGAGCTGGAAGAGCTTGTGTGAGGCAGGGAAGGGAAGGAGAGGAACCAGGATGGGGAACTGAGCCCTGGGAAGAGGAGGAGGAGTTCCCCAGGGTGGGCAAGGACAAAAGCTGCAGGAGAGGGGTGAAGTTCAGCAAGGACAGGGGAGCTTTGGAGAGATTTCCCTGCCAGGAGCACTGTTAGCCCTGAAGTGTGAATGGAGCCATGCCTGGGTCAGATGAGAGGGGAAAGAAACTGGAATTAACTGGGAAATGGGCCCAAAGCAGGTGGGATGTGCCTGTCCATGCCTTTGGTTTGGGACATCCTGGTGGCTCCAAGGGATCTCCTGCATTCAGCTGCAGGGCAGGAGCCCTCCAGGAGCTCAGGAATGGCTGTGCTGGGGATGCAGGGGTGGCTCTGGGTGCTCCATCCCCTCCAGGAGCTCAGGAATGGCTGTGCTGGGGATGCAGGGCTGGCTCTGGGAGCTCCATCCCCTCCAGGAGCTCAGGAATGGCTGTGCTGGGGCTGCAGGGGTGGCTCTGGGTGCTCAAGGAGCTCAGGAATGGCTGTGCTGGCACTGCTGGGGCTGCAGGGCTGGCTCTGGGAGCTCAAGGAGCTCAGGAATGGCTGTGCTGGCTGTGCTGGGGCTGCAGGGCTGGCTCTGGGAGCTCCATCCCCTCAGGAGGATGCTCCTGCACGGTCCCCCTGTGCATGCCCCTGCTCCATGTGTCCCTTTCTGGCAGGTTGGGAAGGGAAGCAGACAGATGGACATTCCAGCAGCCCCCCAAACTCCACCTGCAGCTCCTCGCCCTCGGTGAAGCTCGAGAACTCCCTGCCAGGGCTGCCCAAGAAGCCCTTCCCCAGATCTGACAGGCTCCATGCAAGTAAGAGATGGATTCCCTGCTTCTCCTGCTTTCCCAGGGCTTTGGCTGCTCCAGTGCCAGGGCAAAACCCAAACCAGCAAAACAGAGTGGAGTGTGCTGATGGCATTGCTGAGGGACCCTGGGAGGGGCTGCCAGGCTGCTGGAATTGGGACAAATAATTCACAATTCCATCCTCAAATCAGCCCTTCCCAGCTGGGCCTCTCCTGGGAATTGCCAGCTGTTGGACCTGCATTATTTGTGGGGTTTTAATGTACTTGCACACTCTAAGGACATGAAAAAGGGAAAAGAAATTCCTCCCTGGGTCTCCATGCTGGGATTTGGCTCCCAGTCCTTTCCTGGAGCTTTCTCAGCCCTCCCAACCTTCCTGGTTCCTGTTGCATTCTCCAGGGGTGGGACTGGCCCTGGGGAATTTGGGGATATTCTTACAAAGGAATGGAATGTCCTGAGGGGGGGGAACCCCCAAGGATGGTGGAATCAGCTCCTGGTGCTGCCCGTGTGATCCCAGCAATCCGACCCTGGCCATCCCTGGCTGTCCAAAGGAGCTCGGGCAGGGCTGGGGATGTGCCCATTCCCAGGGCTGGGGATGTGCCCATTCCCAGGATTAGGGATGTGCCCATTCCCAGGGTTTGGGATGTGCCCATTCCCAGGATTGGGGATGTGCCCATTCCCAGGATTAGGGATGTGCCCATTCCCAGGGCTGGGGATGTGCCCATTCCCAGGATTAGGGATGTGCCCATTCCCAGGATTAGGGATGTGCCCATTCCCAGGATTAGGGATGTGCCCATTCTCAGGGTTTGTGATGTGCCCATTCCCAGGATTAGGGATGTGCCCATTCCCAGGATTAGGGATGTGCCCATTCCCAAGATTGGGGATGTGCCATTCCCAGGATTAGGGATGTGCCCATTCCCAGGACTGGGGATGTGCCCATTCCCAGGATTGGGGATGTGCCCATCCCCAGGATTGGGGATGTGCCCATTCCCAGGGTTTGGGATGTGCCCATCCCCAGGATTAGGGATGTGCCCATTCCCAAGATTAGGGATGTGTGCCCATTCCCAGGATTAGGGATGTGCCCATTCCCAGGGTTAGGGATGTGCCCATTCCCAGGGTTGGGGATGTGCCCATTCCCAAGATTAGGGATGTGCCCATTCCCAGGGTTTGTGATGTGCCCATTACCAGGATTAGGGATGTGCCCATTCCCAGGGTTTGTGATGTGCCCATCCCCAGGATTAGGGATGTGCCCATTCCCAAGATTAGGGATGTGTGCCCATCCCCAGGATTAGGGATGTGCCCATTCCCAGGGTTAGGGATGTGCCCATTCCCAGGATTAGGGATGTGCCCATTCCCAGGGTTTGGGATGTGCCCATTCCCAGGATTAGGGATGTGCCCATTCCCAGGATTAGGGATGTGCCCATTCCCAGGGTTTGGGATGTGCCCATTCCCAGGATTGGGGATGTGCCCATTCCCAGGATTAGGGATGTGCCCATTCCCAAGATTAGGGATGTGCCCATTCCCAGGACTGGGGATGTGCCCATTCCCAGGATTAGGGATGTGCCCATTCCCAGGATTAGGGATGTGCCCATTCCCAGGGTTGGGGATGTGCCCATTCCCAGGATTAGGGATGTGCCCATTCCCAGGATTAGGGATGTGCCCATTCCCAGGGCTGGGGATGTGCCCATTCCCAGGGCTGGGGATGTGCCCATTCCCAGGATTAGGGATGTGCCCATTCCCAAGTTTAGGGATGTGCCCATTCCCAGGATTAGGGATGTGCCCATTCCCAAGATTAGGGATGTGCCCATTCCCAGGGTTGGGGATGTGCCCATTCCCAGGGTTTGGGATGTGCCCATTCCCAGGGCTGGGGATGTGCCCATTCCCAGGGTTTGGGATGTGCCCATTCCCAGGGTTTGGGATGTGCCCATTCCCAGGGTTGGGGATGTGCCCATTCCCAGGATTAGGGATGTGCCCATTCCCAGGATTAGGGATGTGCCCATTCCCAGGGTTTGTGATGTGCCCATTCCCGGGGTTTGTGATGTGCCCATTTCCAGGATTGGGGATGTGCCCATTCCCAGGATTAGGGATGTGCCCATTCCCAGGGTTTGGGATGTGCCCATTCCCAGGATTAGGGATGTGCCCATTCCCAGGATTAGGGATGTGCCCATTCCCAGGATTGGGGATGTGCCCATTCCCAGGGTTAGGGATGTGCCCATTCCCTGGGGCAGTGCCCAGCAGCCTCTGGCCAAGATCCTTTCCTGAGGTCCATCCCAAATGCCCCTGGCCCAGCTCCAGCTGTTCCCTCACTCTGAGCTCTCTGTCACTGTGCAGAACAGGCACTTGCACAGAGCAGCAGAGTCCAAAAGAAATCTCCAGCAGCAAATTGGCTTTAACTGGGGACTTTTGGATGATTGCTGTGGCCAAAAGGAGCTGTAGGAACCCTCCTGAGAAGCCAGGGTGCCAAGGGAGGTGGGCTGAGGGGGGATGGAGAGTTCTGAGCCTGGATCTCCCAGCTCTGATGGTGTTAGAGAATTCTCCTGAGGTAGAAATCACTTTCAGATTTAGATGAAGGGGTTGGGCTGGTTTAGCCTGTTTAGTCCAGAGCTTGCTGAGCCAGGTCTGTGCCTGTGGGAAGGTGACAACAGCCCCAGTCCTGGGCATGGGGGGGACAGGGGACAGCAGGGAAGGGACTTGTGCAAGAGCTCAGCTCCCCCCAGCTCCTGAGAACTTGTCTGGGGAACCAATCCACAGATTCACCAGACCCTCATGGGGTTGTGTTTGGGGTGATGCCTTGGGCAGGCTGAGCTGGAGCAGAGGCTGGCCAGAGCTACAGAATAAAGCAGGGATTTATTGAAAGGATCTCCTGCACGGATCCCCCTTGGGCAGCACAGGAGCCCAGCCAGGGCTGCACCCAAGATGAACCCAAATGGTCCCAAAATGAACCAAAATGGTCCCAAAATGAACCCAAGATGAACCCAAGATGAACCCAAATGGTCCCAAAATGGACACCCAGTCATGGGCTCTGTCACTGGGATCAGTTCTGCTCCATTTGCATCTTGCAGTTCATGGTCCAGTTCCAGCTTTAGCCCCTGCAGTCCCACCCTGCTCGTTTTTCTCTCTTCTGTTTGTGCTCTTGGGCTGAGATTTGGATCATTTGTCCTTGGTGCCCAGCTGGAGCAGGAATTGTTTTGTCTCCCTGCTCTGTACGCAGAGCTCAGCATCCCCTGATATGAAATCCAGACCCCACACTAAAGCAGCACAGAATGTGAAAAATAGAAAAGCTAAAGAATAAATCAGGGATTTATTGAAAGGATCTCCTGCATGGATCCACCTTGGGCAGCACAAGAGCCCAGCCAGGGCTGCACCCAAGATGAACCCAAATGGCCCCAAACAAATGGATGCCCTCTCATGAGGTCTCCCACCTGAGGCATCAGGGAAATCCCCATGTGACAGATCATTTCACCTGTGTGCAGAGGCCCAGGGAGCACCGGGACAGCTCCCATGGTGACAGCCCTGTGCCCAGGGCTGACCAGGTGTGTTGTGCTGCCCCAGAGCAGGGCAGTGAGGCTGACCAGGTGTGTTGTGCTGCCCTAGAACAGGGCAGTGATGCTGACCAGGTGTGTTGTGCTGCCCTAGAACAGGGCAGTGATGCTGACCAGGTGTGTTGTGCTGCCCCAGAGCAGGGCAGTGATGCTGACCAGGTGTGTTGTGCTGCCCTAGAACAGGGCAGTGATGCTGACCAGGTGTGTTGTGCTGCCCTAGAACAGAACAGGGCAGTGATGCTGACCAGGTGTGTTGTGCTCCCCCAGAGCAGAGCAGGGCAGTGATGCTGACCAGGTGTGTTGTGCTCCCCCAGAGCAGAGCAGGGCAGTGATGCTGACCAGGTGTGTTGTGCTGCCCTAGAACAGGGCAGTGATGCTGACCAGGTGTGTTGTGCTGCCCCAGAGCAGGGCAGTGATGCTGACCAGGTGTGTTGTGCTGCCCTAGAACAGGGCAGTGATGCTGACCAGGTGTGTTGTGCTGCCCTAGAACAGAACAGGGCAGTGATGCTGACCAGGTGTGTTGTGCTCCCCCAGGACAGGGCAGTGAGGCTGACCAGGTGTGTTGTGCTCCCCCAGGACAGAACAGGGCAGTGAGGCTGACCAGGTGTGTTGTGCTGCCCTAGAACAGGGCAGTGATGCTGACCAGGTGTGTTGTGCTGCCCTAGAACAGAACAGGGCAGTGATGCTGACCAGGTGTGTTGTGCTCCCCCAGGACAGGGCAGTGATGCTGACCAGGTGTGTTGTGCTGCCCTAGAACAGGGCAGTGATGCTGACCAGGTGTGTTGTGCTGCCCTAGAACAGGGCAGTGATGCTGACCAGGTGTGTTGTGCTGCTCTAGAACAGGGCAGTGATGCTGACCAGGTGTGTTGTGCTGCCCTAGAACAGAACAGGGCAGTGATGCTGACCAGGTGTGTTGTGCTGCCCCAGAGCAGAACAGGGCAGTGATGCTGACCAGGTGTGTTGTGCTCCCCCAGGACAGAGCAGGGCAGTGATGCTGACCAGGTGTGTTGTGCTCCCCCAGAACAGAACAGGGCAGTGATGCTGACCAGGTGTGTTGTGCTCCCCCAGGGCAGAGCAGGGCAGTGATGCTGACCAGGTGTGTTGTGCTCCCCCAGGGCAGCTGAAGAGAGCGCGCTGTGCCGAGATCGATGTGGAGACGCCGGACTCCATCCTGGTGAACACCAACCTGAGGGCCCTGATCAACAAACACACCTTCAGCCTGCTGCCTCCTGAGGGCCAGCAGCGCCTGCTGCTGCTGCTGCCTGATGTGGACAGACAGGTATGGCCACCTGGGCTGGGCTGCCAAGGTACAGCACTCACCTGGGTTGCACCAGGTACAGCACTCACCTGGGCTGGGCTGCCAAGGTACAGCACTCACCTGGGCTGCACCAGGTACACAACTCACCTGGGCTGGGCTGCCAAGGTACAGCACTCACCTGGGCTGCACCAGGTACACAACTCACCTGGGCTGGGCTGCCAAGGTACAGCACTCACCTGGGCTGCACCAGGTACAGCACTCACCTGGGCTGGGCTGCCAAGGTACACAACTCACCTGGGCTGTCCCAGGTACAGCACTCACCTGGGCTGTCCCACACAGGTACGCACTCACCTATGCTGCACCAGGTACACAACTCACCTGGGCTCTGCTGCCAAGGTACAGCACTCACCTGGGCTGTCCCCCCAGGTACAGCACTCACCTTGGCTGTCCCACACAGGTACAGAACTCACCTGGGCTGCACCAGGTACACAACTCACCTGGGCTGGGCTGCCAAGGTACAGCACTCACCTGGGCTGTCCCACACAGGTACACACTCACCTATGCTGCACCAGGTACACAACTCACCTGGGCTGCCAAGGTACAGCACTCACCTGGGCTGTCCCAGGTACAGCACTCACCTGGGCTGCACCAGGTACACAACTCACCTGGGCTGGGCTGCCAAGGTGCAGCACTCACCTGGGCTGTCCCACACAGGTACACACTCACCTATGCTGCACCAGGTACACAACTCACCTGGGCTGCCAAGGTACAGCACTCACCTGGGCTGGGCTGCCCAGGTACACAACTCACCTGGGCTGTCCCACACAGGTACAGAACTCATCTGGGCTGTCCCACACAGGTACACACTCACCTGGGCTGGTACACACTCACCCGGGCTGTCCCACACAGGTACACACTCACCTGGGCTGGTACACACTCACCTGGGCTGTCCTGCCCTGCAGGGCTCTGGGGCAGGCAGGGAGGGATGCCAGGTGGAGATCCTGATCCTGTTGTGGCACCTGTGGGCAGAGGGGCACAGGGGCAGGGAGAGCCAATCCACCTTTGGGTGACCTCATGGTCACATAATAATAATAATAATAATAATAATAATAATAATAATAATAATAATAATAATAATAATAATAATAATTGTCATTGTTCAGGACCTTTCCAGGAGAGCTGCAGAGGGACTGGGGACAAGGCCTGGAGGGACAGGAGCCAGGGAATGGCTCCCAGTGCCACAGGGCAGGGATGGATGGGAAATTGGGAATGAGGAATTGTGCCCTGGCAGGGTGGGCAGGCCCTGGCACAGGGTGCCCAGCCTGGATCCCTGGCAGTGCCCAAGGCCAGGCTGGACACTGGGGCTGGAGCAGCCTGGGACAGTGGGAGTGTTCCCAAATCCTCCAGAATTGTTGGGAGAAACAGCACCGTGATTTCAGTGTGCCCCTCTGAGGCTCTGCTTTGTCCAGCTGTGTGACAAAACCCTGGTCCCCACAGGGCTGGACACAAAAGCTGCTGCCCTGATCCAGCTGTGGCCAGCAGGTGGCCAGGGCTGTGGCCAGCAGGTGACATCAGGCTGTGGCCAGCAGGTGACCAGGTTGTGGCCAGGGCTGTGACCAGGGCAGTGGCCAGCAGGTGGCCAGCAGGTGACATCAGGCTGTGACCAGCAGGTGACCAGGCTGTGACCAGCAGGTGACCAGCTGGTGACCACGCTCTGTGTCCCCAGGTGGGCCCTGATGGGCTGATGAAGCTCAGCAGCTCCGCGCTCAACAACGAGTTCTTCACCTCGGCTGCACAGGGCTGGAAGGAGAGGCTGTCAGAAGGTAAAGCCTGCCCAGGACCCCCCAACTGGGCAGGGACTGGGGAAACCCCAGGACCAGAGCTGAGGAGAGGCTGGGAGAGCCCCAGGATCAACCAGGCAGGGGCTGGGGGAGCCCCAGGATCAGCTGGGAGGGGCTGGGGGAGCCCCAGGATCAGCTGGGAGGGGCTGGGGGAGCCTCAGGATCAGCTGGGAGGGGCTGGGGGAGTCCCAGGATCAGCTGGGAGGGGCTGGGGGAGCCCCAGGATCAGCTGAGGAAAGGCTGGGGGAGCCCCAGGATCAGCCAGGGAGGGGCTGGGGGAGCCCCAGGATCAGCTGAGGAAAGGCTGGGGGAGCCCCAGGATCAGCCAGGGAGGGGCTGGGGGAGCCCCAGGATCAGCTGGGAGGGGCTGGGGGAGCCTGCAGGGTGCTCCTGGAGAAGCTGCAGCTCTGCAGGGACTCTCACTGCTCATATCTGGGGGGCTCAGGGTTGGAGGGGGCTGCAGGGGGAGTTCTGTGTTGAACTGACAGAGCAAAACTCTGGAAGAGATGAGAAAAAAAAGGGAAATGTTTAAAATCTGAACTGACAGTAGAGCTGGGGCACTCTGGGGTTGTGGCCCCTAAACACAGGCACTGCTGCAGGGCAGAGAAGGGAAATTCTGTTCCAGAGCAGGGCATGGGGTGCTCAGTGCTTTGAGCCATCCCTTTGGGTGTTTGGATGGGAAATTGGGGGAAATTCTTCCCTGGGAGGGTGGTGAGGCCCTTCCAAGTCTCTCCAGGCCATTCCCTCTGCTCCTGTCCCTGTTCCCTGGGAGCAGAGCCCGACCCCCCCTGGCTGTGCCCTCCTGGCAGGGACTTGTGCAGAGCCACAAGGGCCCCCTGAGCCTCCTTTGCTCCAGGCTGAGCCCCTGCCCAGCTCCCTCAGCCCCTGCTGGGGCTCCATTCCCTGCCCAGCTCCCTCAGCCCCTGCTGGGGCTCCATTCCCTGCCCAGCTCCCTCAGCCCCTGCTGGGGCTCCATTCCCTGCCCAGCTCTGTTCCCTGGACTGCTCCATTCCACTGGAGCAGCAGCCTGGGCTGTCAGGGCTCCTGGGACACCCACCTGGGGCTGAGCCCCCTTACCCAGCCCTTCCTGGCCCCTGTGCCCCTTACCCAGCCCTTCCTGGCCCCTGTGTCCCTTACCCAGCCCTTCCCTGGCCCCTGTGCCCCCTTCCCAGCCCTTCCCTGGCTCAGAAATCCCCTCTGCATCCCCAGGAGAGTTCACCCCAGAAATGCAGCTCCGGATCCGGCAGGAGATCGAGAAGGAGAAGAAGGTGGAGCTGTGGAAGGAGCACTTCTTTGAGAGCTACTACGGGCAGAGGTGAGAGCTCAGCTGGGTTCTGGGTGTCCCCCCATGGACATCGGGTTCCCTGGAGCCTGAGGGAGGTTCCTGGCTTCTGCTGGCTCCAGGAAATGCCAGCAGGATCCAGCTCAGGTGGGAGGTTTGTCACCCTTTATCCACTGCAGGGTGTCCTGGGATGTCTCTCCTCTTCCCCTCCTTGCTTGGAGCCACCCCCATGGCTCTCCTGGAGCTGGGGTGGCCGAGTGTGTCCCACCCCAGGGTCAGGACCTGCATTCCCACATCCCCAACCCCACAGCACCTGGTTAAACCCCCAAATCTGCCAAGCTTTTATTCTCTGCCTCCTCTTGCTTCAGGGGTTTCCCATCCTTTGGGGTTCCAGGGAGGATTTGGAGGTTTCTGAGTTGCTGAGAGACCTCGGAAGGAGCACACAGGTGTAAATAACTGACCAGGAGCTTCTAACCCTGCACTGGGCCAGGTCTGGGCTTGTCCTCACCCTGCCAGCCACTGTGCCTCCCATCCATCCTGGGTGTTTTAACCCTCCAGAGCCTTGGGGGTATCCCTGGCATTCCTTGGTGTGCTTGGGATGCTGTGGGTGTCCCTACAGGCTGTAGGAACAACTACAGGGATACACCAGGCTGGGAGTGCAGCTCAGCAGGAGCTTCATCAGCCACCTGAGCCAGGTCTGTGCTCCTGGGAAGGTGACAACAGCCCCAGCCCTGGGGCATGAGGGGGACAGGGGACAGCATGGAGGGGACATGTGCAGGAGCTCAGCTCCCCTCAGCTCCTGAGAACTTGTCTGGGAACCAATCCACAGATTCACCAGACCTTCACAGGGTTGTGTTTGGGGAAAAAAATCCAATTTGGCAAATCACTAAGAGGGATGGATGAAGCTAATCCACAAGGAGAAACTTTTCCCAGACATCACTGTGGGAATTAGATCCCATGTTCCTCCTGAAGGGGTGGTGGGACCTTTCCTCCTCAGTGTCCCCTCCTGCCAGTGTCACCGTGTGAGCTGCAGGGGGCTCCTACAGGGAAATATTCACTGTTGGCCAAACCCTTTGGGTTTGCAGCCTGGAAAACTGGTGTCTGGAGCTAGCCAGTGTTCCATGTATTGCATTTAGCTGGTTTTAATCTCTGGTGCTGATTTCTGTTTCCTGTGGAAGCATTATCAGTAGGGAGGGTTCTCACTGAGCGTGGCACAGAATTGGGCGTGCGAGACATTTCTTTAGGGAGTTTGTTTAGAGAATCCTGCCTCCCTTTCCCAAGGATGGGATGCTTTTGCAGGGGTGTTTTACAAAGCCAGGTCTCTGTTTTCCTTGGCAGTTCTGGGCTGAGCCCCGAGGAGTCGCGGCGCCTGACAGCACAGCCCGAGGCGGCAGAGCCCGGCCGGCCCCGCAGCCCCCCGGCCCCACGCCGGGAGCAGAGCACGTCCACGTCCCCCGCGGAGCCCCAGGCAGCCCCAGCAGGCGGCAGGAAGGCAGCAGAGGAGGGCAGAGAGGAGCCACAGCCCAAGGCAGCCAAGCCCAGCGAGGTGTGCCCGGAGCAGCGAGCGCCGAGAGCCGGCGAGCGGCCGGGGCCTGGCCGGGAGAGAGAAACCCTGGCCCAGAAACCCCCCAGCACCACCAGCCACGGGGCAGAGGAGCAGAGGAAGCCTGGGGTGGCCAAGGAGGTGCCAGGGAAGGAATCTCTGGGTGCCCCAAGCAAACCAAAGAGCCCCGAGGCGGGCGGGGCAGCGGCGAAGGCACAGAGCCCCGCGGCAGCCACGGCGGAGAAGGAGAAGGAGGAGAAGGAGGAGAAGGAGAAGGAGAAGAAGCCCCCTGGGAGCGAGGCCATGGAGGTCGGGGTGGAGGCCCACAAGAGGAAGCTGGAGAGCAGGGAGGAAGCTCCAGGCAGCCCTGAGAAGAAGCCCCGTGTGGCTGAGCCCTGCCAGCAGCAGCAGCAGCAGCACCAGGCCTTTCGCAGGCAGCCCTTTCCCGGCACGGGGCCGGCGGTGCCCCGGGTGCCCCCGCTCAAGGTGAGCCCAGCACGGACAGAGCCACAGCCAGGCCTCCCCCAGGGGCTCCCCCGGGGCACTGAGCCCCAAACTGTGGGTTCAGGGGGGTGGAAGGGCCCTCAGAGCCCAGCCCATCCCTGTCACAGCCCCTGCTGTGCCAGGCTGCAGACAGGGAGAGCTCTGCCTGAGGACCATGATGACAAAGAGGGGCAGGAGCCTGGCAGCTGGGGACACCCAGGGCCACGGGGCCATCCAGGCTCCCCTGCAGCCAGCTCAGACACTGGGGTGAAAGGCAGAGCGCCTGGCAGCACTGCAGTCTGGTTTGTGGGGCTCCAGAGCCAGGGCAGGAGCAGGGAAGGAGAATTTTGGGGAACATCTCGGGAGCAGAGGCCCTCTGGCTGCTGAGCCTTTGCAAGAACCCAGCTGGGAAGGGAAGGAGGGAATTGGCTCCTGCTGGGATGGGCACGGGGAGGCAGCAGGACAGGAGCACTTTGAGAGCCAGCTCAGGAGCAGGCAGATGCTGCTGACCCTGCTGCTCCAGACCCTGAGGCAGAAGCTGAATTCCTGTAGTCCTGTGTGTGTGTCCCAGGAATTCTGCTGCCCTGTTCATTTCCTTCTCTACTAAAAGACCTCAAACTCAAAACTTCAAAAGCAGCTCATCATTGTCACCACGTTAATAAGAACAGCACCAAAAGCATCAATGGAACTGTCAGTGACACAGAACTGGGGGAGCTGTCCACAAAAGAGGTCTGGAATACCATGCAGGAATGAGGGCTGGCCTGCCAGGGCAGTAAAGTGGGATTTCATTTAGCAGCAGAGCGAGTTGAAGGTGATTGTGAATAGATTCCCTTGCAAAGCAGGGGAAAATGGGGACAGACATGTCCCCAAGACGTGTCATCCCCCAAAAATGAAGGGGTGAAGTGGTTGATCAGAGCTCAGTGGGATCCAGTGAGGATTTTATGGATATGGAAAATAAAAGTAACCTCAAATGAACTCCCTGAGATCTCTGCAGGGGGAACAGCACCAGGCTCAGTGCAGGGCTCAGCACATATGATGGGAAGAGCAAACATGGGGAAAGTCAGCTGGAGCATTGGGGAAAATGTTGTAGAAGGAAAGAGTAAATTATTGGTGTTTTTTCTGCAGCTCAGGGGATTTTTATGGCTTTGTACAAAGGCACTAAGGAGACAAGTGATAGGTGAGCAGGGGGGAAGAGCAAGTCTGAGTCCAGCAGGGTGGTGACACCTTTCAAAGGACATCTGAATACAAAATTACATCTGAAAATACATCTGAATAATGTGGAACAGGGGTTGACAGGGCAGGGGCTGGATCAGCCCTTCAGGAAGGGAGCCTGGGGGCTCTTGGGTGGCACAAGGGATGAGCTCCACTCTGTGGTGGTGTTTACAGGGGTCCCAGGAAGAGGGAAGGGACAAGGATCTGACTCCATGTTTCAGAAGGCTTGATTTATTATTTTATGATATATATGTGATATTAAAAGTAAATGATATATTAAAACTATACCAAAAGAATAGAAGAAAGGATTTCATCAGAAGGCTTGAAAGGAAAGGCAAAGAATGGAATGATAATAAAATCTTGTGACTGACCAGACAGTCCAAGACAGCTGGGCTGTGATTGGCCATTAATTAGAAACAACCACATGAGACCAATCCCAGACCCACCTGCTGCATCCCACAGCAGCAGATAACCATTGGTTACATTTTGTTCCTGAGGCCTCTGGGCTTGTCAGGAGGAAAAATCCTAAGGAAAGGGTTTTTCATAACAATGTGTCTGTGACACCACCCAGAGCCACGGGGTTTGCGGCAGCCCAAAACTGCCTGGGAGGCATCCCAGGGTCAGATGTGTTTCTTGTCTCAAGGCAGGGACAGGAGAGGTTTCTCCAAAGGGATTTCTCCACCACCTCCACCACCACCACCACGATTTCTCTCAGACCAAAGTGCAAACACCAGCCTGTGGCTCGGGTGTTCCCCGTGTCTCAGCTGTGCTTTTCTCCTGCTCTCTTGCAGATTCCCGTGTCCAGAATCTCCCCGATGCCATTTCCTGCGGGCCAGGTCTCTCCCAGGGCGTGCTTCCCCCTGTCCCTCGGCAGTCCTGGCAGGACAGGGGCCAGGACCTTGGCCGACATCAAGGCAAGAGCCCAGCAGGCCAAGGCCCAGAGGGCAGCGGCCGCCGCCGCCGCCGCCGCCTCGGCCGGGGGAGCCGTGCCAGGGCCCGGCCCGGGCGGGGGGAGACCCCCGGGCAGGGCGGGAGACGGGAGAGACGCCGGCGGAGCCGCCCAAGGCGCAGCTGGAGCGAAGGCGCTGGAACTGGCAGGAGCTGGAAGCGGGGGAGGTCCGAGAAGGTTTCTTCCCCATGGCCCAGGGCCCCGTTCCCAGGTGGAGGGCCAGGCGGAGCCGGGAGCTGCTCGCCATCCTCCTGGAGCACAACTACAGCCAGGAGGGGCCCCCGCGGCAGCCCCGGCGCTAGGGAACGGTGCTGGGGCCACGCCGAGCCCCCCGCGGGGCACGGGCACCCCCGGCTCCCCGGGCACCCCCGGCGCGGCCCCTCCTGCCCCGGCCCGGGGGGCTCCGGCGGCCGGGAGCGGGAGCGGGCCCTCGGCGGGGACCGGCTGTGACCTTCCCAAAGGCAAATCTCCTTCCCCTCTGGTGTCCCCCCTGCCACCCGCGGGCCCCGGAGCCCAGGCTGGGGCTGTGGGTGCAGCCGTCCCACCCTCCAGCAGCTCCTCAGTAGCAGCCAGCCTTAAATCTCCTCCCCGAGCGAGCTCCAGCATTCCTGCCAACAACCCTTTGGTCACCCAGCTGCTCCAGGGCAAGAGCGTCCCTCTGGAGCAGATCCTGCCCAAGGCGCTGACCAAAGCAGAGATGAAAACTGTCCCGGTGGCTCCTCAGGAAGAGAAGGGGGCGGCAGGGGACAGAGCATCGGGTGTGCCCCCGCAGCAGCTCGGGAAGATCTTCTGCCAGAACAGGCCCCTGCCTCACATTCCAAGGACCTTCCCGCTCCCCTCGGGAAAGGAGCCCGGGCCTGAGCAGCACCACGAGGGGCTGAGCAAATCCACCCAGGAGCAGATCCTGCAGACTCTGATCAAGAGGGTGCAGAGGCAGAACGTGCTGCCCGTCCTTCAGCCCTCGCAGCTGAACCTCCCGCACTCAGGTTTCCCGGTGGAAAACAGCTCCACCAGCCAGAGATTCATGCTGGGCTTCACGGGCAGGAGGACGTCCAAGCCTGCCATGTCCGGGCACTACCTGCTCAACATCTCCACCTACGGCCGCGGCTCGGAGAGTTTGAGGAGAGGCTCCTCCCTGAACGCCGAGCCCCGCCTGGGGCTGAGCAGCCCCGCCGAGGGCGCCGGGGCAGAGCTCGGCGAGGGCGAGGACGCGGGCGGCCAGGGCAGCAGCGGCAGCAGCAGCAGCAGCAGCGAGGAGGACGCGGACGACGAGAGCTCCGGGGATGAACGGGAGCGCAGCAGCGTCAAAGAGGAGCCACGGGCAGGGCAGGGGGAGAAGGAGCAGGGCTCACACGGCACCGGCCCTGCAGAGCCCGGCGCCCTGGGGGCCAAGGCCGCCAAGGAGAAGGTGCCAGCGTTGGATGGCACCGCGCTGGCCCGGGACCTGCTGCAGGCAGCGCAGGAGCAGATGGCCCACGCCATGAGGGGCAGGGGCCACGGTGGCGCGGAGCTCTTCGGGCCCCCCACCCCATCGCCAGACCCGGCACAGCCCCCGCTGCTCCCTGCCCCGCACCCCCCGAAGCTGCCCGGGAGCTACAGCGGCACCATCAACGTCTCCACCTCGCCCGACGTGGGCCAGGGCTCGCTGATGAGCGAGTGCAAGCAGCTGGCCAGCTCCATGGGCAACGTCATGTCCTTCTCGGTGACCGTCACCACCATCCCCGCCGGGCAGGCCGTGAACTCTGGCGGCCACGGGCAGAGCCTCCCGGTGCAGGCGTTCGCCGAGGACGGCGCCGTGGAGGATCCCCCTTCCAAATGTTACTGCAGGTTGAAAGCCATGATCATGTGCAAGGGCTGCGGTGCCTTCTGCCATGACGACTGCATCGGCCCCTCCAAGCTCTGCGTCTCCTGCCTCGTGGTGCGGTAACGGGGAGCAGCACGGCTCCCTCTGGGGGCCGCCGTCGGGAGAATCTTGGGAAGAAACAGGAATTTTACTGCCTTGCACAAGAGACACGTTACCGAATCAGGAATCCAGAGCTAGAGTCCTTCTTTCATTAACGAAAGAGCACCTTCTTGTACAGGGAGTCGAAATCGCGCTCGACTACGTGAATTGTGACAAGAGTTTGCACTTAAGGAATTATGTAAATATGCCACATTATTTTGTTTAAAGATATTTTTTCAATCTTTTAGGAGATAGTGTTTGACTTGTACTGCAGTTCCAGTTACCCCAGCCTGCTCTGAGCACGTTTGCTGAGCTCTGCTCTCCCCGGGGAGATCCAGCCCACAGCCCATTGTTGGTTTTCTGCTGGCACAGGGAATGGGATAATCCGAGTCCAGCCGTGTGTGGTGGTGGGGACTGAGGCAGGAGCCCTGAGCAGGCTCCCTTGGCTGCTCCCAGTTCACATCCCTGGGAACTGAGAGGCAGCCCTGATGCCTTTCCCTCTGTTCCAGAGGCCCCTGGGCTGTGCAGTGCAGGCTGGTGTTCCTGGTTTGCAGATCCCCTCTCCCAGTATCCCAGCTGGAGTATCCCAGGTGTCCGGGTGTGCTGCTGCTGGAACTGCAGGGAGCTGGGCTGGCCATGGCAGTGACCAGAGCTGTGCCTGGCCAGACAGGGCTGGCAGGAACCTGCTCTCCTGGGCATTCCCAGGGCTGGCAGGAACCTGCTCTCCTGGGCATTCCCAGGGCTGGCAGGAACCTGCTCTCCTGGGCATTCCCAGGGCTGGCAGGAACCTGCTCTCCTGGGCATTCCCAGGGTTATCAGGAACCTGCTCTCCTGGGCATTCCCAGGGTTATCAGGAACCTGCTCTCCTGGGCATTCCCAGAACTGGCAGGAACCTGCTCTCCTGGGCATTCCCAGGGTTATCAGGAGTCTGCTCTCCTGGGCATTCCCAGAACTGGCAGGAACCTGCTCTCCTGGGCATTCCCAGGGTTATCAGGAATCTGCTCTCCTGAGAGTCCCCAGGGTTATCAGGAACCTGCTCTCCTGGGCATTCCCAGGGCTGGCAGGAACCTGCTCTCCTGGGCATTCCCAGGGTTATCAGGAACCTGCTCTCCTGGGCATTCCCAGGGCTGGCAGGAACCTGCTCTCCTGGGCATTCCCAGAACTGGCAGGAACCTGCTCTCCTGGGCATTCCCAGAACTGGCAGGAACCTGCTCTCCTGGGCATTCCCAGGAGCTGGAGCTGCCATCCCCCAGCCCAGAGCCATCTGCTCTTGGGACACAGGGGCAGGTGATGGGCACAAAGTGTCACCCTGGGTCCTGCCATGCTCTGGGAAGAGTTTTGTTCTCATCCAAACACCCCCATGGTCAGACATCTCCAATTTCTATCCAAGATTTTCTATTTCCTGGGTGTGGGGGAAGGCAATTGAGAGTCTGCCTGGGCCTCCTTGGGTGGCTCTTTGTGTTTGAAATACCAAATTGGGCTGAGCTCAGCTCAGCGGGGGCCCAGCTGAGGGAGGGCTCACTGGGGACAAGGCTGGTGGCACCTGTGCTCCCTGACAGTTCCTGGCTTCCTTCACTTGCACTGAGGGAAGTCAAAGCACAGTGGCCCCGCGTTCCTGGGAGCTGAGGGTGCTGATGGAGCACAAATCACCCAGGGCTGTTCCCCTCCCGGGGCGGGCGGGGGCCTTGCTGCATCCTGGTCAGGGAACAGAGCTGTGTATGTTTTTGATGGAGAAGCACTGAATTCACTTTTAATCCAAAGGCCTTTTTAAGCTGAAGCAATATTCCCCCAGCAGTGGGGCAGCTGAGCGGTGCAGGGGTGCTCAGCCTTCCCTTCCCCTCTCCTTTGTACTACTGCTCCCCTCCCCTTCTCCCCGGGAGCCCGGCACTGGTGGTGAGGAGCAGAAATAATTCCTGGGTGCTTTTCCAAGGAACAAGAGGTGCCCAAGGCTGCCAGAGCTCCAGGAGCCTTTGCCAAGGCTCTCAGGCACAGGGTGGGATTGTTGGGGTGTCTGTGCAGGGTCAGGAGTTGGACTGGATGGTTCCTGTGGGGCCATTCCAGCACAGGACATTCCATGACTCTGTGGTTTAGTTGGTGATGACGAGGCAAAGGGAGATTCAGTCCCGTGGCAGCAGGGATTCCCTCCCTGCCTGGGGAGTGCAGCTGCCCCTGGAGCAGCAGGAGCTGCAGCATCACCGGCTCTGGGTTCTGCCAGCTGAAATTCCCTGCAGAGCAGTGACCCCCCCTGACGTGATTCCCCATCGCTGCTCAGGATCCCGTGGGGAGGAGCATTTAGGGATTAGAAATTAACTCCATTCTTTAAATCTAAAACATTGCACAAAATTGGCCCCACAAGCATCTCCCACCCGTGGTGGTGGTGGGGGGGGAACCCAAGAATCCCCTGCCTGTGCCACTTCCTGCTGTTTCCCACTTCCAGCTCTTGCTGGGAAGAGGAAATCCTGCATTTTTGTAAACCTGGGGAGGGAGGAGGCAGTGTGGGCTGGTTTGGAGCTGAGAGCAGGACCTGTCCTCTCCTCCCTTGGTAGTCCTGGACAGACACTTCCATTCCTGGCTGGGACAGCCCGGCAGAGGCCAACGTGCAGCTGACAGAGGAGAGTTCTCAGAGGGGAGTGAGAGGTTTCTCTGCACACTCAGGTCAGTTCTGGTCTCTCCTTGGCTCCTCTCAGGCTGATTTTCCAGGCTGCTGGAGAGGGGGAAGCAGAGGATGAGGAGGGAGCTGTGACCCTGAGCACTCACAGGCATTCAGCTGCTGCAGCTGCCACTGGAAAGGCTCTTCAGAGCTTCCCAAACCATCCCTGCCCGGCTGGTTCCTCCTGCTGCACTCCCCTGCTGCCCTTGCTGAGCGTGGGTTTGCTGTGCCCATTCCCTGGCACTGCAGGGGCTGCCATTCCCAGAGCCAGCCCATGGGAATGTGCCCATCTGGCTGTGCCATCCAGGAGGGGCTGGCTGGTGACCCAGCACATGGAGGTGGCCCCAGGCTGGCACTGGCCAGGGGAGGATGGTGCTGGTGGCTCGGGAGTTTCCACCTGTCAGTGCCTTAGTTCCATTTCATGGATCAACACTTAGCTTGGGCTACTTTTCTTCTGTTTCTTTTTAAGGAAATCCATTTTCTCAGTGCCCACTGAGGTCTGAGCACGCTCCTGGTGCAGCCTGGGGGAGGGAGCATCTCTGAGGGTGAGCAGAGGGCACTGGGTGTGAGGAAATTGTTTGGGATGAGGGGCTGGGTGTAATAATCCCTGGAACAGGGACAAAGCCCGTGAGGTTTTGTGTGCTGCAGCTGGGTGTGGGATGATGGCTGTCAGAAAGGGGAATCCTCTGGGGTTCCTGGGCTGGCACCAGCCTGTCCCACTGCTGAGGCTCCTTCCCATCCACAGGAAATGCACCTCCACACGGGATTTTATGACAAAGGGATGTGGTGACAGAGTTTAAACCATAAGATTTCAGTCCCCCAGGAATGAGTTTATTGGCACTGCAGGGAATGGTGGCATCAAAAATCCAGGATTTCCAAAGCCTGATGTCAGAGTGTTTGTGGCAGGGAAAGGAACCTGACGAGGGAGGAGGTTTCAGTTTCCCTTCTCAGGACACAGAACTGGAATTAGAGCCTGACCAATGCCCCAAACCCTGCGGACAGGCTGTGGCACAGGAGGTGCCAGCACGGCTCTGGGGGTTCAGGTTTTGAGCCAGGTGGGCAGCAAGGGAAGGAATTAGGTGTGGAATTTTACTTTCCCTCCGGGAATTTACAGGAAGGAGGAGGTTCCAAGCAGTTGCACTGGTTGGGGAGGTGGAATTATTTTTCTTTTGTTTTTGGTTGCACAAAACAGCTGCTGGAGCAGCAGTTCCTGGTCAGGTTGTTATTGGGAGGGACCTTCAGGAGGGATCCAAGGGAGGGAACCTCGGGAGGGATCCAAGGGAGGGACCTTCAGGAGGGATCCCCGGGAGGGAACCTTGGGAGGGATCTTCAGGAGGGAACCTTGGGAGGGACCTTGGGAGGGATCCTCAGGAGAGACCTTTAGGAGGGACCTTCAGGAGGGATCCAAGGGAGGGATCCTCAGGGGGGACTCTGGGGAGGGACCTTCAGGAGGAATCCTCAGGAGGAATCCTCAAGAGGGATCCTCAGGAAGGACCTCAGGAGGGACCTTCAGGAGGAATCCTCAGGAGGGACCTTCAGGAGGGATCCAAGGGAGGGATGCTCGGGAGGGACTCTCAGGAGGAATCCTCGGGAGGGACCTTCAGGAGGAATCCTCAGGAGGGACCTTCAGGAGGGACTCTCAGGAGGAATCCTCGGGAGGGACCTTCAGGAGGAATCCTCAGGAGGGATCCTCGGGAGGGATCCTCGGGAGGGATCTCAGGAGGGACCTTCAGGAGGGATCCAAGGGAGGGATGCTCGGGAGGGACTCTCAGGAGGAATCCTCGGGAGGGATCTCAGGAGGGATCTCAGGAGGGATCTCAGGAGGGACTCTCAGGAGGAATCCTCAGGAGGGATCCTCGGGAGGGACTCTCAGGAGGAATCCTCAGGAGGGACTCTCAGGAGGAATCCTCAGGAGGAATCCTCGGGAGGGACCTTCAGGAGGAATCCTCAGGAGGAATCCTCGGGAGGGATCTCAGGAGGGGTCTCAGGAGGGACGCAGCAAAGACCCTCCGGGGCGGGAGGGTGGATCGGGAGTGGCTTTGGGGTTTCTCTCCAGGGAGGCTCCGTGCGATGGTTCCCGAGAGCCGCGGGAGGTGCGGAGGGCAGGGCCGGGCTGGGGTTTCCCACAGCGGGGATGTGGGAGGCGGCGGGGCCGTGGCAGCCCCGCTTTGCTGATTGATTGATTATGGCAGGTAATTGATTGATTAATTAATTATGGCAGGTAATTGCAGGGGTGGGCGGAGCGCCGCTGCCGCCGCCGTGTGGCACGGGGACAGGGAACAGGGGACAGGAGCGAGCAGCCCTGGGTGGTTTTTAACGCTTCCGTTTGCTGGACGTGCAGGGCGAGTCGGAGAGCTTACAGTAATATATTTTAAATAATATATATTTTAGTATCTGAGAGGAGCGGGCAAAGGAGGGGTTCTGGGTGGTGACAGGGTACCGGGGGCAGTTCTCGGCCAGGCCAGCGGGGTTCCTGCAGCACAACTGAAAAGGCTCCGTTCCTGCCGTTAATGCAATAAAAATGGGAATTCTCACAAAGAAGCAATCCAATACTGTTTCCCAGAGGCTATTCCTGTGTGGACAACAGGCCTGTAAACGTAGTTCCAAAAATCCTAAACCTTTGTCTTTTGCCTTTTTAAAAGGGACTTCGATTGGGCTTGAGAGTCTGTACAGCAAAATCGAGGTGACACCATTTGAAAATGTATTTTTACACAAATAATATAGAAAAAAAAATTCATATTTTACATAAGAATTTTAAGTATTTGAAATATGTGTATATATATACTGTATGTACTTCGTATATGCTTTATTTTACATTTTCAATGTATTAAAAAGTATTTGAGCTGGTTGGATCTGAGATGTAATAATGTTTAAAGACACAAAAACAAAGGAAAGGAGCCTGGGGGAGGGCGGGTGGGAGCTCTGCAGGGAAGCACAAGCCCAGAGCAGAGTTTGGGGAAGGCTGTAGCACTTTGAGAGCCATAAATTGTTCAGATTTCCTCCTTTCCTGGGATGATCCAGGAGCTGGGATGGACCCTTCCCACAAGGATCACCCCACAGAGCCAAAGCTGCTGCAGTCCCTGCTCCAAACCAGCCCCAGAGCGCCTGGGTGTGCTCCAGGGTGGGTGGGGATAAATGGGGGGGTTCTCCACAGAATCATCCAGGCTGGAAAAGAGCTCCCAGCTCATGGGATCCACCCTTTGACCAACGCCGCCCTGTGGGGGATTCAGACACCCACCCTCCACCTGTCAAGGGAACTCCAAATAGGGGATTTCCTCCTCTGCAGGGCTGTTGGTGCAGATCTTCCTGCAGAGCTGGATCCATCTGTGCCGCTCTTGGCACTGGAGTGGGTTCCCATCGGGAGGGGGCACTGAGAGCAGACGCAGCTCCATGTCATGTTGTCAGGAAAATCAATCCACAAACACCAGAGGTTCATGTCCAAAAAGGAGACAGAGGAGTCCTTTTACTTAATTCAAATAAAGGGAGAGGCCATGGGGCATTTCCCTGGGGTCTCTCCAATTTTTGGAGGTTGCAGCCTCCTTTTTATCCCAATTTCCAGCCACATTTCCCTTCTCTCTTTCCCCATTTGCTGAGGTACTTGAGAGGTTCAGACTTCCCAAAACGCCTGATACCAGAGATTTTCCCTCTAATGTATAACCCTCCCTTTTCATTTTAATTCTTATGGAACTTAGGGTTTTTCTTCCCCATTGTTTCTTTCATCTTTCAATGTCCAGTTTCATTTATCAGCAAACCTAAAGTTTATTTGTAAAGGCAAATATCTTTTTCCACTCCTCAATCAGTGAATCCTTCCTATTGCAGCCCTGCACTGAGAGGTGAGCCCAGGGGCTGTGAAGGGCTGTCCCTCCCGTGCCAGGCTCCCTGTCTGTCCCAATAATACACGAAATAAAGCTGCACACATGCTGCAACCTCCAAGGTAAAAAGAAGGGAGGTTTATTTCTCGACCTTGATATCAATAGAATGCCAAAAGTGGCCCTGGATTGGAGGATGAAATTGCCGCCTCTCCAATGACACTGGTCAAACCAACGGCCCATCAGATTTCTCCTCCTCCAGAAAGAAATGCAATAAACAGTGTGTGAGAAACCCCATGACAAAAATGTAAACCTCAGAAGGCTTCGAAGAGCAGGGTGAGACCCTGTCCAGAGGGATCCTGCCTTCATCCCAGGCCTCTTCCTCCCGGCTTCCTGCCCTCCTGCGAAGCCCTGAGAGGGAGCAGCAGCCCTGGGGGTTGTTTGCTGTCCAAGGTGCCTGGGTGAGATAAAATGGCAGCGTTGGAGCTGCTGCGCCTCCAAACAATTGTTCCTTATCGCAGTGGTGCTGCTGCATCTCCCAGTTCAAAACTCAACCAAACTGGTCTCCTGTCACTTCAGGCTTCTCTGATGCTGGTTCTGGATTTTAGAGTGGGAAAGCTGGGCTGAGGGTTTCACCTCTGGAGGGCTCTTTCAGGCCAGATGCCAGGGCTGCGATGCCATGGGCAAGGAGTGTGCTGCAGCTTCCTGCAGGCCTGCTTGCCACGGGCTGGGATTCCCCTGTCCTGCTGGGATGGGCGCTGCCCCGAGCCTCGTGCACACAGGATTTACCCTGTGGGACCCCCGGGCACGGCCAGCCCAGGTGTGTCACAGGCTGTGACAGCCACGCTGAATCAGCCAAGTGCTGCTGTTGGTGGTCACAAACACACGATCACATCAGGGGTTATACGCGGTGCTTTGTATTGAAGAGCTCTGGGAATCGGGGTGGTTCCACCCAAATCTGGTTCCGACCACACATTCGAGGTGGACGTGTTTTATACTCTATCATTGCATAACTTTCATGTTAATTATTAAACTTATATTGTTCTACTGTATACACAGATTTCAGCTAAACATAGCCCCCTTTAAATTTCCAACATAGTTCCTCATGATTCTTCTTATGGTTATAAAATAATTATATTTAATTACTAAACAATCATCACATCTAACAATTATATCTTTTATCATACTGCTTACCCGGGTGCAGTGATCTGAGAAAACACAAAGCCCAATATTTTCAAAGACTATTTTTAACATTTTCCAGGGCTCCACTATCACTGGGGGTGTGCATCAAAGGCACCCTCGGGTCACTGAGGAGATTTCTGGGCATTTAGACCAGCCCAGGAGCAATCCATGGGGGACACTCATGGATATATATATATATATATATATATTATATATATGTATAAAAATCCGCCTTAGGGTCTCAGAGGGGGATCCAGGGCTGCTGCCAACAGCCCATTCCCAAGCTGGCACTGGAATATCCGTGCCTTCAGGACATGGCGCCAGACAAAATCCTGGCCTGTGGCCCATGTCCTGCCATGGATTCTGCTCCTCTTCCTCACACAAGGCCCTCTTTGAACACAGGATCCTGTAGTTCCTCAGTGTTGGAACCCTGGATGCTGAGAGTTTTGGCCTTTCTGTGCTGAAAGGCACAGACCCTCAAGAGAGCACTGCATTTGACCTGAGGCCGTGGAGAAGCTTCCAGAATTGATTGAGAGCACTGGGATTGTGGGTGTGGAGTTTGAACAGAAGTGTGGGAAATCACAGGGTGGAAAACTTAGAGTTTGGGTGTTTAGAGTGCAGTAATATGTATGGGGCAAGATGGAGGTTTTAGGGCAGAGGCTGGTCCTTCTTCTTCACCTTCTTCACCTTCTTCTTCACCTTCTTCACCTTCTTCTTCACCTTCTTCCCCACGGGTTTGGGTGCTGGTGGGTGGGTGGGTGGGCAAAGGAACCAACACCTGTCACTGGACACATGTGCTCCCTGTCATGGTCCATCTTCTGCTCACCAAAACCATCTGGGGCCATGGCCTTGGGTCCTGCTGAGGCTTTGCAGGGATTTCCTTCTGCCTTCCTCCCACAGGGAACTCCACTTGCCTGGCTTTACAAGCTCTGGATATCTGTTAATCTTTCTTTTGGCATATTTTAAGGGGAAAACGTTGGTTTATCACTTAGCCCTAATAAATTCTGCAGTTCCCTCACTACTTGGGGTCCCAAGACACTTGAGGAGCATGGAACTGTAGATTTGGGAAAAAAAAAAAACAGGAAGAAACCTGTATGAAGTGACAGGAACTTGATCACCCTTAAAATGGAGGGATTCAGGCAAACAGGTGTGTAACCAACTCACCAGATTTCTGACAGGAAAACCCTGAGTGCACTTAACAACTCAGTAAAATCAGCAGCACTGAGGAACGTGCAAGAGCTTGGGATTCTTTTCCCTGAATCAATTAAAAGTATCAACAATTCTGTATTTTAAGTATGGAAGGGGTTGGAGACCTGCCAGTGGGAATAATCCACCCCAGCCCTCAGGTGGCATCTTGGCAGCATCACTAGACTTTAATTTATTCTCATTTTTAATCTGTGGGACTAATTAATGGCTCTGTCTCGTTGTTCAGTGAGTAAAACCTTTTTTTTTTTTTCTAGCCAGGCTGAATTCCCCTGGGACCCTTGGGAAGAAGGAGGATGGGCACAGCCCGCAGAGGAGGGGGAAGCCCGAGCTCCCGGAGTCAGGGGCACAGAGAAATAACTGAGGCCATGGCACCCTCTGGTGTTTTTGCAGGTTGCAGCACTTCTCCCCGGCAGACGCCTTTTCCAAATGCCGCTTTGGCTGCTGCTGCTGCTGCCTTCGGGGTGGAAATGCAGCCAGCAGGAATCACCTCCCTCACCTGGTCCCGCTGCCACCCGTGGGCTTGGCTCCGGAATGCCGGGACAAATTCGGAATTCCGAGCGCCGTCACTGGCACCGCTCGCAGCGAGCATCGCCACAGCAGCGGCTCCAGCGGCAATTTCCCCTCTCATTTCCCATTCCCTGCCCAAGCACATCCTCCCAATCGTGCAAACCGGGAGTGGTTCCTCTCCCTCTCCCTCTCCCTCTCCTCGCTGTGCAGGAGGAGCTGTGACATTTGCACGGCGACAGAGAGCCTGGAACAGAGCCCATCCTGCCGGATCCTGCTCAGGAAACACTGCCGGCGTCGGTGCTGCTGCCAGCAAGGCGAGCAGGGACATCCCGATGCCCAGGGAATGCTGTTCTCCACAGGCATGGTCACGCCATGGAGCAGGGGCTGCCCTCACTGGAAACACAGCTGTGGATGTGGCAGGGGAGCTGTGGGACACGGCTGGAGCTGTGGGACACGGCTGGAGCTGTGGGACACGGCTGGAGCTGTGACAGCCTCCCCTGGCACAGGGGACACTCCTGCAGGGACAGGGGCACAGCCCGTACGAGCCTGAGCTGCCCTCCCAGCGTCGGGTGGGAAGGGAGCTCAGAGCCCCCCAGTGCCAGCCCTGCCATGGCAGGGACACCTCCCAGTGTGCCAGGGTGTGCCAGTGTCCAGCCTGGCCTTGGGCACTGCCAGGGATCCAGGCTGGGCACCCTGTGCCAGGGCCTGCCCACCCTGCCAGGGCACAATTCCCCATTCCCAAGATCCCATCCAGCCCTGCCCTGTGGCACTGGGAGCCATTCCCTGGCTCCTGTCCCTCCAGGCCTTGTCCCCAGTCCCTCTGCAGCTCTTCTGGAGCCCCTTCAGGCCCTGGCAGTGGCTCCAGGATCTCCCTGGAGCTTTCTCCAGGCTGAACATTCCCAGCTCTGCCAGCCTGGCTCCATGGCAGAGGAGCTCCAGCCCTGGGAGTTGAGGGGATGGAGCTGAGCAATGGCTGTGGCTGGACGCTGAGGGAACGGCAGTCGCTCACAGCTGTGAGGGGACTGTTCGGAAGGATGGCTGTTGTTCACAGCTGTGAGGGACAGCCATGACCGATACGGTGCTGAAGGATGGCTGTGAGGGGACCCATGGCTGGCTGACACGGTGCTGAGGGATGGTGCTGAGGGACAGCCATGGCTGAGGGATGGCTATGAGGGGACCCACGGCTGACGGAGCCGCCAGCGCAGCCCCGACCGTCGCTCCGCCCGCCCCTCTCCCCGCGGGCGGCCCCAGCCCTCAGGGCGGGCCGGGGGCGGGGCCGCCCCTGGGCTGCTCGCGCTGCGCCTGCGCGGTCCCGCCGCGCCCCGGGGTGAGCGCCGCGCGGCGCGGGCGCGCTGTGGCGGAGGCGGGAGCGCGCCAGGCGGCGCTGGCCGCCGATTGGCTGAGGGGCGCGAGAAGGCGGAGCCAGGAGGGCGCGGATTGGCGGGGGGTCGCGCGCCCCCGGCGGAGGCGGGTCCTGATTGGCCGGGGCGCCGCGCGGCGGCGGCCGGGACCGTTGGAGCGCGGCGGCGGCTGAGGCGGCCCGGCCGCCCCTGGAGCCCCGGGAGCCGCGGCAGCCCCGGCACCGGCTCAGGTACGGCGGGGAACGGCGGGGCCGGGCGGGGGAGAGCCCAGCGGGGCCGGGTCACCGGGCTGAGGGGGACGGCCGCTGGTTTGGCCGCGCTCCGGTGTTCCTCCCCGCCGCGGAACAGCTGCTGGCAGGCAGCCGGAATGTGTAGGCTGCGTTGCTTTGGCGTTAACGGGAGACGCGCGATGTGCAGGCTCCATTGCTTTGGTGTTAACGGGGATCCGGCTGTGCAGGCTCCATTGCTTTGGTGTTAACGGGGATCCGGCTGTGCAGGCTCCATTGCTTTGGTGTTAACGGGAGACCCGGGATGTGCAGGCTCCATTGCTTTGGTGTTAACGGGGATCCGGCTGTGCAGGCTCCATTGCTTTGGTGTTAACGGGGGATCCGGGATGTGCAGGCTCCATTGCTTTGGTGTTAACGGGGATCCGGGATGTGCAGGCTGCAGTGATTTGGTGTTAACGGGGATCCGGGTGTGCAGGCTGCAGTGATTTGTAATTAACGGGAGACCCGGGATGTGCCGGCTCCCCTGATCTGCAGTTAACGGGAGCAGCAGCCAGGGCAGAAGCAGCACCGTGCTGGGGCTGTGAAATGAGGCAGTGTAGTTTTTCCATGGCACACCACTGCTTTCTTGCAGAAAAGGGTCACTTGGTGTTATTTGCTTCTCCTTAGGTCGTGGTTTTAATGTCTGAAGAAGGAAGTGAGCCCGGGAAAGTGGAAGTTGCCCTGAGAGACTTCTCAGTGTGATTCAGGTAACGGGATCTGTTGGGACTGACTGTGGTGTTGACAGTAAAATCTTGTGTTTTGTGTGTTCAGTTGCCTGCTTTTGACACTCACAATACTGATACTGACATTTTTCACCGATGACAAACTCGTGTCGTGAAGCAGTGACTGTTGCGTGTTCTGTTATGTGCTGGACATGTGGAAATATGGAATCATGTAAAAAGATGGAGTCCTCTGTTTCAAATTCCTCCAGAATTATATTTGTTGTGCAACACATCCCTCGTCTGGGGAAGGTGAATCATAGAATTACAGAATGCTTTGGGTGGGAAAGAGCTTTAAACAAAACAGCATTGAATTCCACTCTCCTGCCATGGCAGGGACACTTTCCACTGTCCCAGGATGCTCCAAGCCTCAGCCTGGCCTTGGGCACTGCCAGGGGTCCAGGGGTGGCACTGGCTGAGCTTTCAGGTCCCTTCCCACTCAAACCAGTCAGTCCCAAGGGAGCAGCTCCCAGGCTGGGCTGCCAGAGCTGGCTCTGACACCTCCAGAATCCTGTGTTTAAGGGGACACATCCAGGACCTCCTGTGAGCTCTGTGGGACACCCTCATTGTTCACTGCAGTTCCTGTGGTGGTGAATGCAGCAGCCCTGCCAGCATTGTCCCAGGCTCCCTGGGTTTGGAGCAGGCTGGGGGTTTTTGGAACAGTAAATGGCTTTTTTTGTTGCCTGAGGTGCAGCTGATGCAGCCAGGCCTCTGGTTTATCCCAGGACCCAAGAGCAGTGCATGTTTTAGGGAGTGCTGGGTGGTGGAGGGGGCTTAAAAAGGAGCCATAATGCAAGGAAAAGGTTTTTGCAGCAAGAGAAAAGCAGCACTTTTCCAGCAGTTCAGTTACATCACACACAGCACAGGTGATGTGGGACTGAGGACTCCCAGTCCTGGGCAGCCCTGGGGGGGTGTTCTCAGTTCTGTTCTCAGTGGGCAGCCCTTTAAGCCAAGGTGGGTGTGTTCAGTTAGGAGCCCTTTAAACCAAGGAGGATGTGTTCAGTTAGGAGCCCTTTAAACCAAGGTGGATGTGTTCAGTTAGGAGCCCTTTAAACCAAGGAGGATGTTCTGAGTTAGGAGCCCTTTATATAAAGGTGGTTGTATTCAATTAGGAGCCCTTTAAAGCAAGGTGGATGTTCTCAGCCCTTTAAACCAAGGTGGATGTGTTCAGTTAGGAGCCCTTTAAACCAAGGTGGATGTTCTGAGTTGTGCAGCCCTTTAAATAAAGGTGGTTGTATTCAATTAGGAGCTCTTTAAAGCAAGGTGGATGTTCTGAATTAGGAGCCCTTTAAATAAAGGTGGGTGTATTCAATTAGGAGCTCTTTAAAGCAAGGTGGATGTTCTCAGCCCCTTAAACCAAGGTGGATATTCTCAGCTGTTCAGCCCTTTAAACTAAGGTGGATGTGTTCAGTTAGGAGCCCTTTAAACCAAGGTGGATGTTTTGAGTTCTTTAAACCAAGGAGGATATTTTGAGTTGTGCAGCCTTTAAACCAAGGTGGATGTTCTCAGTTGGGTGGATGTGTTCAGTTGCGCAGCCCTTTAAATCAAAGTGGGTGTATTCAATTAGGAGCTCTTTAAACCAAGGTGGATGTTCTAAGTTCTTTAAACCAAGGTGGATATTCTCAGCCCTTTAAACCAAGGTGGATGTTCTGAGTTGTGCAGCCCTTTAAACCGAGGTGGATGTGTTCAGTTAGGAGCCCTTTAAATCAAGGTGTGTGTTCTGAGTTGTGCAGCCCTTTAAACCAAGGTGGATGTTCTGAGTTAGGAGCCCTTTAAATAAAGGTGGGTGTATTCAATTAGGAGCTCTTTAAACCAAGGTGGATGTTCTCAGTCCTTTAAACCAAGGAGGATGTTCTGAGTTAGGAGCTCTTTAAATCAAGGTGTGTGTTCTGAGTTGTGCAGCCTTTAAACCAAGGTGGATGTTCTGAGTTAGGAGCCCTTTAAATAAAGGTGGGTGTGTTCAATTAGGAGCTCTTTAAACCAAGGTGGATGTTCTGAATTAGGAGCCCTGTAAACCAAGGAGGATGTTCTGAGTTCTTTAAAGCAAGGTGGATGTTCTCAGCCCTTTAAACCAAGGTGGATGTTCTCAGCCCTTTAAATCAAGGTGGATGTTCTCAGCTGTGCAGCCTTTAAACCAAGGTGGATGTTCTGAGTTAGGAGCTCTTTAAACTAAGGTGGATGTTCTGAGTTCTTTAAACCAAGGTGGATATGTTCAGTTAGGAGCCTTTTAAATCAAGTTGGATGTTCTGAGTTGTGCAGCCTTTAAACCAAGGTGGATGTTCTCAGCCCTTTAAAGCAAGGTGGATGTTCTCAGCCCTTTAAATCAAGGTGGATGTTCTCAGCTGTGCAGCCTTTAAACCAAGGTGGATGTTCTGAGTTAGGAGCCCTTTGAATAAAGGTGGGTGTGTTCAATTAGGAGCTCTTTAAACCAAGGAGGATGTTCTGAATTAGGAGCCCTGTAAACCAAGGAGGATGCTCTGAGTTCTTTAAAGCAAGGTGGATGTTCTGAATTAGGAGCCCTGTAAACCAAGGAGGATGCTCTGAGTTCTTTAAAGCAAGGTGGATGTTCTCAGCCCTGTGAACCAGGGTGGGTGTGTTCAGCTGTGTGTTGTGGAAGCTGGGACAGTTTTTGAAGAGGGAAGGAACCACATCTGGAAGTTTAAAGCCCGGCTTTGGGCCTGGCTTGGCGCCTGAGCCTCACTGAGCTCCACACTCAGCCTGCTTGCATGGGCTGCTCTGGGCAGCTTTAGAGAGCCTAAAGAGGGGTTCAGATCAGGTGATAAGGATTTGAATTCATCATATTTTTATTACATTAATTGTTTTCCCCTTGGTGCCAGGGAGAAGAAACCATTATTTTGTTGTCTCTGGTTTAGTGTTCAAACAGATTTCTGTTGATGAACTGTGCCTAAATTTAAATAGTTTCATGGGCCTTTCCCAGTCCTGTGGGCTTTAAGGACTGAACTAGTTTAACTTCTCAGCTGTGCTTAAATAATACAGATTTATTTAAAAAAAACTTATATAATGAAGATTTTTAGGCAGCCTAGATCTGGAAGAAACAGTAGGAGACCTTGAAATTCCACAGCAGACAGCACATTGTATTTGGCCAGGTGGAAACAAATAGAATTACAACAGCAGGTGCCAGTTCATCACTAAGTTTTTAAAGAGCTGGATGTCTGAAGGATGTGCTGTGTTAAAAACATAGTAACTTGAGTAGCTACTGACTGACTGCAAGGTGAGGTGTTTTCAGTCTTTGCCAGTGCAACTTTTAACTTTATTTAGGTCAAAGGTTGGACTCAATGGTCTTGGGTGAACAAGAGCCTCAGTGATTCTGGGATTTAAGAGGTAAAGGGCTGTCCTGGCATCAAGTAAACAGGGAGGGAGCTAAGGCCCTAACTTACATTTTTAAAATTTTATTTATTTATTAAAACAGAAAGTGACAAAACCAAGGGCTAAAAAACCTCTTAGTTTTACAGAAGGCAAATGCCATCAGTTGGGCTTTTACTTCAGGCTCCTTGTGGAAAGCAAGCCCTTTGTGAGCAGTGAGGAGCAGTTTGGGTGCAGGCAGCCTTTGAGGCAGGCGCTGTGAGTGTCTGGCAGCTCAGACCAAGGTAGAGTTGTCAGGCCCGTGGAGGTGTTCAGCTCCCATTGCCTGGGGCAGTGGCAGAGAGACTTTTCAATGCAGATGAGTGGTTCTGTGCTCCTGTAGCCTTTCAGTGATATCTAACACTTCACAAACCTGGAGTTACTTTGGTTTAGACCTGTGAAGCTGGTGAGGAAGATTTCACACTGTGAGTCAGTGGAGGAGGTGAAATTAATGCATTAAAGCTGGGCAGGCTGTTTAATCCTGAAGTCACTTGTGAGGGGGAAAGCAGTTCCTGTTTCCAGGTGTTCCTCCCTGGAATTTCCCTCCTCCCCAGGTGTGCCAGGGGGCCCTGAGCTGCCAGGTGTGTGGGACCTGCTCCTGCTGCAGCTCCAATCTGGGCTAGTGGGCAAAAGGGCAGGAATGCAGCTCAGAACCCTGCCTCATCATGAATACTGCATTCAGAGGCAGCTGCAGAGCTCTCTCCTGTGCTCTGCAGGCAGGGCTGGGGCCTGTGGGTCAGATGGACAGGGGAGGTTCTCCAAAACCTGGTTTTGCCAGGTTCTATGGAAGCACTGGAAGCTCAGAAATCCCCTCCACAACAGTCTTCCCTTCCTGAGAGGGAGGGGTAAGCTCTTAATTCGACTGTTTCCAACTTCCTCCTGCTCAGAAATCCTGCTGTCGTGTTTCATTTCTCTTACCCAACAGGAGCACTGCTTTATTTCAAGGAAACAGTTTCAGCTGCTGGATTTGCTCTTGTTTGCAGGCTCATGGTAAATGCCATGACACGAACTTCAACAGGCACCTTGGAAAAAGCCATTTCTACTCCTCAGGCTTTGGGGCAGTGAAGGAAGACGAGGCTTTGGCTCTGGTTTGGCACTGAGTGTGCTGGAGAGCAAACCTGTGCCAGAATAATCTGTGCTCAGCCTCTCAGTGCTGGCCTGCAGAGCCTGCAGAGCCCTGGGCCCAGGCTCAGGCTTCCCTGGGCACTGCAAATGGCCACAGAGAGCTTCCAATGGCACCTTGGCATCGGGGCTGGCACCCCAGTGCCACCCTCACCGTTCTTAGCCTGACCTGCAGGTTCCTCAGGGCTGGCACTTGTCTCTGGTCTGGGCTCTCAGCTGAGATGTGAAGTCACAGAAACTCAGGTGCTTTGGAGCTCTCCTGGAGCTGAGTTTGTTGTGTTTTGTCTGGAGGGAACCTGTGTTAAAAGTTTTGGAAGGCTGTCAAAGAGAAACCTCTGATTAAATATTGTGACTTCAAAGCTCCATCTTTGTTGAACTTGAATCCAGTCCAATCTGTAGCAGTTTCTGACCTGGTGGGGTTGTTGGGCTCACCCTGGGGCTTAGACCAGGGGGTTTTCTTGGAATCACAGAATGATTTCAGCTGCCAAAGTCCTCTTAGTCCAGCCTGGACCTGATCCTCACCTTGTCCCCAGCCCAGAGCACTCAGTGCCACATCCAGGTGACACCTGCAGGGATGGGCACCCCAAACCTCCCTGGGCAGCCCCTGCCAAGGCCTGAGCCCCCTTTCCATGCAGAAATTCCTGCTGGTGTCCACCCTGAGCCTGCCCTGGCCCAGCCTGAGGCCATTTCCCCTTGTCCTGTCCCTGTTCCCTGGGAGCAGAGCCCGACCCCCCCTGGCTGTGCCCTCCTGGCAGGGACTTGTGCAGAGCCACAAGGGCCCCCTGAGCCTCCTTTGCTCCAGGCTGAGCCCCTGCCCAGCTCCCTCAGCCCCTGCTGGGGCTCCATTCCCTGCCCAGCTCCCTCAGCCCCTGCTGGGGCTCCATTCCCTGCCCAGCTCCCTCAGCCCCTGCTGGGGCTCCATTCCCTGCCCAGCTCCCTCAGCCCCTGCTGGGGCTCCATTCCCTGCCCAGCTCCCCCAGCCCCTCCTGGGGCTCCATTCCCTGCCCAGCTCCCCCAGCCCCTCCTGGGGCTCCATTCCCTGCCCAGCTCCCTCAGCCCCTCCTGGGGCTCCATTCCCTGCCCATCCAGGGCTGTTCCCTGGGGTTGATGTGACCCCAGTGCAGGACCCAGCTCTTGGCCCTGTTGTCCCTCACCCTTGCTGTCCCTCAGCCCATGGATCCAGGCTGTCCTGGTCCCTCTCAGAGCCCCCTGTCCCCAGCAGATCCACATCCCCCCCTGGGGCTGTTCCTGAGCTGGGCCAGGCTGGTGCCCTCCATGCCCTGAAGGTGTTGGGCAGGACTGAGCCAGCCCTGAGCCCCCTGGTGCCCGTGCCCAGCTGGGTGTGCCTCCATGCCCAGGTTTTTGCAGCCAGGATGTCCCTGCCCCTCAGAGATTTCCACCCCAGTAGCTGAGGGCTCCGAGGGCTCTGTGGGGCTGTGCTGCCACATGCTGTGTCCTGCTGAGCAGAGCAGATGGCTTTCTGTGCCTTGGAAGAGCCTCAGAGCTCCAGCAGGAATGGCAAGGCGTGCAGGAGGGAAAGCTTTAGGTTTCATTACTGTTATTTTTCTCTAAGCTGCTGGCTTGCCTGGTCATTTTTAATGCAGCTCCCTGCTTTATTTGGGCAGGCTTTTGCAGGATCTTCCAGAGCAGCTTTGGAGCCACTGGATTTATGGAGGAAAACAAAAGGAGCCATTGAGTTGTTCAGAATTTCAGTGCAGAGCTGTAACCCCTGGGGAGTCCCAGTCCCTCTCTGGCTCCCAGCCAAGGGGGTTTTCCCTTCCACCCTCCAAGGCTGGAGTCAGTTTGGGTTGGTAGAGATCTTGCACAACCACCTGAGTGCAGCACATGTGAGAACATCAGTGAGAGAGCCAAACCTTTGGGCTTTGGGGCAGCTGCTGCTGGGAGGTGTTTGGTGCTTCCCAGAGAAGCTCCTGCACGTGCTGGAGATGCAGAAATAACATTTTAGGGCACTTTTCATACTTTTATGCACAGTTCCTTTTGCTTCAGTCACTTATCCTATATAATAGATGGGAACAGAGTTTAAAATGTTACAGATAAATGAGAAGAATTGTCAGAAGAGGGTAAAATGTGCTTTAAAAGATGGTGCCAGTCTCCTTGAATAAGTACGGAAGGTTTGTCTTTTCCCGGGGTCAGATGTGTCCCCCTGCCATCCCTTCCAGGTCACTCCTCTGCCTGGGAAATGCCACAGGGGAGCAAAGGAGTATTCCTGATTAATTATGTTTGCTGAGGAAAGGGATTGGGAATATCAACCAGGAGAGGAAAGAAATGAGTAAAGGCATCAGATGCTTTGGAGAGACAGAGGGAGAGGAGGGGATTAAATCAGTCATTGTGGGGTCCCTGTTCAAATTAGGAAAGAAAAGGAAAAAAACGTCATATTTTTATTGAAGTCTGAGATGAACAAATATAAGCACCTTTATATCATAAGTAAGTTTAATTATATACTTTAACAGAACATTTATGAGAGTTCAGAAATTATTTGAGATGCTTTCTATCAAATGTCAGTTGAAGCCAGGTGAGCTCAGAAGCCCAAAGCAAGGAAGTGCCAAAGCAGAGGGACACCAGTAAGTTTTTCTGCCAGCACAGGTATGCCCTCAATTTTATTCAATATTTTCATCCCAGTTATGTTATTTATTGAAGTTACATTTTTAAGAGTGAATGAACTGACAAGGGAGGAAGGTTTTTCCTTGAAACAGGAGGAATAGTTGTTCCTTCTGATCAGAAAAATGGCAGAAAGTCACTGAGCCTCCTTCCCTGTGTCAGGCACAGATCAGCCCCTGCCCCAAACTGCATTTTGGATTTATTTTAATTCCAAGTTATTTCTGACCATAAACAGATATGGGCACAAGTTTATCTTCATGCAGCAACTGCAGTTTAATCAGTGACATCAAATATTATTTCTGCTAATGACAGGCCAGGAATGTGAACCAAGTCAGATTTAATAATTGGTAAATGAACTTTTCTTTCTCTCTTCCCACTTTGGCCAGTAAGGCTGCAGCTCAGTGCAAATCAATGTCTGCAAATGGTTCTCAAACCCTAAAGGTCAGAATCTCCTTTGGAACGTTCCTTAGAGGTGGAAGTACAGAGTGAAACCAAATCAACTTGAGACAAAACAACCACAAAAACAAACGATAACCACCTGACAGGGGCCTGGGCTCAGCTGGGGCTGGGCTCCTTCTCCAGGAACTGACAGAACCACAGCACACAGCCCTGAGCTGCACCAAGGGAGATTGAGCCTGGATATTAGGGAAAAGTTCTGTACAGAAAGGGTGAGAAAGTTCTGGAATGTTCTGGAATGGGTGATAAAATACTGGCATGGGGAGGTGGTGGAGTCCCCGTGCCTGGGTGTGTTTAACAAAGCCTGGATGTGGCACTGGGGGCCAGGGTTGAGTTGAGGTGTTGGGGATGGGTTGGACTCGATGGTCTTGGAGGTCTCTTCCAGCCTGGGGATTGTGTGATTCTGTGATTCTGAGTGATTCTGTGATTCTGATTGTGAGTGATTCTGTGATTGTGTGTGGTTCTGAAAGTCTGATTCTGATTCTCTGATTGTGTGTGACTGTGAGTGGTTCTGTGATTTTGTGTGATTCAGTGGTTCTGATTGTGAGTGATTCTGTGATTGTGTGTGGTTCTGTGATTCTGATTGTGAGTGATTCTGTGATTGTGTGGGATTCTGTGATTGTGAGTGATTCTGTGATTGTGTGTGATTCTGTGATTGTGTGTGATTCTGTGGTTCTGATTGTGTGGGATTCTGTGATTCTGATTGTGAGTGATTCTGTGATTGTGAGTGGTTCTGAAAGTCTGATTCTGATTCTCTGATTGTGTGTGACTGTGAGTGATTCTGTGATTGTGTGTGATTCTGTGATCCTGATTGTGTGTGATTCTGTGATTCTGATTGTGAGTGATTCTGTGATTGTGTGTGATTCTGTGATTGTGAGTGATTCTGTGATTTCTGATTGTGAGTGATTCTGTGATTGTGTGTGGTTCTGAAAGTCTGATTCTGATTCTCTGATTGTGTGTGACTGTGAGTGATTCTGTGATTGTGTGTGATTCTGTGATTCTGATTGTGTGTGATTCTGTGATTGTGTGTGATTCTGTGATTCTGATTGTGTGTGATTCTGTGATTGTGTGTGATTCTGTGATCCTGATTCTGTGTGATTCTGTGATCCTGATTGTGTGTGATTCTGTGATTGTGAGTGATTCTGTGATTGTGTGTGATTCTGTGATTGTGTGTGATTGTGTGTGATTCTGTGATTGTGTGTGATTCAGTGGTTCTGATTGTGTGTGATTCTGTAATTGTGTGTGATTCTGTGATTGTGTGTGATTCTGTGATTCTGATTGTGAGTGATTCTGTGATTGTGTGTGATTCTGTGATTCTGATTGTGAGTGATTCTGTGATTGTGTGTGATTCTGTGATTCTGATTGTGAGTGATTCTGTGATTGTGTGTGATTCTGAAAGTCTGATTCTGATTCTCTGATTGTGTGTGACTGTGAGTGATTCTGTGATTGTGTGTGATTCTGTGATTCTGATTGTGAGTGATTCTGTGATTGTGTGTGATTCTGTGATTCTGATTGTGTGTGATTCTGTGATTGTGTGTGATTCTGTGATTCTGATTCTGTGTGATTCTGTGATTGTGTGTGATTCTGTGATTCTGATTCTGTGTGATTCTGTGATCCTGATTCTGTGTGATTCTGTGATTCTGATTGTGTGTGATTCTGTGATTCCGATTCTGTGATTGTGTGATTCTGTGATTCTGATTCTGTGATTCTGATTTTGTGATTGTGTGTGATTCTGTGATTCTGATTCTCTGATTGTGTGTGACTGTGAGTGGTTCTGTGATTGTGTGTGATTCTGTGATTCTGATTCTGTGTGATTCTGTGATCCTGATTGTGTGATTCTGTGATTCTGATTGTGTGTGATTCTGTGATTCTGATTTTGTGATTGTGTGGGATTCAGTGATCCTGATTGTGTGATTCTGTGATTCTGATTGTGTGTGATTCTGTGATTCTGATTCTGTGATTGTGTGGGATTCAGTGATCCTGATTGTGTGATTCTGTGATTCTGATTGTGTGTGATTCTGTGATTCTGATTCTGTGATTGTGTGGGATTCAGTGATCCTGATTGTGTGATTCAGTGATTCTGATTGTGTGATTGTGTGGGATTCAGTGATTCTGATTCTGTGATTGTGTGATTCAGTGATTCTGATTCTGTGATTCTGATTTTGTGGTTGTGTGTGATTCTGATTCTGAGAATCTGTGTGATTCAGTGATTCTATGATTGTATGTGGTTCTTTGATTGTGTGTGATTCAGTGATTGTGTGATTCTGATTGTGTGACTGTGTGACTGTGATTCTGATTGTGTGTGATTCTGTGATTGTGTGGGATTCTGTGATTGTGTGGGATTCTGTGATTGTGTGTGATTCTGTGATTCTGTGATTGTGAGTGATTCTGTGATTGTGAGTGATTCTGTGATTGTGTGTGATTCTGTGATTCTGATTGTGAGTGATTCTGTGATTGTGTGGGATTCTGTGATTGTGAGTGATTCTGTGATTGTGTGTGATTCTGTGATTGTGTGTGATTCTGTGGTTCTGATTGTGTGGGATTCTGTGATTCTGATTGTGAGTGATTCTGTGATTGTGAGTGGTTCTGAAAGTCTGATTCTGATTCTCTGATTGTGTGTGACTGTGAGTGATTCTGTGATTGTGTGTGATTCTGTGATTCTGATTGTGAGTGATTCTGTGATTGTGTGTGATTCTGTGATTCTGATTGTGAGCGATTCTGTGATTGTGTGTGATTCTGTGATTGTGAGTGATTCTGTGAGTCTGATTGTGAGTGATTCTGTGATTGTGTGTGGTTCTGAAAGTCTGATTCTGATTCTCTGATTGTGTGTGACTGTGAGTGATTCTGTGATTGTGTGTGATTCTGTGATTCTGATTGTGTGTGATTCTGTGATCCTGATTGTGTGTGATTCTGTGATCCTGATTCTGTGTGATTCTGTGATCCTGATTGTGTGTGATTCTGTGATTGTGAGTGATTCTGTGATTGTGTGTGATTCAGTGGTTCTGATTGTGTGTGATTCTGTAATTGTGTGTGATTCTGTGATTGTGTGTGATTCTGTGATTCTGATTGTGAGTGATTCTGTGATTGTGTGTGATTCTGTGATTCTGATTGTGAGTGATTCTGTGATTGTGTGTGATTCTGAAAGTCTGATTCTGATTCTCTGATTGTGTGTGACTGTGAGTGGTTCTGTGATTGTGTGTGATTCTGTGATTCTGATTGTGTGTGATTCTGTGATTGTGTGTGATTCTGTGATTCTGATTGTGTGTGATTCTGTGATTGTGTGTGATTCTGTGATTCTGATTCTGTGTGATTCTGTGATCCTGATTCTGTGTGATTCTGTGATTCTGATTGTGTGGGATTCAGTGATTCCGATTCTGTGATTGTGTGATTCAGTGATTCTGATTCTGTGATTCTGATTCTGTGATTGTGTGTGATTCAGTGATCCTGATTGTGTGATTCTGTGATTCTGATTGTGTGTGATTCTGTGATTCTGATTTTGTGATTGTGTGGGATTCAGTGATCCTGATTGTGTGATTCAGTGATTCTGATTGTGTGATTGTGTGGGATTCAGTGATTCTGATTCTGTGATTGTGTGATTCAGTGATTCTGATTCTGTGATTCTGATTTTGTGGTTGTGTGTGATTCTGATTCTGAGAATCTGTGTGATTCAGTGATTCTATGATTGTATGTGGTTCTTTGATTGTGTGTGATTCAGTGATTGTGTGATTCTGATTGTGTGACTGTGTGACTGTGATTCTGATTGTGTGTGATTCAGTGATTCTGATTGTGTGATCCTGTGATTCTGATTTTGTGATTGTGTGTGATTCAGTGATTCTGACTGTGTGATTCTGATTCTGAGAATCTGTGTGATTCAGTGATTCTATGATTGTATGTAGTTCTTTGTGAGTGATTCAGTGATTGTGTGTGACTGTGATTCTGATTCTGTGATTGAGTGATTCTGTGTGATTCTGATTCTGTGATTGTGTGTGATTATGTGATGCAGTGATTCTGATTGTGTGATTGTGTGTGACTGATTCTGATTCTGTGATTCTGATAGTGACTGTGTGTGACTGTGATTCTGATTCTGGGCTTGTGTGTGATTCTGGGCTTGTGTGTGATTCTGGGCTTGTGTGTGATTCTGATTCTGAGATTCAGTGTGATTGTGTGATTCTGATTGTGTGTTATTGTGTGATGCAGTGATTCTGATTGTGTGATTGTGTGTGACTGATTCTGATTCTGTGATTCTGATAGTGACTGTGTGTGATTCTGATTCTGTGCTTGTGTGTGATTCTGATTCTGAGATTCAGTGTGATTGTGTGATCCTGATTGTGTGTTATTCAGTGATTCTGATTGTGTGATAGTGTGTGATTCAATGAGTCTATAATTGTGTGTGATTCTGTGATAGTGTGTGACTCAGTGATTCTGTGATAGTGTGTGACTCAGTGATTCCCTGATGGTGTGTGACTCAGTGATTCTGTGATGGTGTGTGACTCTGTGATGGTGTGTGACTCAGTGATTCTGTGATGGTGTGTGATTCTGTGATAGTGTGTGATTCAGTGATTCTGTGATGGTGTGTGACTCAGTGATTCTGACTGTGCCATTCATTATGTGTGATTGGGTGATTGTCACTGTGTGATAGTGTGTGACTCAGTGATTCCCTGATGGTGTGTGACTCAGTGATTCTGTGATAGTGTGTGATTCAGTGATTCTGTGATGGTGTGTGATTCAGTGATTCTGTGATGGTGTGTGACTCAGTGATTCTGACTGTGCCATTCATTATGTGTGATTGGGTGATTGTCACTGTGTGATAGTGTGTGATTCAGTGATTCTGTGATGGTGTGTGATTCCCTGATGGTGTGTGACTCAGTGATTCTGACTGTGCCATTCATTATGTGTGGTTGGGTGATTGTCACTGTGTGACAAGAAGCCCTGAGTGTCTGGCTCAGGGGTGATGTCCTGAGCACAGAGCTGCCTCTGGAGCTGTCCTTGGGCCGTTACCTACAGCTGATGAGCTCCAAGAAGAGCGAAACCTGCTAAGCAAGGTCCTGTAGTATTGGCCTGAACCTGGGGGCACCTGCAGGGCACAGCCAGGGGGGCACAGCCAGGGGGCACAGCCAGGGGGGTGCCAATCTCACCTCCTGTCCTGGTACAGAGCTCTGACAGCGACAGCCCTGGCACAGAGCAGGGGCTCTCCCTCTTCTCTCCCTGCTTTGGGACAGGAAAAAACAAGGGGGGCAAGAAAAATGGGAGTTTATAGAATTATATATATATATGTATATATATAAAAATATAAAAAATTTTATTTATATATATATATTTATTTTTATTTTATTTATATATATATATATAATATATATAAGTAAAACAATTACACATATATAATTTTATATATTATACATATAATATATATAATATATATTATATGTATAATATTATATAAAATATATATTATATACTATATATTATATAAAATATATATTATATATATATAATTTAATTTATAGATATAATTTTTTTTATACAGTTATTTTAGATGGTGGCTGAGTGTAGAATTTCCCACAGCAATTGGTGTGGGATTTACAAATTGGCTTTGCTGTTAACTCTGTCAGAGGGTGCTCCTGAGGCCATGCAAGTGCTGTACCTGTGGGAAGGGGGAGAAGGTGAAAGGATGAAGGGAAATGATGAAATTTTGGAAGTTCACATCAGATACACTCAGCTGCAGTTTTCTAAGGTACTGCATCATTTTCTGCTCTTAGTTGAATGTATCTTTTCAATCAGGATTTCCAAAGAACTGGATTTCTTGTCCCTGCCATGGCAGGGGTGGCACTGGGGGGCTCTGAGGTCCCTCCGCCTCAGCCCATCCTGGGATTCTGTACTGGACTGGTTTCCCCTCCCCATGCCCAATGGGAGCAGCCACCTCAGCAATTCCTGGCTGCCACATCATTCCAGCCCATGTTGTGTTTCCTGGCACTTTGCTCATGGATTTTACTGCAATTTTTTAAAGAGCAAGAAATCAGCAAACAAACAAAGAAACAAAACCCACGCAAAAAATCCCAACCAAACCCCAAATCCAGCCTCCCCACCCCCTTCAAAGAGCCCAGCCTAACAAACCAAACCAGCTCAGGCCAAGCTGCTGTTTCCCTTCCCTGTTTTGGGAGCTGAGCACTGTCATTTGCATCCCAAACATAGTTGCAGTTCTTGTGGGTTTGGTTCATTCCTGTTTTGAGCTTGAGAAAGGCTCCCCATCTTCCTTCCTCCCAGCCTCATCGCCCAGGGATCCTCCTGTGTCTGATGGTTCAGGGATTACAAACAGGTTTGTCCCTTGTCCTCACAGAACCTCACTGCCAGCACTGGCAGTAACGTGGGACTGGGGCTCTGCTCCCAGGGACAGGACAAGGGCAAATGGCCCCAGGGTGGACATTGGGACAATTCCCACCTGGAAAGGGCTGTCCTGCCCTGGCAGGGCTGACTCCCCATCCCTGGAGGGTTTAAAAACCCTGTGGCTGTGGCACTTGGGGACAGGGGCAGTGCTGGGGATGGTTGGGCTCTGAGGGCTTTTCCAACCTGAACAATTCTGTGTTTCCATTGCTGGGATCTCTCCCCACTCTGCTCAGAAGGTGTGCCCTGCCCACACAGAGCCTCCCTGAGGCTGTTCCCCCTCTCAGAAGCAGCAGGGTCAGGCCCTGAGTGCAAACAGCCTTGGGTGGGTCTGGTGAGCAGCTCCAGGGCTGAGCTGTTCCCCCCAGGGAAAAGGACAAACCTTCTGCTCCTTGTGAGGCAGGCAGGAGCCTGGAGGAGGAGCTGGGCAGGGAATGGAGCCCCAGGAGGGGCTGAGGGAGCTGGGCAGGGAATGGAGCCCCAGCAGGGGCTGAGGGAGCTGGGCAGGGAATGGAGCCCCAGCAGGGGCTGAGGGAGCTGGGCAGGGAATGGAGCCCCAGGAGGGGCTGAGGGAGCTGGGCAGGGAATGGAGCCCCAGCAGGGGCTGAGGGAGCTGGGCAGGGAATGGAGCCCCAGCAGGGGCTGAGGGAGCTGGGCAGGGAATGGAGCCCCAGCAGGGGCTGAGGGAGCTGGGCAGGGGCTCAGCCTGGAGCAAAGGAGGCTCAGGGGGCCCTTGTGGCTCTGCACAAGTCCCTGCCAGGAGGGCACAGCCAGGGGGGGTCGGGCTCTGCTCCCAGGGAACAGGGACAGGACAAGGGGAAATGGCCTCAGGCTGGGCCAGGGCAGGCTCAGGGTGGACACCAGCAGGAATTTCTGCATGGAAAGGGGGCTCAGGCCTTGGCAGGGGCTGCCCAGGGAGGTTTGGGGTGCCCATCCCTGCAGGTGTCACCTGGATGTGGCACTGAGTGCCCTGGGCTGGGGACAAGGTGGGCATTGGGCACTGCTGGGACTGGATGGGCTGAAGGGATTTTCCTGCTGAAGGGTTCTGGGGTCGTGGAGAGAGCAGTTCCCTCATTCAGGTCCCATTTCAGGGCTCTCAGTCCCTCCTTTTCCTTGCAGAGGGCACAGAGGTGACACTCAGCTCCCCTGGAGTGGAACTGTGTCTGTCACTGTGTCCCCTTCATGCAGGAACTGTGTGTGGCACTGTTGGGTGCTGTGTCCTGGCACTGGCAGTGACCTCTGGAGCTCCCACCCTGGCATGGGCAGGTGCCCTCTGTGCCAGGCTGAGCAGGGCTGGAAGCCCCTGGCACAGTGAAAAGTGTCCCTGCCATGGCAGGGGTGGCACTGGGTGGGCTCTGAGGTCCTTTCCCACCCAGCCCATTCCAGGATTCCAGGAATGAGGAATCTCTGGGCAGAGGTGGAAATCATGGCACTGGCAGCTGCTTGGTGGAGAATGAGATGGGATTGGGAACTCGTGTGCCCAAATCCCCCAACTTCCACAAGTCATAAAAAAATCCACTGAGGCCTTTTCCTGTAAAAAACAAATCCAATAAAGGCACAGCAGCACATTGCTTGTGTCTGTGGGTTTCAAACCATGGAAATACAGTGTATTTTCAGGTCAGAGCCCATGAACTTGTTTTCCTTCCTGGGAAGGAAAAAGGCTGAGGAGGGTTCTGAGCTGTGGGGTTCCAGCAGGACCTGGGGATGTGCCCAGCTGTGCCCAGGGGCTGCTCTCAGGGCGCTGTGCCAGTGCCAGGGCAGGACTTGGTGCTGCTCCTGGTGCCACCTGAGGCTGCTGCAGCCTGGGCTGAGCCAGCTGCCCCCTGTAGTCTGCATGGAACTGTAGGGGAGTTGTTGGGGATTTTTGTCTGGTTTTTTTTAGGGTTAGACACATAAAACTTATACTTAATGGTTTTTAGGTTGGTGTATTTGGTGACCAAAAAATAATGTAATAATCGGTTGAATTATAAATTAAATCTTCCACTGATGCAGAATTAACTTTCCTTTTTTTTTGCTGCAGTGGACTGAAATTTGGCATCTTTTAGGGCTGTGTAGTGAAATAAGCCCTGAGAGCTGCTGCATTGTCCCTGTGCCCCCTTACCTTGGGGTACAAGCTGCTCCCTGCTCCTGTCACTCTGTTTTCCTAGGAAAGAGCCTCTGTCAAACTGGTTTTATTTGCAACTTAATTCATTTGAAGTTCTCTACTTCCCCGATAAATCCCAAGTGACCTCAGCTGTCAGGGCTCAAAGTTAAATGAATTTTAACATTTTTTTGTTTAAAGCCAGCATTCCCCCAAAGCAAACATCCCCACAAATCCTTTTCCAAGCTGAAGGATTCTGTGATCCTGCAGGGAAGAGGGGTCACTCACCTCTGTCAGCCAGGGAAGGGAATGGGCTGAGCTTCTTCTGCTGACCCCCAAAGCCTCCAACTGCTGCATTTCCCCTTTTTTGGCTCAGAACACAGAGGAATTCTTGATGGGATATTCCTGCATGTATCAATGCAGCTCTGGGATTTTCAAACTGAAGCAACTCAAGTGTTGAATTCATGTTTCCTGTGCTGTGCCCTGCCTTGGAAGGTGTTACCAAGCCTGGGGTGTGTGTGTGGACTGGGATAAGGATGAGAGGTGTCTGTCTGTCCTGGAATCCCCAGTCCCAAGCAGAATCAGACTGAGGGACAGAATCCTGCTGCTCTTGTAACAGAACTCTAACACAAACAGTGTTTGCCGTTTCTGTCTCCAGAATGATTGAGGAGAGTGGGAAGAGGAGGAGGACCATGGCAGAGAAGAGGCAGCTGTTCATGGAAATGAGTAAGTAGGAAATCTGCAGACATGATGTCCTTGATTCTTCACTGGGAGCTTCCCTGGGCCAGCTGCAGCACATCAGCCCCATCCTGCCCCAAGCCCCATGCAGGGAAACCCACCCAGCTGCTCCTGGGGGCTGCTCAGCAGGAGAATGCCCAAGGGAAGGTCATGGTCATTTACCCCTGGCTGCTGGGGAGCTCCTTCCTCATGGAATGTTCACCTCTCTCCTCTGTGCCAGTGCCTGAGGTTTGTGGAGAACTATTGCAACGAATAGTGACAGCAGACAGAGCAGCTTTGGCCTTAAAAAGAGATTAAAAAATGGCTCTGCAATGCTGGTGTGACTCAAGCCATGGTTTGGGGGCTGATTTGTGCAGGTTTGTCCTCTGGAAAAGAAGAGTTAAGAGCTGGTGTTTGCATGGCATCACATTATCCTGCTGTCCTGCAGGAGTCAGGGCTGAAGGGAATTCCTGGACTGGGCCAGCATGTCTTAATTCCAGTTACACCCTGAGGGAGCTCTGACTTCAAACTACCTGTTTGTACTGGTTTGTTTCCAGAGTAGCATTGCTAGGGAATCATGGAGTGCTGGGTGGGAAAGGGCCTTAAATCCCACCCATCCCACCCTGCCATGGCAGGGACACCTCCCCCTGTGCCAGGGTGTGCCAGTGTCCAGCCTGGCCTTGGGCACTGCCAGGGATCCAGGCTGGGCACCCTGTGCCAGGGCCTGCCCACCCTGCCAGGGCACAATTCCCCATTCCCAATTTCCCATCCAGCCCTGCCCTGTGGCACTGGGAGCCATTCCCTGGCTCCTGTCCCTCCAGGCCTTGTCCCCAGTCCCTCTCCATCCTTCCTGCCAGCTCCTCCAGGTGCTGCAAGGCTGCAGTTGGGTCAGCCCAGAGCTTTCCCTTCTCCAGGCTGAGCAATCCCAATTCTCCCAGCCTTTCCTACAGCAGAGCTGCTCCATCCCCCTGATCACCTTGGGGCCTCCTCTGGGCTCTCTCCAGCAGCTCCAGGTCCCTGTGCTGCTGCCCAGGGCTGGGGCAGCTCTGCAGGTGGGCTCTCACCTGGGCACAGGGGCAGAACCCCCCTGTGTGCCACCTGGGGGGGGTGGAGGAGACTCTGGAGCCTTTTGCAGGTGCAGAGGGAAACAGCAGCAGGTTCAGGGAGTGATCAGAGGGAAGCACAGCCCCACAGCAGCACAGGGAGCTCAGGGGGAAGCACAGCCCCACAGCAGCAGGTTCAGGGAGTGATCAGAGGGAAGCACAGCCCCACAGCAGCACAGGGTGTTCAGAGGGAGCTCAGAGGGAAGCACAGCCTCACAGCAGCACAGGGAGTGATCAGAGGGAAGCACAGCCCCACAGCAGCAGGTTCAGAGGGTGTTCAGAGGGAAGCACAGCCCCACAGCAGCACAGGGAGCTCAGAGGGAGCTCAGAAGGAAGCACAGCCCCACAGCAGCAGGCTCAGAGGGTGTTCAGAAGGAAGCACAGCCTCACAGCAGCAGGTTCAGAGGGAAGCACAGCCCCACAGCAGCAGGCTCAGAGGGTGTTCAGAAGGAAGCACAGCCCCACAGCAGCAGGTTCAGAGGGTGTTCAGAAGGAAGCACAGCCTCACAGCAGCAGGTTCAGAGGGAAGCACAGCCCCACAGCAGCACAGGGTGTTCACAGGGAGCTCAGAGGGAAGCACAGCCCCACAGCAGCAGGTTCAGGGAGTGATCAGAGGGAAGCACAGCCCCACAGCAGCACAGGGAGCTCAGAGGGAAGCACAGCCCCACAGCAGCAGGCTCAGAGGGAAGCACAGCCCCACAGCAGCACAGGGTGTTCAGAGGGAAGCACAGCCCCACAGCAGCAGGCTCAGGGAGTGATCAGAAGGAAGCACAGTCCCACAGCAGCACAGGGTGTTCAGAGGGTGCTCAGAGGGAAGCACAGCCTCACAGCAGCAGGCTCAGAGGGAAGCACAGCCCCACAGCAGCAGGTTCAGAGGGTGTTCAGAAGGAAGCACAGCCCCACAGCAGCACAGGCAGCTCAGAGGGAAGCACAGCCCCACAGCAGCAGGCTCAGAGGGAGCTCAGAGGGAAGCACAGCCCCACAGCAGCAGGTTCAGAAGGAAGCACAGCCCCACAGCAGCAGGTTCAGAGGGTGCTCAGAGGGAAGCACAGCCCCACAGCAGCACAGGGAGCTCAGAGGGAAGCACAGCCCCACAGCAGCACAGGGAGTGATCAGAGGGAAGCACAGCCCCACAGCAGCAGGCTCAGGGAGTGATCAGAAGGAATCCCAGCCTCACAGCTCTGCTTTGTTGCAGGAGCCCAGAACTTCGACGTGATCCGGCTCTCCACGTACAGAACCGCCTGCAAGCTGCGCTTCGTGCAGAAGAGGTGCAACCGTGAGTGCTGCCTGCCTCATCCTGCCCCTGCTGCATGGCTGCTGCATCTCTGCACCCCTGGAGGGCAGGGGAGCACTGAGCAGCTGTGTTTAACAGGGATCTAATACAGAATTGAGTGTGGAATTAAACAGGCAGCGAGCCTTGCCCGATGCTCTGGGATATCTTCATGTTTATTCTTTAGTGTTCAGAAACGTCAAGTCCAAGGGAGCTGAGGTGTTCATTGCCCTCAGAGCTGGGTGTAGGTGGTCCCAAGCTCTGTGAGGGGCTGTTTCCTCATGAGGAACCCCAGAGCAGCCCCAGTGAGCACGGGGACAGTGCCTGCCTGCAGCTGTCCCTGTGGGGACACGTGTGACATCAGTGACCGTGGAGAGCTCTGGGCACTGCAGGTTCTCCCCTTCTCTGCTGTGAGCTCTGACCTTGGACAGCTCCCAGGTGGATCCCAGGTGAATCCCAGGTGAGCAGGATGCACTTTGTGCCCTGCCCCTGCTGAGCTGGACACAGCAAAGAGCAGAGCAGGATAGCGTGTGGGAGGAGATCCCTAATCCCAGGGCACAGGAACTGCTGGGGACTGAGGAGGAGGAGGCAGCAGGAAGGCTGAGGAGGAAGAGGAGGAGGCCAGCAGGAGGGCTGAGGAGGAAGAGGCCAGTAGGAGGACTGAAGAAGAGGAGGAAGCCAGCAGAAGGGCTGAGGAGGAAGAGGAGCAGGGCTGAGGAGATGGAGGAGGAGGCCAGCGGGACCCGTGTCCCTGCCGTGTCCCTGAGCTATGGTGTGTCCCTGCCGTGTCCCTGAGCTGTGCTGGCCATGGCCTGTGCTGGTGGTGGCTCAGCCCTGCACACAGGCTTAGTTCTGGCTGTAGTTACAGCTTTAGGGTTCACACTCTGTTTTCCAGCAAAGGGCACAAAGGAATGGCAGCCAACAGCTCTGCCCAGGGCACTGGTGCCCCCCAGGAGCCCCTTGGCACCCCTGGGCTGGGCATGGGGCCCTGCAGCTCTCTCTGGTCGCAGGGGTGGCATAGCCTGGTCCTTGGGAAGGGGGTTTGCTGTGAGAAATACAAAGTTGGGTCAGTGTGAGGAGGGCAGAAGCTCCCACTGACTGCAGATCATTGTGAAATGTCACTGTGTCCCTGCTCTGGGTGCCTGCTGATCCTTGCATGTTCCTCCACTCTCCTGCAAACCTCAGAGGCCTGGGAACATTTCAGAACATTGCTTCATGTGGTCCTGCAGATCGCTCACTGTGGTTTGGAAGAGGTTTCTGCACGTTGTTAACACCCCTTGGATGCAGCAGGGAAATTTGGGGCAGAGCTTAGGAGCCCCAGAGCTGTGGTTATAAAACATTATGCTCTGGGTTTGGGAACTGGATCAACTGGAAACTGTCAGAGTTTAACTGGAACATCAAGTTCCTCCTACAAGTCAGCATGAGGGTGTTCAAAATCACTGCAAACACTTTGTAGTGGATTTAGAGCTTTATCAGATCCCAGAGTGGTTTGGGTTTGGGGAGGGACCTTAAATCCCCCCCAGTGCCAGCCCTGCCATGGCAGGGACACCTCCCAGTGTGCCAGGGTGTGCCAGTGTCCAGCCTGGCCTGGGGCACTGCCAGGGATCCAGGCTGGGCACCTGTGCCAGGGCCTGCCCACCCTGCCCGGGAGGAGCTGGGGCTGGTGGCTGAAGCACTGCAGGCCCAGGGGCAGGGCTCTGCTGTTTCTGACACACCCAGATATTCCCAGATGTATTTTCTGAAAAATCCCCTCGTCAGGATTCTTCTCCTGAGAAGCCTCAGAAAAGAAATGCAAACAATAATTATCTGAGTGCCTGGAATGTGGTCTGGAGGTTGCTCACCAACAGGTGCAGCTTTGATTGGTTCCATGGGAATTGGTTTTAATTAATGACCAATCCCAGTCCAGCCGTGTTGGGACTCTGGTCAGTCAGGAGTTTTTATTATTCATTCCTTTCCAGCTTTTTGATGTAGCCTTTCTCTCTCTTCAGTATAGTTTTAGTATATAATTTTATGATAGGATAGGATATAATAGGATATAATAGGATATAATATAATATGATATGATATGATATAATATGATATGATATAATAGGATATAATATAATATAATATAATATAATATAATATAATATAATATAATATAATATAATATAATATAATATAATATAATATAATATAATATAATATAATATAATATAATATAATATGACATAATATAATATGACATAATATAACATCATATAACATAATATAATATAACATAATATAATATAATATGACATAATATAATATAATATAATATAATATAATATAATATAATATAATATAATATAATATAATATAATATAATATAATATAATATAATATAATATAATATAATATAACATGACATAATATAACATCATATAACATAATATATAACATCATATAATATAATATGACATAATATAATATGACATAATATATTATGACATCATAATATGATCTAATATCATATCAGCCTTCTAAGAACTTGGAGTCCATTTCCATCTCTCACCTCGCCCCCCGCAGCCCCCAGGTGTTGAAGGGAGCAGTAGAAGCCAGCCCTGGGCCCTGCTGTGTCCCTTGCTGAGCTCAGAGTCTCTCACTTTGTGCTGTTCCTGCCACAGCAGGGCCAGCACTGCTCCCAGGCAGGGCCCTCAGTGGCCCTGCAGGGCAGAAAGGAATTGCTGAGATGCTTGAGCACCTCCAGAGGGGGCAGCGAGGCCGGTGAGGGGCTGGGAGCACAAACCCAGAGCACTGAGGAACGTTTGAAGGGGCTGGGGATGCTCAGCCTGGAGAAAAGGAGACTCAGAGGTGCCCTCGTGGCTCTCCACAGCTCCCTGAAGGGAGGCTGCAGCCAGGTGGGGTTGGTCCCTGACAGAACCAGAGGGCACAGGCTCAAGCTACAGCAGGGAAGGGATGGTGCTGGGAGGGATGAAAGTTTGACAGGAAAGTCTCACAGATGTGGGTGCTTGGCAGAAAGATTTGTGAATGTAGAGTCTCAACAAGGAATAGAGGTGGAAGCAAGTTTTGATATAGAAGAAAAGAATTGCTGAGCCAGTCTGACTGGATAACCAAGGAGGCAAAGGGTGTGTGAGTTAGAAGGGGTTTGTATGGCTTAGAGCAAAGGATAAACCCACCCCAGACAAGAAGATGTTTTTACCAAGCAGGAAGAGAGCACAGGCAAACAAGGCAGCAGATGTGGCAGGTAGAAAAAAGGTCTCAGAATTTTCCACTGCAAGAAAACTGAGAAACAACTTCTAGCTTAAACTGTAATGTACTGACTGTTAGTGATTGGAGAATAGTGACATGAATATGGTAATTATAGCAGTTATGATAGGCTGTAGGTAATAGTTAAGGTGCAGATTGGTTCTACTGTGTGAAGATGCTCAGGAAAGTAAAGTCTAGAATGGATTGTAACCAAAAGAAAAGTGTAGAATGCATTGTAACCAAAAGTATAGAATGCATTGTAACCAAAAGAAAAGTCTATAATGCATTTGTAACCAAAAGAAAAGTGTAGAATGCAGTGTAACCAAAAGGAAAGTTTAGAATGCAATGTAACCAAAAGGAAAGTATAGAATGCAGTGTAACCAAAAGAAAAGTTTAGAATGCATTTGTAACCAAAAGAAAAGTATAGAATGCATTTGTAACCAAAAGAAAAGTGTAGAATGCAGTGTAACCAAAAGAAAAGTATAGAATGCAGTGTAACCAAAAGGAAAGTATAGAATGCAATGTAACCAAAAGGAAAGTGTAGAATGCAGTGTAACCAAAAGTATAGAATGCAGTGTAACCAAAAGGAAAGTGTAGAATGCATTTGTAACCAAAAGGAAAGTGTAGAATGCGTTTGTAACCAAAAGGAAAGTGTAGAATGCATTGTAACCAAAAGGAAAGTATAGAATGCATTGTAACCAAAAGGAAAGTATAGAATGCAATGTAACCAAAAGGAAAGTGTAGAATGCAGTGTAACCAAAAGGAAAGTCTAGAATGCAGTGTAACCAAAACCAAAGGGTCTCCAGGCCTGCCTGCAGCTGGAGCTGACAGCTGTGGGCACAGCCTCTGTCACCCACAGCCCTGGACTGCTGGGACATCCTGGATGCAATAAACTGCATTTTGGAGAGCTGCCTGCAGTCTCATTTTGGCTCTTACAGTACAGGTTGGATATTAGGAAGACATTTTTCGCCACAAGAACAATAAAGCCCTGGAATGCTCTGCCCAGTGAGGTGGTGGAATCACCATCTCTGGGTGTGTTTAAAAAAGACTGGACGTGGCACTGGGTGCTATAGCTGAGGTGTTAGGGCATGGCTTGGACTGGATGATCTTAGAGGTCTCTCCCAACCTCATTATTCAGTGATTCTGTTTCCCCTTTGTTTTCCAGTTCACCTTGTTGATATCTGGAACATGATTGAAGCCTTCAGAGATAACGGCCTTAACAGCCTGGAGCACAGCACGGAGCTCAACGTGTCCCGCCTGGAGACCATCATCTCCTCCATCTACTACCAGCTGAACAAACGGCTGCCCTCCAGCCACCAGATCAGCGTGGAGCAGAGCATCAGCCTGCTGCTCAACTTCATCCTGGCAGCCTATGACAGGTCAGTGTGCCCCTGGCTGCCAGCCTGGGCAGTGCCAGTGTGCCCAGGAGTGTGCCCAGGGCATCAGCCTGCTGCTCAACTTCATCCTGGCAGCCTAGGACAGGTCAGTGTGCCCCTGGCTGCCAGCCCTGCCTGCCTGGGCAGTGCCAACCCTGCCTGAGCAGTGCCAGGGCTGCCTGAGCAGCAGGAGTGTGCCAGGGCTGCCCTCTGTGGGGAGATGGGCACTGCTGGGAGCTCTGGGCTGAGTTAGGCTGGGCTCAGGCTCTGCTGGGAGCTCTGGGCTGGGCTGGGGCTCAGGCTCTGCTGGGAGCTCTGAGCTGAGCTCAGCTCAGCTCTGGGCTCAGGCTCTGCTGGGAGCTCTGGGCTGGGCTGGGCTGGGCTGGGCTCAGGCTCTGCTGGGAGCTCTGGGCTGGGCTGGGCTCAGCTCAGCTCTGGGCTCAGGCTCTGCTGGGAGCTCTGGGCTGGGCTGGGCTCAGGCTCTGCTGGGAGCTCTGGGCTGAGCTGGGCTCAGGCTTGGCTGGGAGCTCTGGGCTGGGCTGGGCTCAGGCTCTGCTGGGAGCTCTGGGCTGAGCTCAGCTCAGCTCTGGGCTCAGGCTCTGCTGGTGCCTCCTGGGGGCTCAGCAGTGCTTGGAAAGTGCATGTGTTTTGTTGAATCTTGCTCACAAAGACCCTTTTGAAGCTCAGTTTGTCACTTTGCATAAAGCTGATTCTCCTTTCTGGCTCAGGGTTCTGTCCAGGCATCTCCTCGTGCCCAGTTCTGTGTTTCTCTCCCAGCCTCTCCCTGCAGGGCTTGTTCTGCTCATCCTGAGCAGCAGCTGCAGCTCCTTTGCTGTGCTTGGCATTCCTTACTTTTGGTCTTGCCTTTCTCCAAATCAGCTTTTTATTTTATTTATTTCAGTGGGATTTGGCTTCTGCTGCTGCCCCACAGAGGGATTTAGCCAGGGCAGTGCCCAGCACTGAGGGTGCCAAACACTTGTTCTGTTTGTGATGTCCAGACTTTGATCCTCTCCTGATGGGACAATTTCTTATTGCCACCAAAGAGAAGCTGGGTGTGTCCCTCAGAGAGTCCAGGCTTGAGCATTTTATTTTATTTTATTTTATTTTATTTTATTTTATTTTATTTTATTTTATTTTATTTTATTTTATTTTATTTTATTTTATTTTATTTTATTTTATTTTATTTTATTTTATTTTATTTTATTATTATTCTGTTCTATTCTATTCCCTCACTGGGCAGGGAATAAAATAAACCAAAACCAGCACAAAGCTCAGAGCAGCTCCTGTGCCAGCAGAGTTTCTGTCCAGGCCTGCTTTGAAGTTAGTTAGGGCAAGTTGTAAGGCTTGGCTGAGGGTTTGGTTACTGTCAGACAGCTCACACTGAAAAATACAGGATTTCAACCCAGGAACAGCCGCGTTTGGAGGAGCTGCCTCAGAAGATGGAGGCTTTGGTTAGAGGTGGGCTTTGTTCCCCTCTTTCCCCCGGCCCTGAGAGCTCTGCCTTGTCTGGACCCCCAGTAACAGCTGGATCCCAGTGTGGGACAACAGCAACAGCAGCTGGATCCCAGTGTGGGACAACAGCTGGATCCCAGTGTGGGACAGCAGCAACAGCTGGATCCCAGTGTGGGACAGCAACAGCAGCTGGATCCCAGTGTGGGACAGGGACAGCAGCTGGATCCCAGTGTGGGACAGGGACAGCAGCAACAGCTGGATCCCAGTGTGGGACAGCAGCAACAGCTGGATCCCAGTGTGGGACAGGGACAGCAGCTGGATCCCAGTGTGGGACAGGAACAGCAGCTGGATCCCAGTGTGGGACAGGAACAGCAGCTGGATCCCAGTGTGGGGCAGGGACAGCAGCTGGATCCCAGTGTGGGACAGGAACAGCAGCAACAGCTGGATCCCAGTGTGGGACAGCAGCAACAGCTGGATCCCAGTGTGGGACAGGAACAGCAGCTGGATCCCAGTGTGGGACAGGGACAGCAGCTGGATCCCAGTGTGGGACAGGGACAGCAGCTGGGTGCCAGCCCATGACAGGAGCTGCTCTGTGCCTCGCTGTGCCTGGGCTGGGCTGGGGCAGAGCAGGGATGGAGCAGAGCAGGGATGGAGCAGAGCAGAGCAGGGCTCAGGCAGAGCAGGGATGGAGCAGAGCAGAGCAGGGCTCAGGCAGAGCAGGGATGGAGCAGAGCAGGGATGGAGCAGAGCAGGGATGGAGCCGAGCAGAGCAGGGATGAAGCAGAGCAGGGATGGAGCAGAGCAGGGATGGAGCAGAGCAGGGATGAAGCAGAGCGGAGCAGGGATGGAGCAGAGCAGGGATGGAGCAGAGCAGAACAGGGATGAAGCAGGGCAGGGATGGAGCGGAGCAGCGCTCAGGCAGAGCAGGGATGGAGCAGGGCAGGGATGGAGCAGAGCAGGGATGGAGCAGAGCAGGGATGGAGCAGAGCAGAGCAGGGATGGAGCAGAGCAGGGATGGAGCAGAGCAGGGATGGAGCAGAGCAGGGATGGAGCAGAGCAGGGATGGGGCAGAGCGGAGCAGGGATGGAGCAGAGCAGGGATGGAGCAGAGCGGAGCAGGGATGGAGCAGAGCAGAGCAGGGATGGAGCAGAGCGGAGCAGGGATGGAGCAGAGCAGAGCAGGGATGGAGCAGAGCGGAGCAGGGATGGAGCAGAGCAGAGCAGGGATGGAGCAGAGCAGGGATGGAGCAGAGCGGAGCAGGGATGGAGCAGAGCAGAGCAGGGATGGAGCAGAGCAGGGATGGAGCAGAGCAGAGCAGGGATGGAGCAGAGCAGAGCAGGGATGGAGCAGAGCGGAGCAGGGATGGAGCAGAGCAGAACAGGGATGAAGCAGAGCAGGGATGGAGCAGAGCAGAGCAGGGATGGAGCAGAGCAGGGATGGAGCAGAGCAGGGATGGAGCAGAGCAGGGATGGAGCGGAGCAGGGATGGAGCGGAGCAGAGCAGGGATGGAGCAGAGCAGAGCAGGGATGGAGCAGAGCAGGGATGGAGCAGAGCAGAGCAGGGATGGAGCAGAGCAGGGATGGAGCAGAGCAGGGATGGAGCAGAGCAGAGCAGGGATGGAGCAGAGCAGGGATGGAGCAGAGCAGGGATGGAGCAGAGCGGAGCAGGGGTGGAGCAGAGCAGGGATGGAGCGGAGCAGGGATGGAGCAGAGCAGAGCAGGGATGGAGCAGAGCAGAGCAGGGATGGAGCAGAGCAGGGATGGAGCAGAGCGGAGCAGGGATGGAGCAGAGCAGAGCAGGGATGGAGCAGAGCGGAGCAGGGATGGAGCAGAGCAGGGATGGAGCAGAGCAGAGCAGGGATGGAGCAGAGCAGAGCAGGGATGGAGCAGAGCAGGGATGGAGCAGAGCAGAGCAGGGATGGAGCAGAGCAGAGCAGGGATGGAGCAGAGCAGCGCTCAGGCTCCCTCTCCAGGCGCTCAGCAGCACGGCAGGCCGGGCTGTATAAAAATGCCCATCCCTGCTGCAATGCTCAGTCACAGCGTGCTCACAGAGGGTGCTGCTGGCACCATCAGAACCTTTAACATTCCCCTTGGCAGGTCCAGTCCCAGAATCCTGGAGTGGTTTGGGCGGGAAGGGAGCTCAGAGCCCCCCAGTGCCAGCCCTGCCATGGCAGGGACACCTCCCGCTGTCCCAGGGTGTGCCAGTGTCCAGCCTGGCCTTGGGCACTGCCAGGGATCCAGGGGCAGCCAAGGCTTCCCTGGGGTGCCCCTGGATGAGCTCTGAGGTCCCTTCCAACCCAACCATTCCGGGTCCTGCTCCTCCAAGCCCTTGCCCAAAGCCCCTCTCAGCTCTCTCAGGGACTCCCTTCAGGGGATTTCTGCTTTTCCAGCTCTCCCCACACTCATCCTGTGCTTTCCCCATCTCTGTATTTTCCATGCCAGTCCAAATTCCCTCTCCAGCACGTTTAGTTACAGTTATTTGAAATGCTGGGAGGTGCTGGAGGTGGTGGCTGTTGTTGTTCCCATGATTTCTGGCACTCTGAGGTGGTGTTTGTTGTTCCCATGATTTCTGGGGCACTGTGATTGTGTTCCCATGATTTCTGGGGCTCTGGGGTGGTGGCTGTTGTTGTTGTTATTCCCATCATTTCTGGGGCTCTGGGGTGATTATTTTTGTTCCCATGATTTCTGTGATTCTGGGGTTGTTGTTGTTCCCATCATTTCTGGGGCTCTGAGTATTTGTTGTTGTTATTCCTATGATTTCTGGGGCTGTGGGTTGTTATCGTTCCCATGATTTCTGTGATTCTGGGGTGGTTGTTGTTGTTATTCCCATGGTTTCTGGGGCTCTGGGGTGGCTGTTGTTGTTATTCCCATAATTTCTGGGGCTCTGGGGTGGCTGTTGTTATTCCCATGGTTTCTGTGGTGGTTGTTATTGTTGTTCCCATGGTTTCTGGGGCTCTGGGGTGGCTGTTGTTGTTATTCCCATGGTTTCTGTGGTGGTTGTTGTTGTTATTCCCATGGTTTCTGGGGCTCTGGGGAGGTGGCTGTTGTTATTCCCATGGTTTCTGTGGTGGTTGTTATTGTTATTCCCATCATTTCTGGGGCTCTGGGGTGGCTATTGTTATTCCCATAGTTTCTGTGGTGGTTGTTATTGTTGTTCCCATGGTTTCTGGGGCTCTGGGGAGGTGGCTGTTGTTATTCCCATCATTTCTGGGGAGGTGGCTGTTGTTGTTATTCCCATGGTTTCTGTGGTGGTTGTTGTTGTTATTCCCATGGTTTCTGTGGTGGTTGTTATTGTTATTCCCATGGTTTCTGGGGCTCTGGGGTGGCTGTTGTTATTCCCATGGTTTCTGTGGTGGTTGTTATTGTTGTTCCCATGGTTTCTGGGGCTCTGGGTGCTGCTCTTCCATCCCTGTGCAGTTCTCACAGGTGCCTTTCCCTGCAGTGAGGGCCATGGGAAGCTGACAGTGTTCTCAGTGAAAGCCATGCTGGCCACCATGTGTGGGGGGAAGATCCTGGACAAGCTCAGATGTGAGTACTCCTGAGGAACCCCACCCTTTATGGACTCTGTGCTTCCCTGGGTTTGCTCTATTCTGTCCTGGAGGGTTTTATTTTGCTGATTTTGTGATCTTTACACTGAGCTGGAGCTGTGCAGAATTCCATAGCCATTAAGGTGGGACAGTCCCTCCCAGCCCACGCAGTCCAAGCTGTGCCCAGTCCCCACACTGTCCCCAGAGCGCTGGGTGCCACATCCAGGGACACCTCCAGGGATGTTTGTTCCATGTTCCAGCTCCTGGTTATCCCAAGCCCAGGACTGAGGAGCCTTCCCAAGCCCATTCCTTCAACTTAAGCTCTTGAGCACTTCTTTAAATGGAGAACTTGAGGGCTGATTTTCAATGGGGATGTCCCAGTTGTCACCATTTCCCTGCTTTGAGGCTGTTGGAGGCTCCTGTGAATCTCCTGAGGCTCTCTGCACCTCCTCACTCTGTAATCCCAGCTGCTGAGGTAGAATCCCAGGATGGTTTGGCTTGGAAGGGACCTGGGGACACCTCCCAGTGTCCCAGGCTGCTCCCAGCCCTGTCCCTGGGCCCTGCTGTCCCCTGGGCTCAGTCAGATCCCTGGACAGGGCAGGATTCCTCCAGCTGCAGGGGAAAGTGGTGCTGGGAGAGTTCTGGGAAATCCTGAGCAGGATGGGGAAGTGCAAAGAGCTTCTCCTTCTCCTTCTCCTTCTCCTTCTCCTTCTCCTTCTCCTTCTCCTTCTCCTTCTCCTTCTCCTTCTCCTTCTCCTTCCAGCTGCTCCTTCCCCTTCCAGCTTCTCCTTCCCCTTCCAGCTTCTCCTTCCCCTTCCTGCTGCTCCTTCCCCTTCCAGCTTCTCCTTCCCCTTCCAGCTTCTCCTTCCAGCTTCTCCTTCCCCTTCCATCTTCTCCTTCCCCTTCCTGCTGCTCCTTCTCCTTCCATCTCCTTCCCCTTCCAGCTGCTCCTTCCCCTTCCAGCTGCTCCTTTCCCCTTCCAGCTGCTCCTTCCCCCTTCCAGCTGCTCCTTCCAGCTTCTCCTTCCCCTTCCAGCTTCTCCTTCCAGCTGCTCCTTCCCCATTTCAGCTGTTCCTTCCCCATTTCAGCTGCTCCTTTCCCCTTCCAGCTTCTCCTTCCCCCTTCCAGCTGCTCCTTCCCCTTGCAGCTGCCCCTTCCCCTCCAGGACAGGAGCCCAGGTTCCTGCAGTGATCAGTGGCAGATGGAGGAGCAGGGAGCAGCTCTGCTCTCACCTCCCAGAGATGTGCTGGGTGTCCCTGAGCCCCTGGCAGCTGCTGGAGCCCCTTGCAGGGCAGGCAGGTGCAGCAGAGGCTGTGAGTGCCCCGGCTCTCGGGGAGGGGCTGTTCCTGCCCAGCCATCTGCTCTGGGGAGGAACAGGGCTCCCTGCTCATCTCCCTGCCCCAGCTGCTCTGGATTCCTTCTGAGCATTGTGACTGTGCTGCTTGGCTTTCCCCCTCTCTTTCCTGTTGGTTTTCTCAGCTTTTACAGAGGCACCTGAGAGCTGTTTTAAAAGATTTTATTCTATCATCAGTGTTAGAGATTTTATTCTATTAAGAATCATCTTATTCTATTAAGAATAAAATCTTAAGAAGATTTATTTAAAAATCTTATTCTATTAAGAATAAAATCTTAAAAAGATTTTATTTTTTATTTTAGAAAAAAATTTTTATTCTATTAAGAATAAAATCTTAAAAAGATTTTATTTTTTATTTTAGAAAAAGATTTTTTTTATTCTATTAAGAATAAAATCTTAAAAGGATTTTATTTTTTATTTTAGAAAAAGATTTTTTTATTCTATTAAGAATAAAATCTTAAAAAGATTTTATTCTATTATCAGTGAGACAGCAGAGATGTAAAACCCAATGTCATTCCATCAGAAGCCAACCCATTTCTTGGTTACAATACCTTAGAAATGTTTTTTAGCCTATTAGCTTTTGCTGCTGTCACTTCTACCACCAATCACCTCTATTTCTTCTCCACATTCTCTTGCTGCAATGTATTTTTCATAGTTCTAGTTGTGTACAATATCTAGTCTTGTTTTGTTCTTTACAAATGCATTTCCCACGTCTCTCCCTGATTACTGATCCACATCACCCCCAAAACCTCCTTGTCCAGAGGGATCCCAGCCCAGCCTCCCTTCCCTGGGCGGGCTGGAGCTCTCTGCAGATCCTGGCAGTTGTGTTTTAATGTTTGCTCATCCCATGGTGGGGACAGGGCAGTGTCCTGAGAGTGTCCCCATGGCACACAGGGACCGGGGCAGCCTCAGTGGGGCCCTTCCCTGGCTCTGGAATTCCCTGGGATGTGCTCCCTTGTGGGGCTGTGCAAGGCAGGGATCCCTGTTGAATTTGCCAGCAATTCCAACATGGGAAGAGATGAGAATCTTGATTCCGTGTGTCAGAAGGCTTGATTTATTATTTTATTATATTTATTACATTAAAGGAAAATGATATATTAAAACTATAGTAAAAGAATAGAAAAAAAAAGGATTTCATCAGAAGGAAGGGAAGGAAAGGGGAAAGGAAAGGGGAAAGGAAAGGAAAGGAAAGGAAAGGAAAGGAAAGGAAAGGAAAGGAAAGGAAAGGAAAGGAAAGGAAAGGAAAGGAAAGGAAAGGAAAGGAAAGGAAAGGAAAGGAAAGGAAAAAGGAAAGGAAAGGGAAAAGGAAAGGAAAGGGAAAAGGGAAGGAAAGGAAAGGAAAGGAAAGGAAAGGGAAAAGGGAAGGAAAGGGAAAAGGAAAGGAAAGGGAAAAGGAAAGGGAAAAGGGAAGGAAAGGAAAGGAAAGGAAAGGAAAGGGAAAAGGGAAGGAAAGGGAAAAGGAAAGGAAAGGGAAAAGGAAAGGAAAGGGAAAAGGGAAGAAATCTTGTGACTGACCAGAGTCCAAGCCAGCTGTGCTGTGATTGGCCATAAATTAGAAACAACCACATGAGACCAATCCCAATGTGTCTGTGTCAGATCCCAGGGTTTGTGGGGCTGGAAAAGCCCTCCCAGCCCATCCAGCCCCGGCTGTGCCCAGTGCCCACCTTGTCCCCAGAGCCCTGAGTGCCACATCCAGGGCACCTCCAGGGATGGGCACTGCAAACCTCCCAGGCCTGGCCACCTTTTCCATGGGGAAATTCCTCCTGAGCCTGCCCTGGCCCAGCCTGAGGCTGTTCCCTCTCATCCTGTCACCAGCTGCCCTTTGAAAGGAAATCCTACTTTTTATTTCTTTATTTTTATTTATGACATCCTGCTTTTTGCCGTTCACTGCCAGTTCCCCACGTGGGAGTTTCCCACCTTGAGCACAAACCCGCTTTTTTCACTGCAAGACAAACATTGGTGGGGTTTGGAGGGGTTTTTAATGTCCCCTTGGCACAGCCTGGGCTGTTCTCTCTCATTTTCAGGTTTCCATACCTTGAATTTCTCTCTCTTTAGGATCACCTCACTGCCTGCTCAGCTCAGGTGAATGTCCTGAGCACACCCAGGAGGTTCCAGCCCATTTTAAATACAATTGTGTCCTGTCCCTGTTGTGTCCCACCCTGCCAGGCTCTTTGCAGACCTTCAGCTCCTGTGCAGGAGGATTCTGCTCCAGAGTGGATGAGGATTCTGGAATTTTGGCTCTCTAATTTCAGTTGTTCCCATTGGTTTCATTTCGTGTGCATTTTCATCCCGACTTTTTTCCCACAGTTCAGTTTCTAGGTTAAGCCTAATTTTTCTGGCTGGCTTGTTTTTCTAAAATACACAAATCCACCATTTTAAATATTTTTTTTATTCCCCCCCCCCCATTTCTCCTGATATTTTTTCTTTGATACCATTATTCAAGGGACCTTCAGTTCGAGCTGCTCTCTTCAGTCAGTGATACAAATTCCAGGTATCTTTATCCCTCTCAACTGAGGCATTGCAGGCTTCTTCCTGAGCTCATTCTTTCAGGAAATTGGGATAATTCCTCCAGTTTACTGGAAATGTGCCTTGCTGAAAGTGTCTTTTTTTCTGAAGCTGGTTTTGATCACTGAAATGAAGGTTATTTTCTGCCAGCTTGAGCTTTTTGATGTTTAATTACTGATGGTGCCTGAAATAACAGCAGGGAGGGCTCAGAGCCACGGAGGAGATCTGGGATCTGTCACATCCTGGGCAATTCTAGGCCACGTTTCCATTGGTGAATCCTCCCTCTGGAGCATCCCAGGCTCTGGGGGTGCCTCAGGGCCCAGCTGGCTGTGAGAGATCTCTGCAAGGAGGTTCTGGATGCCAGGGCAGTTCTGCTTTCTGTCTGACGTGGTTGTTGTGTTGTGCTCTCTGCATCCTGCCCCTGGGACTGGCCTTTCCTTGGGTCTGGAGCTCTGGGGAGGGGATCAGGGACCCCCAGGGCTCAGCAGAAGCAGAAACAGGGAGTGGGGCACCTGTAGCACCTCCGTCCCCTCCTTCCATCCTTGCAAACATCAGGGAACGTCTGCTCAGCCCCTTTTGCTCTCAGGAGCACGTTTGCCCCCACAGAGCTGCTTAAAAAGTGTGAACTCCTCTCAGCACAAATGTTCTCAGAGTCCCAGAATGGTTTGGGCTGGAAGGGACCTTAAATCCCAGCCCAATTAAATCCCACCCCATTAAATCCCACCCCAATTAAATCCCACCCCATTAAATCCCACCCCATTCCACCCCTGCCATGGCAGGGACACCTCCCACTGTCCCAGCCCCAGTGTCCAGCCTGGCCTTGGGCACTGCCAGGGATCCAGGCTGGGCACCCTGTGCCAGGGCCTGCCCACCCTGCCAGGGCACAATTCCTCATTCCCAAAATCTCAGATCCACACTGGGATGTTGTCGCAGACATCTTTCATGAAAAATCCTTTCTTAGGATTTTTCCTTGTGACAAGCTGCAGTTCAGCAACCAAAGTAAACAATGGTTATCTGCTGCTGTGGAATGCAACAGGTGATTGGTCTCCTGTGGGTGTTTAGATTTCTTGACCACTCATGGCAGAGCTGGCTCTTGCTCTCTGTCTGAGACACAGATCTTTGTTATTCATTCTTTTCTATTCTTAGCTTAGCTAGCTTCTCAAGAAACCTTTTCCTTTCTATTGCTTTTTAGTATAGTCTTAATGTAACCTATATCATAAAATAATAAATCAAGCCTTCTGATCATGGAGTCAACATTCTCGTCTCTTCTTCATCCTGAAAACCCTTGTGACCACAGTCACAGGATGTGATTCCCCCTCTCTGTTCTGGCCTTATTCTCCAGCAGTGCAGGACAGCCCGGGAGCCCGGCCCTCAGGGGCACAGGGTGGGTGCCTGACAGCTGGGCCAGCCCCCTCAGGCTGGTGATTTATCAGCTCTAGAGTGATATCAGCTCCCTTGGGATCTCAGCTCTTGCTTGCTAAGGCAGGGAGCCCCTGGCTGAGGCTGCAGCAGACGCCAGAGAGGAGAAGGAGAGGTCCTGGTGGCTCCACAGCGCTGGTTTTACTGGGGGAGTCTGTGAAGGGTCCCAGCCCCAGCTCTCCTCCTCTCGAATGGGCTAAAGCAGGCCCCTTTTATAGGGTTAAGGGGGATCCAGACTTGACCAACAGTAAGGGTTAAGTGACAAAGCCTACAGGGTTCCAGAGATAAGCTTTGGGGCGCGGGTCAGGGACACAGGAACTTATATTGCTGTCTCAGCAGTGCCATTGTTCGATCCTCCATGGGGCTTACTACAGGTGCCCTCAGCTTGCAGGGGCTCCTGGTGAAGCTGGGCAGGGATGGAGCCCCAGGAGGGGCTGAGGGAGCTGGGCAGGGAATGGAGCCCCAGGAGGGGCTGAGGGAGCTGGGCAGGGAATGGAGCCCCAGCAGGGGCTGAGGGAGCTGGGCAGGGGCACAGCCTGGAGCAAAGGAGGCACAGGGGGCCCTTGTGGCTCTGCACAAGTCCCTGCCAGGAGGGCACAGCCAGGGGGGGTCGGGCTCTGCTCCCAGGGAACAGGGACAGGACAAGGGGAAATGGCCTCAGGCTGGGCCAGGGCAGGCTCAGGGTGGACACCAGGAGGAATTTCTGCATGGAAAGGGGGCTCAGGCCTTGGCAGGGGCTGCCCAGGGAGGTTTGGGGTGCCCATCCCTGCAGGTGTCACCTGGATGTGGCACTGAGTGCCCTGAGCCTTGGGCACAGGTTGGGATTTTCCCGTCCCAGGGGTCCTGGGCTGCGGTGCCCCTGCCATCCCCCGTGCCCTCAGTGTGCATTTCCCTGGAGCTCTGCCAGCTCTGGCACTGCCACAGCTGTGTTCCACCCTGGAGGGTTCTGTAGGTTCAGGTTCCAGCTGTGTTCCACCCTGGAGGGTTCTGTAGGTTCAGGTTCCAGCTGTGTTCCCCTGGAGTTCTCCTGCTCTGCTCCCTCTCTGTCCCAGCTGGTGCAGGGCAGGAGCTTCCCCTGCACTGGTGGGATGGGATGGGATCCATGGGATGGGATGGGATGGGATGGGATGGGATGGGATGGGATGGGATGGGATCCATGGGATGGGATGGGATCCATGGGATGGGATGGAATCCATGGGATGGGATGGGATGGGATCCATGCTATGAGATAATGGGATGGGATGGGATCCATGGGATGGGATGGGATCCATGGGATGGGGTGGGATGGGATCCATGCTATGAGATAATGGGATGGGATGGAATGGGATCCATGGAATGGGATGGGATAATGGGATAGGATCCATGCTATGGGATAATGAGATGGGATGGGATGAGATGGGGTCCATGGGATGGGATGAGATGGGATCCATGGCATGGCATGGCATGGGATAATGGGATGGGATGGGATAGGATCAGATCCATGGGATGGGATAGGATCCATGGGATGGCATGGGATCCGTGGGATGGGATAATGGCATGGAGGGATGGGATGGGATGGATGGGATGGGATGGATGGGATGGGATGGATGGGATGGATGGGATGGGATGGATGGGACGGGATGGATGGATGGGATGGATGGGATGGATGGGATGGGATCCATGGGATCCATGGGATGGGACGGGATGGATGGGATGGATGGGATGGATGGGATGGAGGAAGCAGGGCTTGGGAACCCTGACCTGGATCATTCCTGCCCAGCTCCAAGCCCAGCTCAGGGAAAGCCCTCGGGGTGCACGTGGGAGCCGTTCCCGCAGTGACCCCATATTGATGGGGGTTTATTGTATTTCCTTACAGATATTTTCTCTCAGATCTCAGATTCCAACGGGCTGCTGGTGTTCCCCAAGTTTGAGCAGTTCCTGCGGGAGGTGCTGAAGCTGCCCACGGCCGTGTTCGAGGGGCCCTCCTTCGGCTACACCGAGCACTCGCTGCGCACCTGCTTCCCACAGCAGGTCAGGGACGGCATGTGGGATTGGGAATTTGGGGATTTGGGGTGTGGGATTGGGGGTCTGGGATCGGGGATTTGGGGTTTGGGATTGGGGATTTGGAGTGTGGGATTGGGGGTCTGGGGTTGGGGAATTGGGATCGGGGATTGGGAATTTGGGGTCTGGGATTGGGAATTTGGGGTCTGGGATTTGGGGTGTGGGATTTGGGGTTTGGGGTGTGGGATTGGGGGTCTGGGATTGGGGATTTGGGTTTCAGGGTTGGGGATTTGGGGTCAGGGATTGGGGATTTAGGGTCTGGGATTGGGGATTTGGAGTGTGGGATTGGGGGTCTGGGATTGGGGTTTGGGGTTTGGTATTGGAGGTCTGGGATTTCGGGTGTGAGATTTAGGGTCTGGGATTGGGGATTTGGGATCGGGGATTGGGAATTTGGGGTCTGGGATCGGGGATTTGGGGTCTGGGATTGGGGGTTGGGGATCGGGGATTTGGGGTTTGGGATTTGGGGATTGGGGGTCTGGGATTTGGGGTCTGGGATTTGGGGATTGGGGGTCTGGGATTTGGGATCAGGGGTGTGGGATTGGGGGTCTGGGATCGGGGATTTGGGGTTTGGGGTCTGGGATCAGGGATTTGGGGTCTGGGGTTGGGGAATTGGGATCGGGGATTGGGAATTTGGGGTCTAGGATTGGGGATTTGGGATTGGGAATTTGGGATTAGGGTCTGGGATTTGGGGTGTGGTGTGTGGGATTTGAGGTCTGGGATTGGGGATTGGGGGTCTGGGATTTGAGGATTTGGGATTGGGCATTTGGGGGTTTGGGGTCCAGGATTGGGTATTTGGGGATTGGGAGTCTGGGATTGGGGTCTGGGATTGGAGATTGGGGATTTGGGGTATGGGATTTGGGGATTTGGGGTCTGGGTTCAGGGTTCAGGGACTGGGGGATTGGGGATTTGGGGTCTGGCATTGGAGGTCTGGGATTTGGGATCAGGGATTGAGGGTCAGGGATTGGGGATTGGGGGTTTGGGATTTGGGATGGGGATTTGAGGGCTGGAATTTGGGGATCTGGGACTGGGGGTCTGGGATTTGGGATCAGGAATTCGGGATTGGGGGTGGGATTTAGGATCTGGGGTCTGGGATTTGGTGTCTGGGATCGGGGATTGGGGATCTGGGATTCTGTATTTGTGATTTAGGATTTTCAATAAGGGATCAGGGGTCTGGGACCAGCCAGGATCAGGGATCTGGGATCAGGGATTGGGATCTGGGATTGGGAATCAGGGATTTGGGATTCAGGATTTTCAATCAGGGATTTGGGATCTGGGATCTGGGAGTCTGTATTTGTGATTTAGGATTCGGGATTTTCAATAAAGGATCAGGGGTCTGGGACCAGCCAGAATCAGGGATTGGGATCTGGGATTGGGAATCAGGGATTTGGGATTCAGGATTTTCAATCAGGGATTTGGGATCTGGGGTCTGGGATTCAGGATCTGGGATGTGAGATTTGGGATTCAGGATTTGGGATGTGAGATTCCCAAGGCATCAGGGCTGGGGGTCACTGCGGTTCCCTGCACAACCCAAGCACTTTGAAACAGTCCACAATAAGCATCTGAAGGATTTTCTGTCATTTCAGTTGATTCCCCTCCTTGAAGGGCCTCCCCTGTTCCCCAGCAGAGCATCAGGAATGACTCCTTCCTTTCCCAAAACACAAACCATGCCATTTTCACTCTTTCCCCTTGGTTTTTCAAAGCTTTTTCACTGTGTTTGGACAATTAGTTTAACAAGTCACTTCCAGGATCTGTTCAAAACAAACACCTTCTGTGCACCAGTTTATTTTTAAATCCATTGCAGTTGTAGTTTAATTGTTCCAATGATTTGTTTCTCGTTTGAGGTAATATAAATAATATAACTAATCCTAAAATCAACTGTAAGCATGAACTTGATTGATCTTAGGCCTAAAATTACATGTTTAGACTCTGGGCATGATGATGCTCCAGCAGAAACATTTCTGCAGCATTTGATGTAAAATTTATGGTGACTAAATAGAAGTTAATTAGCAATTAGCATGTTTGGAATATGGCACAGTAGGAAGCAGCCTTTGATTTCAGAATCAATGAAGTATTAAATAAGAAATAAATATTAAATGAAATATAAAATTATTAAGATATAAAAATATTATATTATATTATATTATATTATATTATATTATATTATATTATATTATATTCATTACTTATAAAATTATTACATTATTAAAATATTAACGTTAAAGTATTAAATTAAATATTAAATAAGAAATAACTAAATAGTAAATGAAATATAAAAATATTAATATATTTAAATTATTAAATTATTTATTAAAATATATTATATTATATTATATTATATTATATTATATTATATTATATTATATTATATTATAGATTTATTGAAATATTAAAAATATTAAAAATATTAAAGTATTAAATTAAATATTAAATAAATATTGAAATATTAAATGAAAAATTAAATAAATGATAGATAAATATTAAAGTATTAAAATATTAAAATATTAATATATAGAATATTAAATTATTTATTAAAATTATTATATTATATGAAATTATATTAAATTATATTAAATTATATACTAAAACCATACTAAAGAAAGAGAAAGGATACATCAGAAGGCTGGACAAGAATGACAATAAAAACCCAGACTCGGCGAGTCTGGCACAGCTGGCTGTGATTGGCCATGAACTAAAAACAATTCCCATGTTTGGATAAACAATCTCCAGGCCACATTCCAGAAAAGCCAAACATGGAGAGGCTGAGGCTCCATCTTCTCAGGAGAAGAACCCTGGCAAAGGGATTTTTCAGCAGACACCCTGGTGACAGAGAAGCTGTCGGGCTGCAGGAGGGCTGCAGTGGGAAATGCTCCTTGCTCTGCCCTCCAGTGCTCCCTCCCTGTGCTCTCCCTGCAGAAGAAGGTGATGCTGAACATGTTCCTGGACACGCTGATGGCTGACCCTCCTCCCCAGTGCCTTGTGTGGCTGCCCCTCATGCACAGACTGGCCCATGTTGAAAATGGTAAATGCAAAATCTCCCTGCTGGGAGCCTGGCCATGCTCTGTCCTGGCTCGTGGGACCAGCAGTGCCTCCAGCAGAGCTGGTCCAGAGCATCCCAGACCTGCCTGGGCCACATTCCTGGGGCTGTGGGGTGGGGACTGGCCGGGTGTGAGAGCAGCACCAGTGCAAAGCCCGTGGATTTTAGTCAGTGGGGGAAAAAATGACATTCTCTGAATGTTCCTGGGGCTGAGGGAGCTGGGCAGGGAATGGAGCCCCAGGAGGGGCTGAGGGAGCTGGGCAGGGAATGGAGCCCCAGCAGGGGCTGAGGGAGCTGGGAAGGGAATGGAGCCCCAGCAGGGGCTGAGGGAGCTGGGCAGGGAATGGAGCCCCAGCAGGGGCTGAGGGAGCTGGGCAGGGAATGGAGCCCCAGGAGGGGCTGAGGGAGCTGGGCAGGGAATGGAGCCCCAGCAGGGGCTGAGGGAGCTGGGCAGGGAATGGAGCCCCAGCAGGGGCTGAGGGAGCTGGGCAGGGGCTCAGCCTGGAGCAAAGGAGGCTCAGGGGGCCCTTGTGGCTCTGCACAAGTCCCTGCCAGGAGGGCACAGCCAGGGGGGGTCGGGCTCTGCTCCCAGGGAACAGGGACAGGACAAGGGGAAATGGCCTCAGGCTGGGCCAGGGCAGGCTCAGGGTGGACACCAGGAGGAATTTCTGCATGGAAAGGGGGCTCAGGCCTTGGCAGGGGCTGCCCAGGGAGGTTTGGGGTGCCCATCCCTGCAGGTGTCACCTGGATGTGGCACTCAGGGGACAAGGTGGGCATTGGGCACAGCTGGGACTGGAAGGGCTGGGAGGGATTTTCCAGCCTCAGGGATCCTGGGGTTTTTAATTAATTCTGATGGTGGCAATTTCCTGGGTCGAGTCCTCACCAGGAGGTGAGGAGGTGGATCTGGTTACAATGCTGGGCGAACTCCAGGGCAAAGGGGATCCTGGTTTGATCCTGGCATTCCCTGGCAGCAGCCAGGAGCAGGAGGGGACCAGCAGGGCTGTTCCCCTTCACTGGGGTCTTTCCCATCCAAATCCCATTTTTGGCCATTGCAGAAAAATGAAAACAAACAGAAATAATACCACAAGAAAAAAAACCTCACAAACAAAATCCTACACAAACAAAACCCAAGAAAACAACAACAACAACAGAAAATAAAAACCACAAACAAACAAAAAAAAAAAAAAAACACCAACAAAACAACCAGAAAACCCAAAGCAAGAAAAGACAAAAAAACCCTGGGTTATTGTTACTCCTTCCCCTAATCAGGAAATCAGAGTTTGGGTTATTATTCCTTCCCCTCATCAGGAAATCAGGGTTTTGTATTTTGGGGTTTTGGTATTTTTTCCCCCTCATCAGGAAATCAGAGTTTGGGGTTTTTTTATTCCATTCATCAGGATATCAGTGTTTGGGTTATTGTTACTCCTTCCCCTCATCAGGAAATCAGGGTTGGGGTTTTTTTTATTCCATTCATCAGGATATCAGTGTTTGGGTTATTGTTACTCCTTCCTCTCATCAGGAAATCAGGGTTTGGGTTATTTTTATTCCTTCCCCTCATCAGGAAATCAGGGTTTTGTGTTTTGGGTTTTTGGTATTTTTTCCCCCTCATCAGGAAATCAGAGTTTGGGTTATTTTTATTCCTCTCATCAGGAAATCAGGGTTTGGGTTATTATTCCTCCCCCTCATCAGGAAATCAGGGTTTGGGTTATTATTCCTCCCCCTCATCAGGAAATCAGGGTTTTGTATTTTGGGTTATTGGTATTTTTCCCCTCAGTAGGAAATCAGGGTTTGGGTTATTTTTATTCCTCTCATCAGGAAATCAGGGTTTTGTATTTTGGGTTATTGGTATTTTTTCCCCTCATTAGGAAATCAGGGTTTGGGTTATTTTTATTCCCCTCATCAGGATTTCAGGGTTTGGATTATTGTTCCTCCTTCCCCTCATCAGGAAATCAGGGTTTGGGTTATTTTTACTCCTTCCCCTCATCAGGATTTCAGGGTTTGGGTTATTTTTACTCCTTCCCCTCATCAGGATTTCAGGGTTTGGATTATTTTTACTCCTTGCTCTCATCAGGATTTCAGGGTTTGGGTTATTATTCCTCCCCCTCATCAGGAAATCAGGGTTTTGTTATTGGTATTTTTTCCCCTCATTAGGAAATCAGAGTTTGGGTTATTTTTATTCCTCTCATCAGGAAATCAGGGTTTGGGTTATTGTTCCTCCTTCCCCTCATCAGGATTTCAGGGTTTGGATTATTTTTACTCCTTGCTCTCATGAGGATTTCAGGGTTTGGGTTATTGTTCCTTCCCCTCATCAGGACATCAAGGTTTGGGTTCTGTGCTGCTTCTGTACCTTTTTATCAGCAGCAATCTGTGCCGCCTCCATGGAGCAGGGAGGGGAAGGGACAGCTCTGGCAAGGGGGGAGGGCTTCTCATGGAGCCAGGCTGGCAGAGCTGGGAATGTCCAGCCTGGAGAAGGAGCCAGGGAGAGCTCAGAGCCCCTGGCAGGGCCTGAAGGGGCTCCAGGAGAGCTGCAGAGGGACTGGGGACAAGGATGGAGGGACAGGAGCCAGGGAATGGTTCCCAGTGCCACAGGGCAGGGCTGGATGGGAAATTGGGAATGAGGAATTGTGCCCTGGCAGGGTGGGCAGGCACTGGCACAGGGTGCCCAGCCTGGATCCCTGGCAGTGCCCAAGGCCAGGCTGGACACTGGCACACCCTGGCACACAGGACAGACCCCACCCTGTGCTCAGGACTTGCCTGGGGAGCTCTGCCCAGGGAGGGAGGTGTCTGAGGAAGGAATTTAGTGAGAACCTGTCAGCTGGAACTGCTGTGTCACCATCAGCTTCCTCTGAGGGTTGATGGAGCCAAAACTCCCAGCTCTGCCCTCAAAACCCTGCCCAAAACACAGAGTGCTGAAGGAACTGGGGGGGTCTGGATCTCCAGTGAGATGGGATGCTCCAGGTTTACCAAAAATTCACTGAAAAGTTTTGTTTTCTTTGTTTTCCCCCCAGTCTTCCACCCCGTGGAGTGCTCGTACTGCCACTGTGAGAGCATGATGGGCTTCAGGTACCGCTGCCAGCAGTGCCACAACTACCAGCTGTGCCAGAACTGCTTCTGGAGGGGCCACGCCAGCGGCCCCCACAGCAACCAGCACCAGATGAAGGAGCACTCCTCATGGGTAGGGGCTTCCTCCTGGCAGGGAACCTGCTCCTGGGGCCAGGGCATCGCTCCTGGCTTAGGGCTTCCTCCTGGGCACCATGGCAGGGACACCTCCCACGTCCCAGCTGCTCCCAGCTGCTCCCAGCCCGGCCTGGGGCACTGCCAGGGATCCAGGCTGGGCACCTGTGCCAGTGCACAACAATTCCCCATTCCCAATTTCCCATCCAGCCCTGCCCTGTGGCACTGGGAGCCATTCCCTGGCTCCTGTCCCTGCAGGCCTTGTCCCCAGTCCCTCTGCAGCTCTCCTGGAGCCCCTTCAGGCCCTGGCAGTGGCTCCAGGCTCTGCCCAGAGCTCAGTTTTTCCCTTTCACCCCCAGATCTGCAGCCCCCAGGATTTGTGTGCTGAGAATCAGAAGCCCAGCCCGGAGCCATGGCAGGCAGCAGCACCTTGGGATGCCAGGATCCCAACTGGGTTGGGTGGGAAGGGAGCTCAGAGCCCCCCAGTGCCAGCCCTGCCATGGCAGGGACACCTCCCAGTGTGCCAGGGTGTGCCAGTGTCCAGCCTGGCCTGGGGCACTGCCAGGGATCCAGGCTGGGCACCCTGTGCCAGGGCCTGCCCACCCTGCCAGGGCACAATTCCCCATTCCCAAGATCCCATCCAGCCCTGCCCTCTGGCACTGGGATCATTCCCTGGCTCCTGTCCCTGCAGGTCCTGATGAGTTCCTCAAGTGAACAAATTCAGAGAGAAATAAATGTGGGCATTTTCAGCAGGTGAAGAATTGGTTTAGGAAAACGAGGGGTTTGAGTTTGGAGTAATCACATCTCTGCATAATTTAAATTCTCTGTGGGGTCAGCCAGTGATATAAAATCAAATTGTGATTTTCATAGGATTTCAAAGGAATTAAGGCAGAGGGGCTGGAATGAGATGAGCTTTAGGGTCCCTTCCACACAAACCATTTCAGGATTTGATGATATTGGGATGACCAAGTGCCCATTCCCTGGGATCCAGAGGCTCTCCAGGGCCCTCACACCATTCTGCTGCTCCCCAGGATGGAGCTGTGGGCTGAGAAATAAAAATTCCAGGACCTGGAAGGAATGAGGGCCTCCAGGGCAGGCTGGACACCAGCAGGAATTGACTTCATGGTAGTAACTGGTGTTAATTATCAATTATCAGTAATTGCCAGGCACTGATGGTGTTGGCTGTAACTCCTATTTGAGCCACTGGTAATCTGAATTTTCACTTGAATGTCCCTTGGGAGCTTGGTCCCACTCTGGAGTGTTGTACAGCAGCAGTAACTAATAATTGTAACGAATTAATTATTACAATTAATAATTAATGATTGTAATTAATTCCAGAGCTGCAATTAGCCAGGGCTTGCCCTTTCCTGGGGTTGCCAGTGAGGGAGAGCAGCAGGAGGAGCTGCCAGCTGATGTCTGAGCTCCCATAACCATGGAATTATGGAGTTATTAGGGTTGGAAAAGGCCATCACCAGGGTTCCATGCCACTGCTGGGAGCTTGGTGAATGCAGCAGCACTTTTAGAATTAATTTTGTGAGCCAATATGGGATTTAAACCCCTTTTTTGGTCATTCCTGTGGGTGTGGCGACACTTGTCACCAGCCTTGCCAAGGACCACCAGTCCTGTGAGGCCATTTAGTGTGAGAATCAAAAAATAAAAAAAAAAACCTACAGACTGTAAACAGTTTAATCTGTAGCCTTAGAAGACAGATTAATGTAAAATGTAAATGTAAAAATACAATACACAGACATTTAGCAGAAAAATCATACATGTGTGTTTCTATGGTTGTAAGTAAGAATATGCCTTAAATAAGTGAGAAACTGTGTTGGGTAAAACAGTGAAGGGTTTAGAATGTAGGGGTGTGGTTGTGTAGGATAAACTGAGAGTTCAGAAGTTACAATGAAAGCCTGGGAGCTAAAAGCCCATTAGATAAAAGTATCCATGGTGCAGCAGAAGTCAGTAAAAGTGATAGGTTAAAAAGGTAAAATAAATCCTGTGGCAGCTCTCTGTTGATTACAGAGTTACATATTGCCTTTAATGAAGAAGCTGTAGCCAAATGCTTGCTCCTCTAAAGTCTCACAGCCTCTGAGATTAATATTTATATTTATTAAAAAATTAATTGTTCTTAGCTTGAAAATAGTCCCATCCCTTCATTTCTAGCAGCAACAATAATCACTTAGCACCACTGAGGGGAGTTGTGAAAGGAGCCCAAGTCACTCCTGCCTGTCCCAGCGCTGCCCCACCTTGGCTGTGCCTGTAGAGGACAGGAATTTGGCAAGTGGCTGCTCCTGCCCTCAAAATGCCCCCTCCGTGTTCAGAGAGTGACGTAAAAATCCCTTAATGGGATGGGCTGGGATTAATTCCTGAGAGAGCCCCCAGGTAATTGGGTTACCTCCTAATCTTCCATCATTTTGTTAAAACTTTCCATTTCCACCGTCAGAGGCCTTCAGAGCCTCCCAGAACTCGTTCCCCAGTGCCCTGATTTCCCAGGGGTGCTGGCATTTCTGTTCCTGTGCCCTCTGCTGCCTGCCCCAGGTGTGAGTGCCTGCCCTGCCCTTCCTCCCAGGGCTCACCTGTGCTGCTTCCCCCAGGAACCCCCAGATCCTGAAATTCGAGTCTCCTCAACCCAGGTCTCAAAAGCTCCTGGAGATCTGTTTCACACCCAAGATAGCTCAGCTAGGCATAAAATATATAATATATAATATATAATATATAATATATAATATAACATATAATATATAACATATAACATATAACATATAACATATAATATATAATATATAATATATAATATATAATATATAATATATAATATACCTCAGAAGGCATAAAATCAGCAGCATGGCTTCTGTGGCAGTGTTGGAAACAAAAAGGGTTTTAATAAAAGGCAAAATAACAAAACTCTTTACAGAGAAAAACTGAGCCAGGTGTAAGAGGTTTTTGCTCCCGGTAAAACACCTCACAAAAGCCATCAATTTCTTTGTTCTCTTCTTTTTCTAGTGAATTGCTCAGGCAGTTTGGCTTCTGTCCCATTGGCCATCCTTAAGCTTGAGGTGAAGTCCCTCAGGTCCTATGAGGTGTCTTTTTACTTATTGAGGAGAGAAACTTCTGTGTTTATTTCCTTTTTAAGGGCACAAAGGACAGTTTGGTCACTCCATCAACAGGGGGAACATTCCTATACTCACCTGTGCTTCTTCCCCCAAAATTCTGGGCTCACCTGTGCTGGTTCCCCCAGAAACCCCCAGGCTCACCTGAAATGTGGGTCTGCTCCAGCCAGGCCTCATAGGCTCTTGGAGATTTATTTCATAAACTCTTGGAGATTTATTTCACACCCAAGACAGCTTCAGCTACATCAGAAGGCATAAAATCAGCAGCATGGCTTCTGTGGCGGTGTTGGAAACAAAAAGGGTTTAATAAAAGGCAAAATAACAAAACTCTTTACAGAGAAAAACTGAGCCAGGTGCAAGAGGTCCTGGTAAAACACCTCACAAAAGGGATTGGTTTCCTTGTTCTCTTCTTTTTCTAGTGAATTGCTCAGGTGGGACTTTTTGGTTCCTGTCCAATTGGCTGTCCTTAAGTTTGAGGTGAAGTCCCCAGGTCCTATGAGGTGTCTTTTCACCTAATTGAGGAGAGAAACTTGTGGGCTTCTTTCCTTTTTAAGGGGACAAAGGACAGTTTTGTCACTCTATCCATGGGGGTAACATTCCTTTACTCACCTGTGCTTGTTCCCTTAAAATTCCGGGCTCACCTGTGCTTGTTCCCCCAGAAATCCCCATCTCACCTGTCTCACAGCAATCCCTGTCTCACCTGTGTGATCCCAGGGCTCACCTGTGCTTGTTCCCCTAGAAACCCCTGGGTTTACCTGTGTAATCCTGTGTTGTTTACCTGTGTTGTTTCCCCAGAAATCCCTCCCCTCACTTGTGCTTGTTCCCCCAGCAATCCCAGGCTCACCTGAGCAGAAATCCAGGGCTCACCTGTGCTTTCTCCTGCAGGAACCCCCAGGGTCACTGTGCTTGTTCCCCCAGAAACCTCCAGGCTCACCTGTGCAATCCCAGGCTCACCTGTGTTGCTCCCCCAGCCATCCCCATCTCACCTGTGCAGCCATCCCATCTCACCTGTGCAGCCATCCCATCTCACCTGTACAATCCCATCTCACCTGTGCAGCCATCCCCATCTCACCTGTGCAGCAATCCCATCTCACCTGTGCAATCCCATCTCACCTGTGCAATCCCATCTCACCTGTACAGCCATCCCCATCTCACCTGTACAGCCATCCCATCTCACCTGTACAATCCCATCTCACCTGTGCAATCCCATCTCACCTGTGCAGCAATCCCATCTCACCTGTACAATCCCATCTCCCCTGTGCAGCAATCCCCATCTCACCTGTGCAATCCCATCTCACCTGTGCTGTCCCCCTCCCCTGTTTTTCCCCTCTCCCCTGTACAATCCCATCTCCCCTGTGCAATCCCCTCTCACCTGTACAATCCCCTCTCACCTGTACAATCCCATTTCCCCTGTTTTCCCCCAGCAATCCCCTCTCCCCTGTGCTGTCCCCTCTCACCTGTGCAATCCCATTTCCCCGTTTTTCCCCAGAAATCCCCAGCCAAGAAGCTCACCCACGCCATCAGCCGCTCTCTGGGCTGCGTGCCCAGCCGGGACCCGCCCCGCCCGCTCTTCCCCGAGCAGCCCGAGAGGCCCCTGGACCTGGCCCACATCGTGTGAGTACCTGAAAGCCCCCCCTGAACCCCCCTTGAACCCCTCCTGAGCCCCTGGACCTGGCCCACATCGTGTGAGTACCCCTGAGCCCCCTCCCGACCCCCCCAGACCTCATCCCCATGGTGTGAGGACCCCTGAGCCCCCTCCTCACCCCTGAGCTCCCTCCTGACCCCCCAAACCTGCCCCCCATTTTGTGAGTCCCCCTGAGCCCCCTCCCCAGCCCTGGGCTCAGGGCAGCGAGCAGCCCTGGGCCTGCAGAGAATATCAGGACTTTCTCTGCTGTGTGGTGTCAATGTCTCAGGTTTTTCATTGCTGTGTGGTGTCAATGTCTCAGGTTTTTCATTCCTGTGTTGGTGTCAATGTTTCAGGTTTTTCTCTGCTGTGTTGGTGTCAATGTTTCAGGGTTTTCCTCTGCTGTGTTGGTGTCAATGTTTCAGGTTTTTCATTCCTGTGTTGGTGTCAATGTTTCAGGTTTTTCTCTGCTGTGTTGGTGTCAATGTTTCAGGGTTTTCCTCTGCTGTGTTGGTGTCAATGTTTCAGGTTTTTCATTCCTGTGTTGGTGTCAATGTTTCAGGTTTTTCATTGTTGTGTTGGTGTCAATGTTTCAGGTTTTTCATTCCTGTGTTGGTGTCAATGTTTCAGGTTTTTCTCTGCTGTGTTGGTGTCAATGTTTCAGGGTTTTCCTCTGCTGTGTTGGTGTCAATGTTTCAGGTTTTTCATTGCTGTGTTGGTGTCAATGTTTCAGGTTTTTCTCTGCTGTGTTGGTGTCAATGTTTCAGGGTTTTCCTCTGCTGTGTTGGTGTCAATGTTTCAGGTTTTTCATTCCTGTGTTGGTGTCAATGTTTCAGGTTTTTCTCTGCTCTGTTGGTGTCAATGTTTCAGGGTTTTCCTCTGCTGTGTTGGTGTCAATGTTTCAGGTTTTTCTCTGTTGTGTTGGTGTCAATGTTTCAGGTTTTTCATTCCTGTGTTGGTGTCAGTGTTTCAGGTTTTTCATTCCTGTGTTGGTGTCAATGTTTCAGGTTTTTCATTCCTGTGTTGGTGTCAATGTTTCAGGTTTTTCATTGTTGTGGTGGTGTCAGTGTTTCAGGTTTTTCATTCCTGTGTTGGTGTCAATGTTTCAGGTTTTTCATTCCTGTGTTGGTGTCAATGTTTCAGGGTTTTCCTCTGCTGTGTTGGTGTCAATGTTTCAGGTTTTTCATTGTTGTGTTGGTGTCAATGTTTCAGGTTTTTCTCTGCTCTGTTGGTGTCAATGTTTCAGGTTTTTCTCTGTTGTGTTGGTGTCAATGTTTCAGGTTTTTCTCTGCTGTGTGGTGTCAATGTTTCAGGTTTTTCATTCCTGTGTTGGTGTCAGTGTTTCAGGTTTTCCTCTGCTGTGTTGGTGTCAATGTTTCTCAGGAGAACCTTCTGGGGCTGTGCTTGTGAGGGGTTTGGTGCAGCTGCAGCCAGGCCTGGCTGTGTCCTGCCTGTCACCTCCCTGTCCCCACCAGTGGCACCTCTCGCTCCTCCCTGTGTTGGGTCAGGCTCTGATTTCTCATTTATTGTAAATGAAATTCTCCAAACAGCACCATGGGCCAGCCCAGGGGCCTTGCCCTCACGCCCATGTCCCTCTCCATGGCCTTGTTGTCACCCTGCTGTTGGAGGGGTGGCTTGGATGGAAAACCCCTGCACTGCTGCTGGTTTGAGCAGCTTGAGGCCACTCTGCTTCCCCACTCTGTCACACTTCACCTGCACAGTAAAAACTGAGAGACAAAGACCCAAACGAGCTGCAGTCAGTCTGCAGATCAGTCTCAGTGTCCTACAGAGCCTGGGGGAAACTGTTCCCATCTGTAGGAGAGGGTGAGGAGGAGCAGCACTGGGATCCAATTCCCAGCCCATCACTGCCTTTCCTTCCCAACCTGGAATTGCCTTTCCTTCCCAACCTGGAATTGCCTTTCCTTCCTGATCCATTCCTGCCTTTCCTTCCCAGCCATCCCTGCTTTCCCTTCCCAACCCATTCCTGCCTTTCCTTCCCAACCCATTCCTGCCTTTCCCTCCTGATCCATCACTGCCTTTCCTTCCCAAGCTGGAATTGCCTTTCCTTCCTGATCCATTCCTGCCTTTCCTTCCCAACCCATTCCTGCTTTCCCTTCCCAACCCATCACTGCCTTTCCTTCCCAACCTGGAATTGCCTTTCCCTTCCCAACCATCACTGCTTTCCCTTCCCAACCCATTCCTGCCTTTCCTTCCCAACCCATCACTGCCTTTCCCTCCTGATCCATCACTGCCTTTCCTTCCCAAGCTGGAATTGCCTTTCCTTCCTGATCCATTCCTGCCTTTCCTTCCCAACCCATCACTGCTTTTCCCTCCTGATCCATCCCTGCCTTTCCTTTCCTTTCCTTTCCTTTCCTTTCCTTTCCTTTCCTTTCCTTTCCTTTCCTTTCCTTTCCTTTCCTTTCCTTTCCTTTCCTTTCCTTTCCTTTCCTTTCCTTTCCTTTCCTTTCCTTTCCTTTCCTTTCCTTTCCTTTCCTTTCCTTTCCTTTCCTTTCCTTTCCTTTCCTTTCCTTTCCTTTCCTTTCCTTTCCTTTCCTTTCCTTTCCTTTCCTTTCCTTTCCTTTCCTTTCCTTTCCTTTCCTTTCCTTTCCTTTCCTTCCCATCACTGCCTCTCCATTCCCACCTGGCACTGCCTTGGCCAGGAGCCCACCATAGCCCTAAATCTGGATTTAGGGGAGGGCCCAGCTCAGCCTCACCACAAACACCTTTTGTTTCCAGTCCCATCAGATTGGAATCCACTCGTGTTTTTCCCTGTGGGCTGGGCACCTGCTGCAGGGACAGTGGGGACAGGACGGGGACATGGGGACATGTCACACCTCCTGCAGGGACATGGGGACAGGGCTGGACAGCTCCTGCAGGGACAGTGGGGACAGTGAGGACATGTCACACCTCCTGCAGGGACAGGGACATGAGGACAGGGACATGGGGACAGGGCTGGGACAGGGCTGCACAGCTCCTGCAGGGACAGGGACAGTGGGGACAGGGCCACCCCTGGCAGCAGCTCAGAGGCATCTGCTGTGTGCTGCCAGCTTTAATTAAATGTAAACCCAATGCCCTAAAAAGCAAAGGATGGGGACATGGGGCCTGCTGGCCCAAGGGCAGCTCTGGGACAGAGGAGCCCTGGGAGCAGGGGATTGATAGCCCAGGGACAAAACGGGACCCACTGGGGTCCGTGTGAGGGACACGAGGCCTTTGGGCTGCTGTGGCACCACTGAAAGAACAAAAATAGCAAAACAACAAAAATCACAATGAAGGCCCCTGGCTTGAGGGGCTGTAGGCAGGGGGGTTCTCTGCTGGAACCCAGCCCCATGCAGGAATTGCTGCAGGCCCCAGGGAGCCACTTCTGGGGTGCCCAGGGGTGGATTGTGTTTGACTGGGGTGAGGGAATCAGCACCTGCAGCACCATCAGCACCCACAAATAAACGGGGGGAGAGGCTGCAGAAAAGCTGAGCTCTGCTGCAGCTGAGTAAACAGAGAATGAAATATTAATAACTAGGGGAGTTTAACAATACTTGGCCAAAGGTTCCAGGGAAAAGAAGGCTTGGAAGGGGAGAAAAACCCAGCTGTGCTCTTTGAGGGAGGGAGGAAACACAAAAGTGGGCAGAAGGAATGTAAACAATGAGTTAGGAGTTGCTGTGAGTGGTTTGGTGCAGGGGCAATGAGCTGTGAGGGAGGAGCTGGGCAGGGAATGGAACTGGGCAGGGAATGGAGCCCCAGGAGGGGCTGAGGGAGCTGGGCAGGGAATGGAGCCCCAGGAGGGGCTGAGGGAGCTGGGCAGGGAATGGAGCCCCAGGAGGGGCTGAGGGAGCTGGGCAGGGAATGGAGCCCCAGGAGGGGCTGAGGGAGCTGGGCAGGGAATGGAGCCCCAGCAGGGGCTGAGGGAGCTGGGCAGGGAATGGAGCCCCAGCAGGGGCTGAGGGAGCTGGGCAGGGGCTCAGCCTGGAGCAAAGGAGGCTCAGGGGGCCCTTGTGGCTCTGCACAAGTCCCTGCCAGGAGGGCACAGCCAGGGGGGTCGGGCTCTGCTCCCAGGGAACAGGGACAGGACAAGGGGAAATGGCCTCAGGCTGGGCCAGGGCAGGCTCAGGGTGGACACCAGCAGGAATTTCTGCATGGAAAGGGGGCTCAGGCCTTGGCAGGGGCTGCCCAGGGAGGTTTGGGGTGCCCATCCCTGCAGGTGTCACCTGGATGTGGCACTGAGTGCCCTGGGCTGGGGACAAGGTGGGGATCAGAATTCCCAGAATTCCCAAAGAATCACCAGGTTGGAAGCGACCTCCAAGACCATTGAGTCCAACCCATCCCCAACACCTCAACTCAACCCTGGCCCCCAGTGCCACATCCAGGCTTTGTTAAACACATCCAGGCATGGGGACTCCACAACCTCCCTGGTCCTTGGGAATTTCCAAAATTCCCAAATTCCCAGAATTACCAAAATTCCCAAATTCCCAGAATTCCCAGAACCACTGGGTTGGAAGAGACCTTCAAGACCATCAGGGCCAAGCTGTGTTGAGACTCTGGGAAGAGTCACAAGTTTTCATTATTATCTTTTTAGCATTTACTAAGTATCCTCTCTGTATTCTTCAGTTTAGTACAGTATTCTTTTTTATAATATAGCATCATAAAGTAATAAATCAGCCTGCTGAGAGCATGGAGTCACATCCATCATTCCTGCCTTTGCTGGGACATTTCCCAGCAAACCCAATAGGAATCTGCACCACTGAACCTTTAAGACCAGGTCAGGAGTGGTTTTAAATCCCCTCAGAATTGCAGTCAGGCTGTGTGATGGAAGCTCTGTTATCTCAGTGTTTCTCACTGCTTTAGCAGATAGGAAAAATGCAGACAGAAATGTTAATGGAGCCTCAGAGTCAGGGATTGTGCTGGATCCACTGCTGGAGCCCCAGATGTACATCCCTGAGGGAATCAGGGATTTGCTTCCCTCCCTTTTCCAGGAATAAGGGAGTGTTCACCTGCATTCCTGCAGCCAGGCAAAAATAGCAAAAATGGATAGCAAAAATGTGATAGCAAAAACGGAAATTCTGCAATTTCCTGCTGGTTTGGGGCATTCTGCATTCCCTGATCTCCCTGCATCCTCCTCCAGATTGTAGCTGCTGCTCTGCTCCCAGGGGACAGGGACAGGACAGGGGAAATGGCCTCAGGACAGGCTCAGGGTGGACATCAGGAGGAATTTCTGCATGGAAAGGGGGCTCAGGCCTTGGCAGGGGCTGCCCAGGGAGGTTTGGGGTGTCCTGGGAATTCCTGGATGTGGCACTGAGTGCCCTGGGCTGGGGACAAGGTGGGGATGGGGCACAAATTGGGCTGGGAAGGATTCTCCTTCTCCTTCTCCTTCTCCTTCTCCTTCTCCTTCTCCTTCTCCTTCTCCTTCTCCTTCTCCTTCTCCTTCTCCTTCTCCTTCTCCTTCTCCTTCTCCTTCTCCTTCTCCTTCTCCTTCTCCTTCTCCTTCTCCTTCTCCTTTCCCTTTCCCTTTCCCTTGATTCTGTGTCTGCTGGAGTTTCCTGGCTGTTGGAGGTAATTCCATGCAGATCATGGTTGGGTTTAGGTGTCAGCTCAGAGGCTGCCCTTTCTCTGGGCTGGCAGAGTGTGGGAGGGGGAACGGTGGCACCTGGAGGTTGGGTGTGATTGGTAAAGCAGAGGTGGTGTTGGCATGGGTCACTTTTTCTGGGAGGAATCATTCAAAGTGCTCCATCACCTCTGTGGGGTTCGGGATCTGACTCCAGACTCACCTAATGCAAATTCCTGACATTAAATCTTTGGTTTTAAAGTGTAATGGAAGTGGCACAGCCACCCCATGGCAGGGCTGGACAGGATTTGGGAATGAGGAATTGTTCCCTGGCACAGGGTGCCCACCCTGGATCCCTGGCAGTGCCCAAGGCCGGGATGGACACTGGGACACCCTGGCACACTGGGAGGTGTCCCTGCCATGGCAGGAGCAAACTGGGAGTTTGGTTTTTCCAGGAGTGTTTTTCTGCTGCTCCTCTGCAGGGCTGGGAGCAGGAGCGGGGGAGCAGGATCTGGGACAGGAGCAGGAGCAGGATCTGGGGCAGGAGCAGGAGCAGGATCTGGGACAGGAGCAGGAGCAGGAGCAGGATCTGGGGCAGGAGCAGGAGCAGGATCTGGGACAGGAACGGGAGCAGAATCTGGGACAGGAGCAGGAGCAGGATCTGGGAGGAGGATCAGGGAGCAGGATCTGGAACAGGAGCAGGAGCAGGATCTGGGAGGAGGATCAGGGAGCAGGATCTGGAGCAGATCTGGGACAGGATGCGGGATCTGTAGGAGGATCTGGAACAGGAGCAGGATCTGTAGCAGGATCAGGGATCTGTAGCAGGATCTGGAGCAGGAGCAGGAGCTGTAGCAGGAGCTGTAGCAGGATCAGGGATCTGTAGCAGGATCTGGGAGCAGCAACAGGATCTGTAGCAGGATTTGGGATCTGTAGCAAGATGTGGGAGCAGGAACAGGATCTGGGAGAGGATCTGGAACAGGAGCAGGGTCTGGGAGCAGGAGCAGGATCTGTAGCAGGATCAGGGATCTGTAGGAGGATCTATAGCAGGATCAGGGATCTGTAGCAGGATGTGGGACAGGATCTGGAGCAGGAGCAGGATCTGTGGCAGGCTGTGTGTAGGATCTGGGAGCAGGGACAGGATCTGGAACAGGAGCAGGGCCTGGGAGCAGGAACAGGAGCAGGATCAGGGATCTGTAGCAGGATGTGGGACAGGATCTGGGATCTGTGTCAGGATCAGGGATCTGTAGCAGGCTGTGTGTCAGGATCTGGAGCAGGAGCAGGATCTGGAGCAGGATCTGGAGCAGGAGCAGGAGCAGGAGCAGGAGCAGGCTGTGTGTCAGGATCTGGGAGCAGGAGCAGGATCTGGAGCAGGAGCAGGAGCAGGCTGTGTGTCAGGATCTGGGAGCAGGATCTGGAGCAGGAGCAGGAGCAGGAGCAGGAGCAGGCTGTGTGTCAGGATGTGGGAGCAGGAGCAGGATCTGGAGCAGGAGCAGGCTGTGTGTCAGGATCTGGAACAGGAGCAGGAGCAGGCTGTGTGTCAGGAGCAGGAGCAGGATCTGGAGCAGGAGCAGGCTGTGTGTCAGGATCTGGGAGCAGGATCTGGAACAGGAACAGGAGCAGGAACAGGAGCAGGAGCAGGCTGTGTGTCAGGATCTGGAACAGGAACAGGAGCAGGAACAGGAGCAGGAGCAGGCTGTGTGTCAGGATCTGGGAGCAGGATCTGGAGCAGGAACAGGAACAGGAGCAGGAACAGGAGCAGGAGCAGGCTGTGTGTCAGGATCTGGAACAGGAGCAGGAGCAGGCTGTGTGTCAGGATCTGGAGCAGGAGCAGGATCTGGAGCAGGAGCAGGAGCAGGCTGTGTGTCAGGATCTGGAACAGGAGCAGGAACAGGAGCAGGAGCATGAGCAGGATGTGTGTCAGGATCTGGAACGGGAGCAGGAGCAGGAGCAGGCTGTGTGTCAGGATCTGGAACAGGAGCAGGAGCAGGCTGTGTGTCAGGATCTGGAGCAGGAGCAGGATCTGGAACAGGAACAGGAGCAGGCTGTGTGTCAGGATCTGGAACAGGAGCAGGAGCAGGCTGTGTGTCAGGATCTGGAGCAGGAGCAGGATCTGGAACAGGAGCAGGAGCAGGAGCAGGAGCAGGCTGTGTGTCAGGAGCAGGAGCAGGATCTGGAACGGGAGCAGGAGCAGGAGCAGGAGCAGGAGCAGGCTGTGTGTCAGGATCTGGAGCAGGAGCAGGAGCAGGAGCAGGAGCAGGCTGTGTGTCAGGATCTGGAACAGGAGCAGGAGCAGGAGCAGGCTGTGTGTCAGGATCTGGAACGGGAGCAGGAGCAGGATCTGGAGCAGGAGCAGGAGCAGGCTGTGTGTCAGGATCTGGAACAGGAGCAGGAGCAGGAGCAGGCTGTGTGTCAGGATCTGGAACAGGAGCAGGAACAGGAGCAGGAGCAGGCTGTGTGTCAGGATCTGGAACAGGAACAGGAGCAGGCTGTGTGTCAGGATCTGGAACAGGAGCAGGAACAGGAGCAGGAGCAGGCTGTGTGTCAGGATCTGGAACAGGAACAGGAGCAGGCTGTGTGTCAGGATCTGGAACAGGAGCAGGAACAGGAGCAGGAGCAGGCTGTGTGTCAGGATCTGGAACAGGAACAGGAGCAGGCTGTGTGTCAGGATCTGGAACAGGAGCAGGTGGAGGAGCAGGCTGTGTGTCAGGAGCAGGAACAGGATCTGGAACAGGAGCAGGAACAGGAGCAGGAGCAGGCTGTGTGTCAGGATCTGGAACAGGAACAGGAGCAGGCTGTGTGTCAGGATCTGGAACGGGAGCAGGAGCAGGCTGTGTGTCAGGATCTGGAACGGGAACAGGAGCAGGCTGTGTGTCAGGATCTGGAACGGGAGCAGGAGCAGGAATAGGCTGTGTGTCAGGATCTGGAACAGGAGCAGGAGCAGGAGCAGGCTGTGTGTCAGGATCTGGAACAGGAGCAGGAGCAGGCTGTGTGTCAGGATCTGGAGCAGGGCAGGATCTGGAACAGGAGCAGGAGCAGGAACAGGAGCAGGCTGTGTGTCAGGATCTGGAACAGGAGCAGGAGCAGGATCAGGCTGTGTGTCAGGATCTGGAACAGGAGCAGGATCTGGAACAGGAGCAGGATCTGGAACAGGAACAGGAGCAGGCTGTGTGTCATGATCTGGAACAGGAGCAGGAGCAGGCTGTGTGTCAGGATCTGGAACAGGAGCAGGAGCAGGCTGTGTGTCAGGAGCTCTGTCCCTGCTGTGTGCAGCTGCCCTGGCTGTCCCTGCCCTGCCTGCACCTGAGCTCCTCTCGTGGCTCTCCAGGGCAGGCACTGGGCACAGCCAGGCAGGGGCGGAGGGAGGGCTGCTGGGATATGGGTTAATGGGGTATGGGATATTGGGGTATGGGGTATTGGGGTATGGGGTATTGGGGTATGGGGTATTGGGGTATTGGGGTATAGGCTATGGGATATTGGGATATGGGATATTGGGATATGGGGTATGGGGTATAGGATATGGGATATTGGGATATTGGGGTATGGGGTATAGGATATGGGATATTGGGGTATGGGATATTGGGGTATGGGATATTGGGGTATGGGGTATGGGATATTGGGGTATGGGATATTGGGGTATGGGGTATGGGATATTGGGGTATGGGGTATGGGATATTGGGATATGGGATATTGGGGTATGGGGTATGGGATATTGGGGTATGGGGTATATGATATGGGATATTGGGATATTGGGGTATGGGGTATAGGATATGGGATATTGGGGTATGGGATATTGGGGTATGGGATATTGGGGTATGGGGTATGGGATATTGGGATATGGGATATTGGGGTATGGGGTATGGGATATTGGGGTATGGGGTATGGGATATTGGGGTATGGGGTATAGGATATGGGATATTGGGATATTGGGATATGGGGTATAGGATATGGGATATTGGGATATTGGGGTATGGGGTATGGGATATTGGAGTATGGGGTATGGGATATTGGGATACAGGATATTGTGATATGGGATACTGGAATATGGAGTATGGGATATAGGGTATGGGATATTGGGGTATGGGATATGGGATATTGGCATACAGGATATTGTGATATGGGATACTGGAATATGGGATATGGGATATTGGGATATGGGATATTGGATATTGCAATTTTGGGACACTAGAATATTGGGACACTGGGATAAGGGATACTGGATATTGGATATTGGGATATGGGATATTGGGATATGAGATACTGGATTTTGGGATATGAGATATTGGATATTGGGATACTGGGATGCTGGATATTGGATCCTGGGATATTGAGATATTGGATACTGGGATACTGGGTATGGGATACTGGGATATTGGATATGGGATACTGAGATATTTAATGTTGGGATACTGGGATATCGAGATATGGGATGTTGGGATATGGGATATAGGATAGTGGGATATTGGATACTGTGATATTGAGCTGTTGGGATATTGGATATTGGGATATCACCCAGCAGAAGGAACTGGGACCCCCCCAGCTCTGGGGTTTAACTCTGAGGGGTTTATTTCGGATTTCTGAGGGTTTATTTTAATTCTGAGGGATTTATTTCGGATTTTTGTTGAATTGTCCTGAATTCACCCATCCTGCCCCAGCCCATTGCCGGTGCCACAGGGCTGCTCCCTGGCAGTGCTGCTGAGGGGCTCTGTGACCTCCCCAGTCCCAGGAGTGGCCAGCATTGGTTCAGTGACCATCATCATCCTCCCAGAGCTGTGCCTGCACTCCTGGGCCTGTGCTAACCCTGCAGGACCCAGCCCTGGGCTTGTCCTTAGGCTGAAGCCAAACTAATTCCAGCCAGGAATCTCCTGGTCACGACAGAGCTGGGGTAAACAGCCAAGGGAAGTTGTGACTTTTCCTCTTTAATGCCATAAACCCACTGGAAATGGATTTATGGCATTAAAGTTCCTCCCTGTGGGCCTGGGGGCACAGAATTCCCAGAGTGATCCTGGCAGTGCCCAAGGCCAGGCTGGAGCAGCCTGGGGCACTGAGAGGAATCCCTGGCCATGGCACTGGATGGGTTCAGGAGAATATTCCCCCCTAAAGCCCAGCTTTTCCTCTCCCCTTGCTGTGGGTACACTTCTCTTGATGAATATTGGGTGTGGAAGATAAGTTTTGTGTTTTATGTTAATTTATTTTAAATTAACTGATCCCTGGCAGTGCCCAAGGCCAGGCTGGGGCACTGAGAGGAATCCCTGCCTGTGGAACTTTGTGGGTTCAGGAGAATATTCCCCCCTAAAGCCCAGCTTTTGCTCTCCCCTTGCTGTGGGTACACTTCTCTTGATGAATATTGGGTGTGGAAGATGAAGTTTTGTACTTTTATAGTAATTTATTTTAAACTAACTGATCCCTGGCAGTGCCCAAGGCCAGGCTGGAGCAGCCTGGGGCAGTGGAAGGAATCCCTGCCTGTGGAACTTTGTGGGTTCAGGAGAATATTCCCCCCTACAGCCCAGCTTTTCCTCCCCCCTTGCTGTGGGTACACTTCTCTTGATGAATATTGGGTGTGGAAGATAAGTTTTGTGTTTTATGTTAATTTATTTTAAATTAACTGATCCCTGGCAGTGCCCAAGGCCAGGCTGGGGCACTGAGAGGAATCCCTGCCTGTGGAACTTTGTGGGTTCAGGAGAATATTCCCCCCTAAAGCCCAGCTTTTCCTCCCCCCTTGCTGTGGGTACACTTCTCTTGATGAATATTGGGTGTGAAAGATAAGTTTTGTACTTTTATAGTAATTTATTTTAAACTAACTGATCCCTGGCAGTGCCCAAGGCCGGCCTGGGGCAGTGGAAGGAATCCCTGCCTGTGGAACTTTGTGGGTTCAGGAGAATATTCCCCCCTAAAGCCCAGCTTTTCCTCCCCCCTTGCTGTGGGTACACTTCTCTTGATGAATATTGGGTGTGGAAGATGAAGTTTTGTATTTTATGTTAATTTATTTTAAATTAACTGATCCTTGGCAGTGCCCAAGGCTGGGCTGGGGCACTGAGAGGAATCCCTGCCCCAGGCTGGCGTGGCACTGGAAGATAAGTTTTGTATTTTATGTTAATTTATTTGAAATTAACTGATTCAGGAGGAAGATTGGAGTGAAATAAACAGGAGGTCAGTCAGGTTGGACTCAGTGAGCTTGGGGGTCTTTTCCAAGCTGTTTTTTCATTCTGTGATCATCTTTTTGTTTCTTTGTTTGTCTGTTAAAGAACTCCTTGGAGGTGGCTGTGGGCTGTTTCCTCCTCCCTCCAACAGAGCAACATGGGGTAGATTTAGAAAACATTTGTAAGAAATGAAAATTTAAAAAGCAGGAAAAATAAAATTAAAACTAAAAAAAAATTTGAAAAATAATAAATAATATAATAAGAAAAAGACATATTTTGAGGGATTTGCTGCAAAAACTTAAAAAGCAGGAAAATTGACATTAAAACAAAAAAAAAAATTTAAAAATTATTGAAAAAATAAATAATAATAATAGGATAATAAATAATAATAATAAGACATATTGTGAGGCAGTTGCTGTGAAAACTTTAGAAGCAGGAAAATTAAAATTAAAAAAATTTTGAAAAAATAATAATAAATAATAACACTAAGACATATTTTGAGGCAGTTGCTATGAAAACTTAAAAAGCAGGAAATTTAAAACTAAAACTAAAAAAAAAGTTTAAAAATTTTAAAATCATTTTTAAAACAATAAATAATAATACTAATACATATTTTGGGGCAGCTGCTGCGAAAACTTAAAAAGCAGGAAAATTAAAACTAAAACTAAAAAACATTGAAAAAATGATTTAAAAAAATAATAATAATAAGACATATTTTGAGGCAGTTGCTGTGAAAACTTAAAAGGCAGGAAAATTAAAACTAAAGCTAAAAAAAAATTGAAAAATTATTTAAAAAAATAATAATAAGACATATTTTGAGGCAGTTGCTGTGAAAACTTAAAAGGCAGGAAAATTAAAACTAAAGCTAAAAAAAATTGAAAAATTATTTAAAAAAATAATAATAAGACATATTTTGAGGCAGTTGGTGTGAAACATTAAAAAGCAGGAAAATTAAAACTAAAATTAATAAATAAAAATAATAAAAACAACAACAACAATAATAATAATAATAATAATAGTAATAGTAATAATAATAATAATAATAATAATAATAATAATAATAATAATAATAATAATAATAATAATAATAATAATAATAATAATATTTTGAGGCAGTTGCTGTGAAAACTTAAAAACCAGGAAAATTTAAATTAAAACTAAAAAAAAAAAAAAAAGGAAAAATGATGGAAAAACATAGAAATAATATTAATAATCCACATTTCGAGGCCGGCTCCCCCGCGAGCGGCCCGAGCGCATTTTCCGGGCGGCGCTGGCGGGGCCGGGCCGTGCGCGCTCCCGCGGCGGCTCCGTTGCCATGGAGACAGCGCGGGGGCGCGCGCATCCCCGGGATGGAGCCGGGCCGGGATGAGCGGCGGCGGCAGCGGCGGCGGCGGCGGCGGCGGGCACCGGGCGGGGCAGGTGCGTGCCCCGGGCCGGGATGGCAGCAGCGGGCACCGGGCGGGGCAGGTGCGTGCCCCGGGCCGGGATGGCGGCAGCGGGCACCGGGCGGGGCAGGTGCGTGCCCCGGGCCTGGCCCGGTCCCTCCCAGGGGCTCCGGGGCCGCTCCGGGTCCTCCCGGCCGGGCTCGGCCCGAGGAGCGGCGGGACCGGCCCGGAGCGGGGTCCGGCTGCTGGGAACGGCCCTGGAGCGGCTCCCGGAGCCGGGGACAGCGCTCGGGGCTGTGTGGGGTCGGCTCCGAGCTGTGTAGGATCGGCTCTCTGAGCTGTGTAGGATCGGCTCCCTGAGCTTTGTAGGGTCGGCTCTCTGAGCTTTGTAGGATCGGCTCTCTGAGCTTTGTAGGGTCGGCTCTCTGAGCTTTGTAGGATCGGCTCTGAGCTGTGCAGGATCGGCTCTCTGAGCTTTGTAGGGTCGGCTCCGAGCTGTGCAGGATCGGCTCTGAGTTTTGTAGGATCGGCTCTCTGAGCTTTGTAGGATCGGCTCCCTGAGCTTTGTAGGGTCGGCTCCGAGCCCTGTAGGATCGGCTCCCTGAGCTTTGTAGGGTCGGTTCTCTGAGCTTTGTAGGATCAGTTTTCTGAGCCTTGTAGAGTCGGCACCGGGCTTTGTAGGATCGGCTCTGAGCTTTGTAGGATCGGTTCTGAGCTTTATAGGGTCGGCTCCGAGCTTTATAGGATCGGCTCCGAGCCCTGTAGGATCGGCTCTGAGCTTTGTAGGATCGGTTCTCTGAGCTTCGTAGGATCGGCTCTGAGCGTTGTAGGGTCGGCTCCCTGTGCTTTGTAGGGTCGGCTCTCAGAGCTTCGTAGGTTCGGCTCCGAGGGATGCAGGAGGATCAGCCCGGACAGGAATGCAGGAACGGCTTGGAGGGACGGAGGAGCCATCCGGGAAGGGATGGAGGGGCTGGGAGAGGGATGGAGGGGATGGCAGAGGGATGGAGGGGATGGGAGAGGGATGGAGGGGATGGGAGAGGGATGGAGGGGATGGCAGAGGGATGGAGGGGATGGGAGAGGGATGGAGGGGATGGCAGAGGGATGGAGGGGATGGGAGAGGGATGGAGGGGATGGCAGAGGGATGGAGGGGCTGCTTGGACAGGGGTGAGCTCGGGGTGTGCTCGGGGGGAGCTCAGGCTATGTTTGGGGTGTGCTCAGGATGTTTTTGGGGTGTTCTTGTGGTGTTTTTGGGCTGTTTTCGGGGTGTGCTCAGGGTGTTTTTTGGGTATGTTTGGGGTGTGCTCAGGGTGTTTTTGGGGTGTGCTCGAGGTTTGCTCAGGGCATGTTTGGGGTGTACTCAGGGTGTGCTCAGGGTGTTTTTTGGGTATGTTTGGGATGTTCTCGGGGTGTTTTTGGGGTGTGCTCAGGGTATGTTTGGGGTGTACTCAGGGTGTGCTCAGGGTGTTTTCGAGGTGTTCTCAGGCTGTTCTCAGGGTGAGCTCAGGGTATGTTTGGGATATGCTCAGGGTGTTTTTGGGGTGTTTTGGGGCTGTTCTTGGGGTGTTTTTGGGCTGTTTTCGGGGTGTGCTCAGAGTATGTTTGGGATGTGCTCAGGGTGTTTTTGGGGTGTGCTCAGGGTATTTCTGGGGTGTTCTCGGGCTGTTCTCGGGGTCGCTGTCCAGGCAGCCCGGCACTGTTCCAGGGAACACCCCAAACATTCCCTTTCCTCCTCCCTGCTTCCCAGCTCCGAGCAGAGCAGGGCAGAGCCCCCTCCCCAGGGTGGGCAGAACAGAGCAGAGCCCCCTCCCCAGCTCCGAGCAGGGAGCCTGACTTTTTCTTTGCCAAATCCTGAATTTTCCTTCCCAATCCCTGATTTTTCCTTCCCAATCCCTGATTTTTCCTTCCCCAATCCCTGATTTTTCCTTCCCTGATTTTTCCTTCCCCATCCCTGATGTTTCCTTCCCCATCCCTGATTTTTCCTTCCCAATCCCTGGTTTTTCCTTCCCCAATCCCTGATTTTTCCTTCCCTGGTTTTTCCTTCCCCATCCCTGATGTTTCCTTCCCCATCCCTGATTTTTCCTTCCCCATCCCTGATTTTCCCAATCCCTGATTTTGCCTTCCCCATCCCTGATGTTTCCTTCCCCATCCCTGATCTTTCCTTCCCCATCCCTGATTTTTCCTTCCCTGATTTTCCCTTCCCCATCCCTGATGTTTCCTTCCCCATCCCTGATTTTTCCTTCCCCATCCCTGATTTTTCCTTCCCCATCCCTGATTTTTCCTTCCCTGATTTTTCCTTCCCCATCCCTGATTTTTCCTTCCCCATCCCTGATTTTTCCTTCCCCATCCCTGATGTTTCCTTCCCCATCCCTGATCTTTCCTTCCCCATCCCTGATGTTTCCTTCCCTGATTTTCCCTTCCCCATCCCTGATGTTTCCTTCCCCATCCCTGATTTTTCCTTCCCCATCCCTGATTTTTCCTTCCCCATCCCTGATTTTTCCTTCCCTGATCTTTCCTTCCCCATCCCTGATTTTTCCTTCCCCATCCCTGATTTTCCCAGTTCCTGATTTTCCCAGTTCCTGATTTTTCCTTCCCTGATGTTTCCTTCCCCATCCCTGATGTTTCCTTCCCCATCCCTGATTTTCCCCATCCCTGAATTTTCCTTCCCTGATTTTTCCTTCCCCATCCCTGATTTTCCCAATCCCTGATTTTTCCTTCCCCATTCCTGATTTTTCCTTCCCCATCCCTGAATTTTCCTTCCCTGATTTTTCCTTCCCCATCCCTGATCTTTCCTTCCCCATCCCTGATTTTTCCTTCCCTGATTTTTCCTTCCCCATCCCTGATTTTCCCAATCCCTGATTTTTCCTTCCCCAATCCCTGATTTTTCCTTCCCTGATTTTTCCTTCCCAATCCCTGATTTTTCCTTCCCAATCCCTGATTTTTCCTTCCCTGATTTTTCCTTCCCTGATTTTTCCTTCCCCAATCCCTGATTTTTCCTTCCCTGATTTTTCCTTCCCCATCCCTGATTTTTCCTTCCCCATCCCTGATTTTTCCTTCCCTATCCCTGATTTTTCCTTCCCAATCCCTGATTTTTCCTTCCCTGATGTTTCCTTCCCCATCCCTGATTTTTCTTTCCCCATCCCTGATGTTTCCTTCCCCATCCCTGATTTTCCCAATCCCTGATTTTTCCTTCCCCTTCCCTGATGTTTCCTTCCCCATCCCTGATTTCCCTTCCCCATCCCTGATTTTTCCTTCCCTGATTTTTCCTTCCCAATCCCTGATTTTTCCTTCCCTGATTTTTCCATCCCTGATGTTTCCTTCCCCATCCCTGATGTTTCCTTCCCCATCCCTGATTTTTCCTCCCCAATCCCTGATGTTTCCTTCCCCATCCCTGATGTTTCCTTCCCCATCCCTGATTTTTCCTTCCCCATCCCTGATTTTTCCTTCCCCAATCCCTGATTTTTCCTTCCCCATCCCTGATTTTTCCTTCCCCATCCCTGATTTTTCCTTCCCTGATTTTTCCTTCCCCATCCCTGATTTTTCCTTCCCTGATTTTTCCTTCCCTGAATTTTCCTTCCCCATCCCTGATGTTTCCTTCCCCATCCCTGATTTTTCCTTCCCTGATGTTTCCTTCCCCATCCCTGATTTTTCCTTCCCTGATTTTTCCTTCCCCATCCCTGATTTTTCCTTCCCTGATTTTTCCTTCCCTGATTTTTCCTTCCCCATCCCTGATTTTTCCTTCCCCATCCCTGATTTTTCCTTCCCCATCCCTGATTTTTCCTTCCTTCCCTGATCTTTCCTTCCCCATCCCTGATGTTTCCTTCCCCATCCCTGATGTTTCCTTCCCCATCCCTGATTTTTCCTTCCCAATCCCTGATTTTTCCTTCCCCATCCCTGATTTTTCCTTCCCCAATCCCTGATGTTTCCTTCCCAATCCCTGATTTTTCCTTCCCCAATCCCTGATTTTTCCTTCCCTGATGTTTCCTTCCCTGATTTTTCCTTCCCCATCCCTGATGTTTCCTTCCCCATCCCTGATGTTTCCTTCCCCATCCCTGATTTTTCCTTCCCAATCCCTGATTTTTCCTTCCCCATCCCTGATTTTCCCCATCCCTGATTTTCCCTTCCCCATCCCTGATTTTTCCTTCCCCATCCCTGATTTTTCCTTCCCTGATTTTTCCTTCCCAATCCCTGATTTTTCCATCCCTGATTTTTCCTTCCCCATCCCTGATGTTTCCTTCCCCATCCCTGATTTTTCCTTCCCTGATTTTTCCTTCCCTGATTTTTCCTTCCCCATCCCTGATTTTTCCTTCCCCATCCCTGATTTTTCCTTCCCCATCCCTGATGTTTCCTTCCCCATCCCTGATTTCCCTTCCCAGTCCCTGAGCCCCCTCCCCAGCCGCGTTTCCCCGGAGGCCGTGGATGGCTCCATCCCGGGGCAGCAGGTTCGCGTTTCCCAGCCCGGCCTGCCCCTGCCGAGGGGATTGGGGCGCGGTGGCCTCTGGCCAGGTGCTGCTGCTCCATTCCCAGCTGCTCCCTGCCCCGCCGGGGATGAGGCGCTCACAGGAATTGGTGTGAGGTAAAACCCAGCAGGGGTTTGGTGACAAAACGGCTCAGGAACGCGGCAGTGTGTGCAGTAAATTGTACTGATCAGCACCAGGTGTTGCAGTGGCCCTCAGGGATTGGTTTTCCTCAGTTCTGGTGGGTAAAATCCCAGTTATCTGTTCAGATTCTCAGGATTGTGATTGTTCTTTAACTTCTCTTTAATTTATTTCTGACCACCCGAGCAGAATCACCTTCAACTCTCTTTAAAATGACCACAAACCCAGTGGAATTAACACTGAAATTGGTCATTCCTGCTGCTAAAACCCCCCGGGTTTGCAGTTTCCCAGAGGACGGGGATCAACCCCTGAGCCTCCTGCCCAGGCACACGGAGCAGGCAGGTGGGGAGGCCCTGCCACAGATCCCAGCGCATTGGAAATGTGGGAAATGTTTCCCTTTGGCAGAAACTGAGGCTGCTATTTTTGGATGAGACGCCTTTAACCTACATTGTTGGTGGATTGGAAGCTGTTTGTGATTTTCCTCCTTTGCGGGGGTGGCTTTGGGCTGAGTGGCACCAGGAGCACAGGGCGCAGGACAGAGCAGCTCCATGGAGGCACCTGGGGAGCTCAGAGCTGAGCTGGGCTGGCAGCAGGGCCAGGGCAGTGCCTGTCCCCTTTGCTGGGCCACCTCCAGGGCCCATCCCTGATTTTCCTTACCCGTCCCTGATTTTCCTCACCAATCCCTTATTTTCCTTACCCGTCCCTGATTTTCCTTACCCATCCCTGATTTTTCCTCACTGATCCCTGATTGTCCTCGCCAATCCCTGGTTTTTCCTTACCCATCCCTGATTTTCCTTACTCATCCCTGGTTTTTCCTTACCCATCCCTGATTTTTCTCACCAATCCCTGATTTTCCTTACCAGTCCCTGATTTTCCTCACCCATCCCTGATTTTCCTTACCCATCCCCGATTTTCCTTACCCATCCCCTTACCCATCCCTGATTTTTCCTTACCCATCCCTGATTTTCCTTACCCATCCCCTTACCCATCCCTGATTTTTCCTCATCCATCCCTGAATTTTCCTTACCCATCCCTGATTTTCCTTACCCATCCCTGATTTTTCCTCATCCATCCCTGATTTTCCTCACCAATCCCTGGTTTTTCCTTACCCGTCCCTGATTTTCCTCACCAATCCCTGATTTTCCTTACCAGTCCCTGATTTTCCTCACCAATCCCTGATTTTCCTTACCCGTCCCTGATTTTCCTCGCCAATCCCTGATTTTTCCTTACCCATCCCAGATTTTCCTTACCCATCCCTGATTTTCCTCACCCATCCCTGATTTTCCTTACCCATCCCCTTACCCATCCCTGATTTTTCCTTACCCATCCCTGATTTTCCTTACCCATCCCGGATTTTTCCTCATCCATCCCTGATTTTCCTTACCCATCCCTGATTTTTCCTTACCCATCCCTGATTTTTCCTCTCCAATCCCTGATTTTTCCTCACCCATCCCTGATTTTTCCTTACCAAACTATGGGAGGAATTAAATTAATTAATTAATTCCTCCTTTAATTCATGTAATTCCTCCCGTGTCCAGCTGTGAATATTCAAGCTCCTCCTCAGCCTGGGGCGGTGGCTGGAGCAGAAGCCCTGCAGGGCCTTTGTCACCTGCTCCCAAAAACACCTTTTCCTCCTCAGCCTCGTCCCATTTCCAGAATTCATTCATTAATTAATTAGTTCATTAATTGCTTTGCACAGCCAGGGAAATGAGGTTACCCCAATCTCCAGGCAGGGAGGGGTTTGTGCCTGGCTCAGGAAGGAAACTGAGGCAGTCGCAGCAGCCCAGAGCTGCTCTGGGCAGGGTTTGAAATCCTTTATATTGAGCATTCCCTGCTGACCATTCCCTGCTGACCATTCCATCACTGACCATTCCATCAGTGACCATTCCATCAGTGACCATTCCCTCACTGACCATTCCCTGCTGACCATTCCATCAGTGACCATTCCATCAGTGACCATTCCCTGCTGACCATTCCCTGCTGACCATTCCCTCACTGACCATTCCCTGCTGACCATTCCCTGCTGACCATTCCCTCACTGACCATTCCCTGCTGACCATTCCCTGCTGACCATTCCATCAGTGACCATTCCCTCACTGACCATTCCCTGCTGACCATTCCCTCACTGACCATTCCCTGCTGACCATTCCCTGCTGACCATTCCCTCACTGACCATTCCCTGCTGACCATTCCCTGCTGACCATTCCATCAGTGACCATTCCGTGCTGACCATTCCCTGCTGACCATTCCCTGCTGACCATTCCATCAGTGACCATTCCGTGCTGACCATTCCCTGCTGACCATTCCCTGCTGACCATTCCATCACTGACCATTCCCTGCTGACCATTCCCTGCTGACCATTCCCTGCTGACCATTCCCTGCTGACCATTCCATCAGTGACCATTCCCTGCTGACCATTCCATCAGTGACCATTCCCTCACTGACCATTCCCTGCTGACCATTCCCTGCTGACCATTCCATCAGTGACCATTCCCTCACTGACCATTCCCTGCTGACCATTCCCTGCTGACCATTCCCTCAGTGACCATTCCCTCACTGACCATTCCCTCACTGACCATTCCCTGCTGACCATTCCATCAGTGACCATTCCCTGCTGACCATTCCATCAGTGACCATTCCCTCACTGACCATTCCCTGCTGACCATTCCCTGCTGACCATTCCATCAGTGACCATTCCCTCACTGACCATTCCCTGCTGACCATTCCCTCACTGACCATTCCATCACTGACCATTCCCTGCTGACCATTCCCTCACTGACCATTCCCTGCTGACCATTCCATCACTGACCATTCCCTCACTGACCATTCCCTGCTGACCATTCCCTGCTGACCATTCCCTGCTGACCATTCCCTCACTGACCATTCCCTGCTGACCATTCCCTGCTGACCATTCCATCAGTGACCATTCCCTCACTGACCATTCCCTGCTGACCATTCCATCAGTGACCATTCCATCAGTGACCATTCCATCAGTGACCATTCCCTCACTGACCATTCCCTGCTGACCATTCCATCAGTGACCATTCCCTGCTGACCATTCCCTGCTGACCATTCCCTCACTGACCATTCCCTGCTGACCATTCCCTGCTGACCATTCCATCACTGACCATTCCCTCACTGACCATTCCCTGCTGACCATTCCCTGCTGACCATTCCCTCACTGACCATTCCCTCACTGACCATTCCCTGCTGACCATTCCCTGCTGACCATTCCCTGCTGACCATTCCCTGCTGACCATTCCCTCACTGACCATTCCCTGCTGACCATTCCCTGCTGACCATTCCATCAGTGACCATTCCCTCACTGACCATTCCCTCACTGACCATTCCCTGCTGACCATTCCCTGCTGACCATTCCCTGCTGACCATTCCATCAGTGACCATTCCCTGCTAACCATTCCCTGCTGACCATTCCCTGCTGACCATTCCATCAGTGACCATTCCATCAGTGACCATTCCATCAGTGACCATTCCCTGCTAACCATTCCCTGCTGACCATTCCCTGCTGACCATTCCATCAGTGACCATTCCCTGCTGACCATTCCCTCACTGACCATTCCCTCACTGACCATTCCCTGCTGACCATTCCCTCACTGACCATTCCCTGCTGACCATTCCCTGCTGACCATTCCCTCACTGACCATTCCCTGCTGACCATTCCCTGCTGACCATTCCCTGCTGACCATTCCATCAGTGACCATTCCCTGCTGACCATTCCATCAGTGACCATTCCATCAGTGACCATTCCCTGCTAACCATTCCCTGCTGACCATTCCCTTGCTGACCATTCCATCAGTGACCATTCCCTGCTGACCATTCCCTGCTGACCATTCCCTCACTGACCATTCCCTCACTGACCACTCTCCTGCCTGGATAGTTTGGATTCCTGCTGAGGTTATCAAGCCACAAAAATCCTTCCTTGGTAGCTGAATCCAGAATATTTTTCATTTAATTATTAATTTCAATAGTAAAATCCCTGGTTTAAATATTTTAGGTGTTTCCAGGCTATTTTTTCATTGCTCTCAGGTGTGTCTCAGAGGGACAAACCCAGTCCTGTGCCTTTTTTGGGCTGTTGGGCTGTTTCCTTTTGTATTTCCTGCCCTCTAACAGGATCCCTGTCCATGTTGGGTTGTTTTTCTGCTCTTTAACAGGATCCCTGTTTATCCTGGGCTGTTTCTTTTTGTATTTCCTGCTCTCTAACAGGATCCCTGTCCATGTTGGGTTGTTTCCTTGTTGGTTTTCCTGCTCTCTAACAGGATCCCTGTCTCTTTGGGTTGTTTTTCTGCTCTCTAACAGGCTCCCTGTCTCTTTTGGGTTGTTTTTCTGCTCTCTAACAGGATCCCTGTCTCTTTTGGGTTGTTTTCCCGCTCTCTAACAGGATCCCTGTCTCTTTTGGGTTGTTTTTCTGCTCTCTAACAGGCTCCCTGTCACTGCTGGGTTGTCCCTATTAGTTTCTCTGCCCTCTAACAGGATCCCTGTCTGTCCTGGGTTGTTTCCTTTTGTATTTTCTCATTTCTCTCAGGGTCCCTGGCAGTGCTGGGCTGTCCCTGGTGGTTTTTTATGCTCTCTAACAGGCTCCCTGTCTGTGTAGGGTGGTTTCTCTGCTCTCTCACAGGATCCCTGTCCATGTTGGGTTGTTTCCTTGTTGGTTTTCCTGCTCTTTAACAGGATCCCTGTCACTGCTGGGTTGTTTCCTTTTGTATTTTTCTGCTCTCTCAGGGTCCCTGGCAGTGCTGGGCTCTCTCCTTGTTGGTTTTCCTGCTCTCTAACAGCATCCCTGTCTGTGTTGGGTTGTTCTCATTTGTATTTCCTGCTCTCTAACAAGATCCCTGTTTGTTTCCTTGTTTTTCTCCTCTCTGACAGGATCCCTGGTAGTGTTGGGCTGTTTCCTTGTGTATTTTCTCCTCTCTGACAGGATCCCTGTTTGTCCTGGGTTGTTTTCCCACCCTCTAACAGGATCCCTGTCTGTTTCCTTGTGTATTTTCTGCTCTCTAACAAGATCCCTGTTTGTTTTGGGTCGTTTTTCTCCTCTCTAACAGGCTCCCTGTCCATGCTGGGTTGTTTCCTTGTGTATTTTCTCCTCTCTAACAGCATCCCTGTCTGTTTTGGGCTGTTTCCATTTGTTTTTCTGTCTCTCACAGTCTCCCTATCTGGTTTTGGTTGTTTTCCTGCCCTCTAACAGGATCCCTGTCTGTTCCCTTTTGTATTTCCTCCTCTCTAACAGGATCCCTGTCAGTTTTTGGCTGTTCCCATTTGCATTTCCTCTCTCTAACAGGATCCCTGTCAGTTTTTGGCTGTTCCCATTTGCATTTCCTCTCTCTAACAGGATCCCTGTCAGTTTTTGCCTGTTCCCATTTGCATTTCCTCTCTCTAACAGGATCCCTGTCAGTTTTTGCCTGTTCCCATTTGCATTTTCTCTCTCTAACAGGATCCCTGTCAGTTTTTGCCTGTTCCCATTTGCATTTCCTCTCTCTAACCATCTCTCTGTGTGTTGCAGCCCCCCCAGGCCCGTGGCTAACATGAACGAGGCCCTGGTCACCCACGTGTCCTCGGGAGCGCCCACGCCAACCAAAAGGTACAGGGGCCTCACCTGCCTCACTGCTGGGCAAGGGGGTGCCAGGGCTGCCAGCTGTGCCAGGGGTGCCAGCTGTGCCAGCTGTGCCAGGGGTGCCAGCTGTGCCAGCTGTGCCAGCTGGGCAGGGACAGGGGCTGCCAGCTGTGCTATCTGTGCCAGCTGTGCCAGCTGTGCCAGCTGTGCCGGGACAGGGGCTGCCAGCTGTGCCAGCTGTGCCAGCTGTGCCAGCTCTCTGGCAGGCTGCCCTGCAGGAGGTGCCCTCTCCAAGGGTTTCTGTTCCTGGCTGTGCCAGGGAGCTCCTGAGCAGGTTTTGCCTTTCCCAGCTGGTTTTGTGTGCCCGGTGCCACCTCTCAGGTGTGCCAGGCCCTGTGCCCGTGTCACAGCCCAGGTGTGCCAGGCCCTGTGCCCGTGTCACAGCCCAGGTGTGCCAGGCCCTGTGCCCGTGTCACATCTCAGGTGTGCCAGGCCCTGTGCCCATGTCACCTCTCAGGTGTGCCAGCCCCTGTGCCCATGTCACCTCTCAGGTGTGCCAGCCCCTGTGCCCGTGTCACATCCCAGGTGTGCCAGGCCCTGTGCCTGTGTCACAGCCCAGGTATTCCAGTCCCTGTCCCTGTGTCACATCCCAGGTGTGCCAGGCCCTGTCCCTGTGTCACAGCTCAGGTGTGCCAGGCCCTGTCCCTGTGTCACCTCTCAGGTGTGCCAGGCCCTGTCCCTGTGTCACAGCCCAGGTGTGCCAGGCCCTGTCCCTGTGTCACAGCCCAGATGTGCCAGGCCCTGTGCCCGTGTCACAGCCCAGGTGTGCCAGGCCCTGTGCCCATGTCACCTCTCAAGTGTGCCAGGCCCTGTCCCTGTGTCACAGCCTAGGTGTGCCAGGCCCTGTCCCTGTGTCACATCCCAGGTATTCCAGTCCCTGTCCCTGTGTCACATCCCAGGTGTGCCAGGCCCTGTGCCCGTGTCACAGCCCAGGTGTGCCAGCCCCTGTGCCCGTGTCAGAGCCCAGGTGTGCCAGGCCCTGTCCCTGTGTCACCTCTCAGGTGTGCCAGGCCCTGTGCCCGTGTCACAGCCCTGGTGACCCAGCTCAGCTCCTGGGGCTGCCCTGGGGCTGGGAATGGTGCTGGGATGAGCTCTCCAGGGCAGGAATGGTGACTTTGGTGACTTTCACTTGCCCAAGGAATTAATCTGAGGGGAGCAGCGAGGTGCAGGCTGTGCTGGGCAGAGCTGGGAAACAAACAAACAAACAAATAAATAAATATTATAAATAAAAATATTATTATATTATATTACAATTTATTACACTATATTATATTACATTACATTATATTACATTACATTTCATTATATTACATTATATTATATTACATTACATTACATTATATTATATTTTAGTAAATAAATGTTCCTGCTGAGCAGTGAGGTGCAAGCTGTGCTTGACAGAGTTGGGTAATAAATAAATACAAATAAATGCAAATATATATTATATATTATATATTATATATTATATATTATATATTATATATTATATATTATATATTATATATTATATATTATACATTATACATTATATATAATGTTTATTATATATAATATATATTTTGGGGGTTCTGGAGTTGTTGCATTCTGGGGTTCTGGGGTGCCCTCGCTCCCTGCCTGGGCCATTTCCAGGCCCCCTCTGAGCCTCACTGGCCCCTGGGCCAGCCCTGGGCAGGCAGCATTAATTAATTGATTTGAATTAATTGATTCGAATGAATTGATTTGAATGAATTGATTTGAATTAATTGATTTGAATGAATTGATTTGAATTAATTGATTTGAATTAATTGATTTGAATGGATTGATTCGAATGAATTGATTTGAAATCCCTGCAGGATCGGATCTTTCCCTTCCCGCTGCGGTCCCTGTCCCTCTGTCCCTGTCCCTCTGTCCGTCCCTCTGTCCCTGTCCCTCTGTCCGTCCCTCTGTCCCCAGGCAGGTTCAGACTCCTGCAGGAGCCTCCCTGTGTCTCTCAGCACCTTCCCAGCCCTTTTTGGGCTGGAATTCCCCACTTTGGAGCAGCCTGGGGCCTGGATCCATCCCTCGCCTGGCTCCTGCAAGTGCACCTGGCAGGGAGGGGACAGGAAAAGCCCTTTTTTCCCCCTGGAAAATCCCTTTTTTTCCCTGTAAAATACTTTTTTTTTCCCTGGAAAATACCTTTTTTTCCTGGAAAATCCCTTTTTTTTTTCCCCTGGAAAATCCTTTTTTTCCCCTGGAAAATCCCATTTTTTTTTCCCTGGAAAATCCCTTTTCCCCCCTGTAAAATCCCTTTTTTTTCCCCTGGAAAATCCCTTTTTCCCCCCTGGAAAATCCCCTTTTCCTTGTAAAATCCCTTTTTTTTTCCCCTAGAAAATCCCTTTTTCCCCTGCTCTGGCAGCTCCCACAGCTGTGTCTGATGTCAGAACCCCAGAATCCCAGAAAAAAACCAAATCTTAAATAAAAACAATAAAAACTTTCTAGAACATTAACCCTGAGCATCCTCAGGGCAATAAAACAATAAAAACTTACATAAAATAAATAAATATTTCTTTTAAATTTTATTTATTAAATAAAATTTTATGGATTAAATATTTATTTTTAAATGTTATTTATTAAATAAATAAAACAAAGAAATTAAAACTTCAATAAAAACTTTCTAAAACATTAACCCTGAGCATCCTCAGGGCAATAAAACAATAAAAACTTAAATAGAAGCAATAAATAAAACCAAAAAACCCCATTAAATTTAAACAATAAATAAAACAAAAATAAAAACCTAAATAAAAACAATCAATAAAACAAAAATTAAAAACTTAAATAAAAAATTAAATTAAAACTTTCTAAAACATTAACCCTGAGCATCCTCAGGGCAATAAAACAGTAAAAACTTAAATAAAAACAATAAAAAACTTTCTAAAACATTAAACCTCCTTAATTTAAATTAAAAACACAAACATAAAATAAAAAATCAATATAGTAAAAGTTTAAACAAATAAAAAAATTTAAAAATTTAAAAAACCTAAATAAAAAATAATAAAATAACCTTTAACTAAACTCTTTTCGTATATAACCATAAACAAAACCATTTTTTTCCTATTACACAAAAACTGCATTAAATAATAATACAGTAACTTAAAACCAAAAAAGTACAATAATATAAAATAATAATAATAATAATAATATAAAAATAATAATATAAAAATAATATAATAGAAAATATAATAGAAAATAATATAATATAAAAATATAGTATAATAAAAACAAATAATGTAAAAATAATATAATGTGAAAATAATATAATATGAAATAATAATAATAATAATAATAATAATAATAATAATAATAATAATAATAATAATAATAATAATAATAATAATAATAATAATAATAATAATAATAATAAACACTGGGGAGCACTGAAAGGGCATCAGCAAAGAACAGCAGAGATTCCCAGGAGTCTCTTGGACCTCTGGGAAAATCTGAAGATCCCTTGGGTTTCCAGAAAATCTGAAAATCCCTTGGGTTTCCAGAAAATCTGAAGATCCCTTGGGTTTGCGGCGGGAGCAGAGGTCGTGTCCTGCCCAAATCAAACAAAAAATCACTCAAACAATAACAACCCAATCAAAACAACCCCAAATATAAAAAATGTACTCTACAACCAAAACCCCATATTTTATCCTAAAATCTTTAACAAAAAATGCCTCAAGAAACTCAGAACCAACCACTAAAATTTTAAAATCAAAGCTACAAAATGTCTAAAGCCAACAAAAAAAAAAAAAAATTAACAACCTTTAAAAAATCCAAACCACCTCAAAAATAATGAACACTAAAACACAACAACTCCTAACACCCCAACTACCAATAGCAAAAAATAGAAGAAAGGATTTCATCAGAAGGAAAGGAAAAAGGAAAGGAAAAGGGAAATTTCAAGGAAATGAAAAAGGAAAGGAAAGGAAAGGAAAGGAAAGGAAAGGAAAGGAAAGGAAAGGAAAGGAAAGGAAAGGAAAGGAAAGGAAAGGAAAGGAAAGGAAAGGAAAGGAAAGGAAAGGAAAGGAAATAGAAAAGAATGATAATAAAATCTTGTGACTCTTTAAACTCTTTTTAAATTCCCCTTTTCCAACCCTTTTTAGCCAGTTTTGGCTGTGTCCCTGCTCGTAACCCAGGAGGAAATGTTTGTGTGTGTGAGATCGGGGGTTCTGGCTCCTCAGAGGGGGCAGAGCAGGGAATTCCTGTTTGCTGTGCCTTGTGCCCCCTGTCTGGGCTAAAAAAAGACATTTTAAAGACACAAAACCCCATTTTTGCTGCAATTCCCCTGGGGTTGGCTCCATCCCCTGAGGTCCTGCTGCAGGAAGCTGTCAGGAGAGCACAGAAATAGCAGTTATTTATCTGTGCACAGTTATTTAGAAATGACTTTGTAGCTTTATATATTATTATATTATAATTATAAATAACTTTGTAACTTTATATATTATCATATTATATTTATAAATAAGTTTTAAAAACATTAAAAGAATTTTTTCCTGCATTTCCCTGGGGTTTGGCTCCATCCCCTGAGGTCCTGCTGCAGGAAGCTGTCAGGAGAGCGCAGAAACACAATTATTTATCTATTAACAGTTATTGATAAATAACTTTATATATTATTATATTATAATTATAAATAACTTTGTAACTTTATATATTATTATATTATATTTATAAATAACTTTTAAAAACATAAAAAAACTTTTTTTGCTGCATTTTCCCCGGGGTTTGGCTCCATCCCCTGAGGTCCTGCTGCAGAAAGCTGTCAGGAGAGCACAGAAACACAATTATTTATCTATTAACCATTATTTATAAATAACTTTATAATTTTATATGTTATTATATTTATAAATAATTTTAAAAACACAAAACCCCATTTTTTCTGCATTTCCCCTGGGTTTGGGTCCATCCCCCGAGCTCCTGCTGCAGGAAGCTGTCAGGAGAGCCCAGAATCACAATTATTTACCTGCTCACAGCTATTGATCGATAACTGCGATGTTTTGGGGTCGTTTTCACCAGGTGGAGCCCCCAGCCCTCTGCACTGCAGCAGCTGCTCTGGCCAAGGGGAAATGGCCTCAGGCTGGGCCAGGGCAGGCTCAGGGTGGACACCAGCAGGAATTTCTGCATGGAAAGGGGGCTCAGGCCTTGGAACTGCCCAGGGAGGTTTGGGGTGCCCATCCCTGCAGGTGTCACCTGGATGTGGCACTCAGGGACAAGGTGGGGACTGGGCACAGCTGGGACTGGAAGGGCTGGGAGGGATTTTCCTGCTGAAGGGTTCTGGGTTCTGGGATTCTGGGAGCAGGGAATGCTGCTGGGGTTGGATTCTCTGTGCTCTTCCCTCAAGATCCCACTGGGAATTCCAGGGGGCGGCACAGCTGCCCTCGGTGAACATTTCTGCTGCATTGCCCTGGGTGCTTCATTTGGCTGTGGCCGTGCTCACAGGGGCCCCAGGGGGAGGGAAGGGACGAGGATCTGACTCCAGGTTTCAGAAGGCTGATTTATGATTTTATCATATATATTGCATTAAAACTATACTAAAAGAATAGTATAGTTTTGAGATTATATATATATATATATAAAATATATAATATATATAATAATATTATATATCATATAATATATATTATATGTTATATAATATATAATATTGTTATATAATATATAATATATGTTATATATATTATATGTTATGTATTTTATATATGTTATATTATATTATATTATATTATATTATATTATATTATATATTGATATATATATTGATATATATATTGATATATATATTGATATTTATATATATATAGTTTTTATATATATAGTTTTGAATAGTATAGATTTCATCAGAAGGCTGGCTAAGAATAGAAAAAAAAAAAGATAACAAAACTCTGTCCGAACCAGCTGGGCTGTGATTGGCCATTGATTAGAAACAACCCCATGAGCCCAATCCCAGATGCCGCTGTTGCATCCCACAGCAGCAGATAACCATTGGTTATTTACATTTTGTTCCTGTTGCATCCCACAGCAGCAGATAACCATTGGTTATTTACATTTTGTTCCTGTTGCATCCCACAGCAGCAGATAACCATTGGTTGCATTTTGTTCCTGAGGCCTCTCAGCTCCTCAGGAGGAAAGAGCCTAAGGAAAGGGTTTCCCATGAAAGATGTCTGTGACATTCAGTTGTTGTTTTGCGCTGGCTGATTGGAAGTTGGCACTGAGTGCTCTTCAAATGGCACTGAACAGTTCATGCTATAACTATTGTTCATAGTTCACATAGTTCATGTTATAGCACAGGCTTTGTTTCCAGAGCCCCTGAGGCTGGAAAAGCCCCCCAGTCCCAGCCCAGGGCACTCAGTGCCACCTCCAGGTGCCACCTGCAGGGATGGGCACCCCAACCCATCCCTGGGTGCCTGGCTGTCCCCCAGCGTCCCCTGCCATTGTCTGAGCAGCAGCAGTGCCCCCACGGAGCCCACGTTTCCCGAATCCGCCCGAATTTACGGAGTTTTTGTTGTTGTTTCTCTGCTCTCCCCGCCCCTGCCAGGTGCCAGCCCCGCAGCAGCAGCAGCCCCGAGCCGTGCCGGGAGGAGCACGCCCTGATTGCCACCTTTGTGAGCCACCTGAGGAGCGGGGCACGGTCAGTGCCAGCCCGGGGACACCCACCGGGGACACCGGGGGTGGCCCTGGGTGTCCCCAGCCCTGAGTGCCACCTTTGTGAGCCCGGGACACCCACTGGGGACACTGGGGACACTGGGGGTGGCCCTGGGTGTCCCCAGCCCTGATTGCCACCTTTGTGAGCCCGGGGACACTCACTGGGGACACTCACTGGGGACACTGGGGACACTGGGGGTGGCCCTGGTTTCACCCCCAGCCCTGATTGCCACCTTTGTGAGCCCGGGGACACACACTGGGGACACTGGGGACACCGGGGGTGGCCCTGGGTGTCCCCAGCCCGGGCACTGAGAGCCCCTCTCACAAACCCTGATTGATCCCAAATGGGTTCGTTCCTCTCTGTGGCCCTGCTGGAATCTCACACCAAACCTCCCCCTGCTGGAATCTCACCTTTTCCTTTCAATTTCTCCCTGCTGAAATTTCATCTTTTTTCCCCTGCTAGAATCTCATCCTTTTTTTTCCCCCCAATTTCCCCTTGCTGGAATCTCATCTCACCCCAAATTTCCCCTGCTGAAATCTCATCTTTTCCCCCATATTTCCCCCTGCTGGAATCTCATCTTTCTCCAGATTTCCTCCTGTTGGAGTCTCATCTTTGTCCCCAAATTTCCCCTGCTGGAATCTCATCATTTTCCCCAAATTTCCCCCCACTGGAATCTCATTTTTACCCCAAATTTCCCCCTGCTGGAATCTCAGATTTCCCCCTGCTGGAATCTCATCTTTTCCTCCTGCTGGAATCTCAGATTTTCCCCCAAATTTCCCCCTGCTGGAATCTCAAATTTCCCCCTGCTGGAATCTCATCTTTTCCTCCTGCTGGAGTCTCAGATTTTCCCCCAAATTTCCCCCTGTTGGAATCTCATTTTTTCCCCAAATTTCCCCCTGTAGGGATCTCAACTTTCCCCCCAGATTTCCCCCTGCTAGAATCTCATCTTCCCCCAGATTTATCCCTGCTGGAATCTCATCTTTTCCCCCAAATTTCCCTCTGCTGGAATCTCATCTTTCCCTAATCTCCTCCTGCTGGAATCTCATCTCACCTCAAAATTCCTCCTGCTGGAATCTCAATTTTTTTCCCCCAGATTTCCCCCTGCTGGGATTTCATCTTTCCGCCTGTTGGAATCTCAGATTTTCTCCCAGATTTCCCCTGCTGGAATCTCATCTTCCCCCTGCTGGAATCTCATTTTTACCCCTGCTGGAATCTCATCTTCTCCCAAAATCTTCTCATCTTCTCCCAAATTTTCCCTGAGTGTCCCCTGAATGTCCCCTGAGTGTCCCCCCTCCCTGAGGGTCCCCTGTCCCTGAGTGTCCCCATTCCCTGAGTGTCCCCTGAATTTTCCTGTCCCTGAGTGTCCCCTGAGTGTCCCCTGAGCGTCCCCAGGGTGTCCCCCCCTCCCTGAGTGTCCCATTTCCCCAAGTGTCCCCTCAGTGTCCCCTTTCTCTCAGTGTCCCCCATCCCTGGGTGTCCCCTGTCCCTGAGTGTCCATTTCCCTGAGTTTCCCCCTCCCTGACTGTCCCCTTTCCTTCAGTGTCCCCTGAGTGTCCCCAGGGTGTCCTCCCTCCTTGAGTGTCCCCTGGGCGTCCCCTTTCCCTCACTGTACCCTGTCCCTAAGTGTCCCTGCATGTCCCCCCTCCCTCAGTGTCCCCTTCTCCCTGAGTGTCCCCTGAGTGTCCCCTGTCCCTGAATGTCCCCTGTCCCTCATTGTCCCCTGAGTGTCCCTGGGGTGTCCCCCCTCCCTGGGTGTCCCCTCTCCCTGTTCCTGAGTGTCCCCTTTCCCTCACTGTCCCTGTCCCTGAGTGTCCCCTGCCCTGCCCAGGCTGTGTGTGCCCCCTGTCCCCTCTGGGTGGCACAGGGACCTGTCCTGGCACACATTTCCCCTCCCTTCTGCTGTGCCAGTCCCACCCCCTTCCCTTCCCTTCCCTTCCCTTCCCTTCCCTTCCCTTCCCTTCCCTTCCCTTCCCTTCCCTTCCCTTCCCTTCCCTTCCCTTCCCTTCCCTTCCCTTCCCTTCCCTTCCCTTCCCTTCCCTTCCCTTCCCTTCCCTTCCCTTCCCTTCCCTTCCCTTCCCTTCCCTGGCATCTCCTGCTGGCCTGGCACTGCTGCCAGGAGGGCACAGCCTGTCCCCGAGGTCCCCAGCCCTCGTGGGGCTCTTTGCTGTCCCCTCAGTGTCACTGTCCCCAGCCCAGGTGTCCCCAGAGCAGGTGTGTGACCTGTCCTGGTCACTCCTTTCCATCAGGGCTGAGCTGGAGCCCCTGGCACAGGGCAAGGTGGCACTGCCATGGCAGGCGTGGCACTGACCGGGCTTGGGGGACCCTTCCCAGCCACCCCAGGCTGGGGTTCCCTGTGCCAGCCCCGTGCCAGCCCCGTGCCAGCCCCATGCCAGCCCCCAGGGTGGCTGGCACAGCTCGGGGCCTGGCTGGGCATGAGCACAGCACTGCCAGGAGGGGCCAGATCACCCAGAATGGTGTTTTTAGCTCAGGGGTGTCACTATGGGACATGAGAGAACACAAGCACACACCGCTGCTCTCAAGGTGAAGAAAGAAAGGGAAGTTTCATTTCTGACCCCAACATTTATAGATTTCCAGAAGTGACAGCGGATTGGAGGGTGACAGTGCCACCTCTCCAGTGACACTGGGCAAACCCACAGTCCATCAAATGTCTCCTCCTCCAGAAAAGAATGCAAAACAATGAGTTATTTACAGAAAGTGTGTGAGAAAGTTCCTCACAAGAATGGAAACATCAGAAGGCTTAGAAGAACTTAAAAAATCAGGGCGACGTCGGGGACTGTGTGTGAGCCCTCTCCCTCCTCTGCACAGCACTGCCAGGAGGGGCCAGATCACCCAGAATGGTGTTTGTAACTCAGGGGATTGTGTGTGAGTTCTCTCCACAGCCCTGCAAGGAGCACAGCACTGCCAGGAGGGGCCAGATCACCTGGAAAGGTGTTTGTAACTCAGGGGATTGTGTGTGAGCCCTCTCCACAGCCCTGCAAGGAGCACAGATCTGGGCCAGATCACCTGGAAATGAGTTTGTAACTCAGAGGATTCTCTGTGAGCCCTCTCCACAGCCCTGCAAGGAGCACAGAGGGGTCAGATCGCCCAGAATGGTGTTTGTAACTCAGGGCACTGTGTGTGAGCCCTCTCCCTCCTCTGCTGCTGGGGAACCCTCTGGATCCTCGCCCTGCATCTTCCTCCCACCCAGCTCTGGTTCCCTGGGCTGGCTCTGGTCGGGTCTCACAGTTCCCTGGGCTCACCCTGTGCTGGTTGGCAGTGCCCTGGACAGCCCTGGGCTCACTCTGGGTTGGTTTTGCAGTGCCCTGGCTCACTCTGGGTTGGTTGGCAGTTCCCTGGGCTCACTCTGGGTTGGTTGGCAGTGCCCTGAGCTCCCTCTGGGTTGGTTGGCAGTTCCCTGGGCTCACTCTGGGTTGGTTTGCAGTGCCCTGGGCTCCCTCTGGGTTGGTTTGCAGTGCCCTGGACAGCCCTGGGCTCACTCTGGGTTGGTTTTGCAGTGCCCTGGCTCCCTCTGGGTTGGTTTGCAGTGCCCTGGCTCACTCTGGGTTGGTTTGGCAGTGCCCTGGGCTCACTCTGGGTTGGTTTGCAGTGCCCTGGCTCACTCTGGGTTGGTTGGCAGTGCCCTGGGCTCACTCTGGGTTGGTTGGCAGTGCCCTGGGCTCACCCTGTGCTGGTTTGCAGTGCCCTGGCTCCCTCTGGGTTGGTTGGCAGTGCCCTGGGCTCACTCTGGGTTGGTTTGGCAGTGCCCTGGCTCACTCTGTGCTGGTTGGCAGTTCCCTGGGCTCACTCTGTGCTGGTTGGCAGTGCCCTGGCTCACTCTGGGTTGGTTGGCAGTGCCCTGGCTCACTCTGGGTTGGTTTTGCAGTGCCCTGGCTCCCTCTGGGTTGGTTTGCAGTGCCCTGGCTCACTCTGGGTTGGTTTGGCAGTGCCCTGGCTCCCTCTGGGTTGGTTGGCAGTGCCCTGGGCTCACTCTGGGTTGGTTTGGCAGTGCCCTGGCTCACTCTGTGCTGGTTGGCAGTTCCCTGGGCTCACTCTGGGTTGGTTTGCAGTGCCCTGGCTCACTCTGTGCTGGTTGGCAGTTCCCTGGGCTCACTCTGGGTTGGTATGCAGTGCCCTGGCTCACTCTGTGCTGGTTGGCAGTGCCCTGGGCTCACTCTGGGTTGGTTGGCAGTGCCCTGGCTCACTCTGGGTTGGTTTTGCAGTTCCCTGGGCTGGCTCTGGTCAGGTTTTACATTTCCCTGGGCTGGCTCTGGGTTGATTTCACAGTTCCCTGGGCTCACCCTGTGCTGGTTTGCCGTGCCCTGGACAGCCCTGGGCTGGCTCTGGGCTGGTTTGCAGTTCCCTGGGCTGGCTCTGGGCAGGGTTTGTGGTTCCCTGGGCTCACCCTGTGCTGGTTTGCCGTGCCCTGGACAGCCCTGGGCTGGCTCTGGGTTGGTTTTGCAGTTCCCTGGGCTGGCTCTGGTCAGGTTTGGCAGTGTCCTGGAACCCTGGGCTGGCTCTGGGCTTGGTTTTGGAGTGTCCTGGCAGCCCTGGGCTCACTCTGGGTTGTGTTGCAGTGCTCTGGGCTGGCTCTGGGCTGGTTTTGAGGTGTCCTGGGCTCACTCTGAGTGGGTTTTACAGTGCCCTGGCTTACTCTGGGTTGGTTTGGCAGTGCCCTGGACAGCCCTGGGCTGACTCTGAGTTGGTTTTGAGGTTCCTTGGCCTGGCTGTGGTCAGGTTTGGCAGTGCCCTGGGCTGGCTCTTGTCAGGTTTGGGAGTGTCCTGGAACCCTGGGCTGGCTGTGGTCAGGTTTGGAGTGCCCTGGGCTGGCTGTGGTCAGGTTTGGAATGCCCTATCTCACTCAGGATTGTTTTGCGGTGCCCTGGACAGCCCTGGGCTGGTTTTGCAGTGCCCTGGGCTGGCTGTGGCCAGCTTTGGCAGTGCCCTGTCTCACTGAGGATTGTTTTGCAGTGCCCTGGGGTGGCTGTGGCCAGGTTTGGCAGTGCCCTGTCTCACTGAGGATTGTTTTGCAGTGCCCTGGACAGCCCTGGGCTGGCTCTGGGTTGGTTTTACAGTGCCCTGGGCTGGCTCTGGGTTGGTTTGGCAGTGCCCTGGGGTGGCTGTGGCCAGGTTTGGCAGTGCCCTGTCTCACTCAGGATTGTTTTGCAGTGCCCTGGGCTGGCTCTGGGTTGCTTTGGCAGTGCCCTGGGGTGGCTGTGGCCAGCTTTGGCAGTGCCCTGTCTCACTCAGGATTGTTTTGCAGTGCCCTGGGCAGCCCTGGGTTGGTTTGGCAGTGCCCTGTCTCACTCAGGGTTGTTTTGCAGTGCCCTGGGGTGGCTGTGGCCAGCTTTGGCAGTGCCCTGGGGTGGCTGTGGCCAGCTTTGGCAGTGCCCTGTCTCACTCAGGGTTGTTTTGCAGTGCCCTGGACAGCCCAGGCCGGCTGGACGAGGAGCACCGGCTCATCGCCCGCTACGCCGCGCGCTTGGCCGCCGAGGCTGGCAATGCTGTGAGTGCCCTGTCCTGCCATGGGGACCCTGGGGGACACGGGGGGCTCCAGGGACACCGCATCCCCCATTTCTGTGCGTTCTGCTGGGATGGCAGCAGGCAGGGGAAGGTTGGGTTTGCGGGATGATCAGCTGGGAGGATGAGGAGCTGCATGGAGCCAGGCTGGCAGAGCTGGGAATGTTCCCCTGGAGAAGGGAAGGATCCAGGGAGAGCTCAGAGCCCCTGGCAGGGCCTGAAGGGGCTCCAGGAGAGCTGCAGAGGGACTGGGGACAAGGCCTGGAGGGACAGGAGCCAGGGAATGGCTCCCAGTGCCACAGGGCAGGGCTGGATGGGAAATTGGGAATTGGGAATTGTGCCCTGGCAGGGTGGGCAGGCCCTGGCACAGGGTGCCCAGCCTGGATCCCTGGCAGTGCCCAAGGCCAGGCTGGACACTGGCACACCCTGGCACACTGGGAGGTGTCCCTGCCATGGCAGGGTGGGATGGGATGAAGGCTGAGGAGTCCCTCAGGGTTTCAGCAGAACTTTTGAGCAAAGCAAGATCTGGCTCTGGGGCCAGGAGGAGCCATGGAGGCTCTGGGGCTGGGCTTTGTGTCCTGAAGGGCTTCAAAAAAGTGAGGAAAATGGAATTGGTGCAGTGCAGGGTGAGCAGGGAGCTCAGCCCTGGGACCCCCTGAGCACCCTGGGGTGTCCCAGGGCTGGGAGCTGTGGCTGCAAACCAGGGAGGGACTGGTGGCACTGGTGTGATTGTGGCACTGGTGTGATCGTGTCATTGGTGTGATTGTGGCACTGGTGTGATTGTGGCACTGGTGTGATCGTGTCATTGGTGTGATTGTGGCACTGGTGTGATCGTGTCATTGGTGTGATTGTGTCATTGGTGTGATTGTGGCACTGGTGTGATCGTGTCATTGGTGTGATTGTGTCATTGGTGTGATTGTGGCACTGGTGTGATCGTGTCATTGGTGTGATTGTGGCACTGGTGTGATTGTGTCATTGATGTGATCGTGTCATTGGTGTGATTGTGGCACTGGTGTGATTGTGGCACTGGTGTGATCGTGTCATTGGTGTGATTGTGTCATTGGTGTGATTGTGGCACTGGTGTGATCGTGTCATTGGTGTGATTGTGGCACTGGTGTGATTGTGGCACTGGTGTGATTGTGTCATTGGTGTGATCGTGTCATTGGTGTGATTGTGGCACTGGTGTGATTGTGGCACTGGTGTGATTGTGTCATTGGTGTGATTGTGGCACTGGTGTGATCGTGTCATTGGTGTGATTGTGGCACTGGTGTGATTGTGGCACTGGTGTGATTGTGTCATTGGTGTGATCGTGGCACTGGTGTGATTGTGTCATTGGTGTGATTGTGGCACTGGTGTGATTGTGTCATTGGTGTGATTGTGTCATTGGTGTGATCGTGGCACTGGTGTGATTGTGTCATTGGTGTGATCGTGTCATTGGTGTGATTTCTGTGTTTCCTATTATTTGTGTGATTGAGTGATTTCTGTGATTGAGTGATTTGTGTGGTTTCAGTGACTGTCTTCTCTGTGTTTTCTGTATTTTCTGTGATTTCTGTGACTGTATTGTCTTTGGTTCTATGATTTCTGTGATTGTGTGATTTCTGTGGTTCATGGCATTTCTGTGACTGTGTGATTTCTGTGACTGTATTTTCCGTGACTGTATTCTCTGTGATTTCTGTGATTTCTGTGGCTGTGTGATTTCTGTGATTCGGTGATTTGTGTGATTGTGTGATTTGTGTATTTTCTCTGATTTCTGTGATTGCTGTGTTTTGTGTGATTTCTGTGATTTCTGTGACTGTGTGGTTCTGTGATTTCTGTGTTTTCTGTGATTTCTGTGGCTGCATTCCCCGTGATTTCTGTGACTGCATTCCCTGTGTTTTCTATTATTTCTGTGACTGCATTCCCTGTGATTTCTGTGACTGCATTCCCTGTGTTTTCTATTATTTCTGTGACTGCATTCCCTGTGATTCCTGTGATTCCTGTGGCTGCATTCCCCGTGATTTCTGTGATTTCTGTGATTCCTGTGATTTCTGTGGCTGCATTCCCTGTGATTTCTGTGATTCCTGTGATTCCTGTGGCTGCATTCCCCGTGATTTCTGCCCTCTCTGAGCCCCCTGCTCTCTCTGCAGCCTCGCCCTCCTGCAGATCTGCCCTTCAGCTTCGACGCCAACAAGCAGCAGAGGCAGCTGATAGCAGAGCTGGAGAACAAGAACAGGTACAGCCCCTGCTGGGACAGCCCTGCCCGCCCACACTGACCCCATTGCTGCCCCACAGCTGCTGCCGGGCTGGAGCCCCCTCATGCGCTGATTAATTACTCATTAACATGAGTTAATTGGCCGTGGGGAGGGGCTGCCCTGCCCTGTTCCCCAGGGAGGGGGTTTGATCTTCTCTAATCTCCTTCAAATCATCTTCTCCAACACTGAGCACATCCAGCAAACCTCAGAGCTGGGATCTGATCCCAGAAATCCCCAAAACCCCCAAATCCCCAGTCCTGGAGTGATCCCCCAGCAGGAAATGGGGGGTTCTGTCCCTGTGCCCAGGTGAGAGCCCACCTGTCCTGGGCATTCCAACAGCACAAGGACCTGGGGCTGCTGGAGAGAGCCCAGAGGAGCCACCAGAGCTGCTCCAGGGCTAAAACCAGGCTGGGAGAGCTGGGGGTGCTCACCTGGAGGGGAGAAGGAGCCAGGGAGAGCTCAGAGCCCCTGGCAGGGCCTGAAGGGGCTCCAGGAGAGCTGCAGAGGGACTGGGGACAAGGATGGAGGGACAGGAGCCAGGGAATGGCTCCCAGTGCCACAGGGCAGGGCTGGATGGGAAATTGGGAATGGGGAATTGTGCCCTGGCAGGGTGGGCAGGCCCTGGCACAGGGTGCCCACGATGCCTCAGGTTTGGCTTTTCTATTTTTCACATTCTGCGCTGCTTTAGTGTGTGGGTCTGGATTTCATATTATGGGATGCTGAGCTCTGTGCACAGAGCAGGGAGACAAAACAATTCCTGCTCCAGCTGGGCACCAAGGACAAATGATCCAAATCTCAGCCCAAGAGCACAAACAGAAGAGAGAAAAACAAGCAGGGTGGGACTGCAGGGGCTAAACCTGGAACTGGACCATGAACTGCAAGATGCAAATGGAGCAGAACTGATCCCAGTGACAGAGCCCGGGACTGGGTGTCCATTTTGGGACCATTTGGGTTCATCTTGGGTCCATTTTGGGACCATTTGGGTTCATCTTGGGCTCATTTTGGGACCATTTGGGTTCATCTTGGCTGCAGCCCTGGCTGGGCTCTTGTGCTGCCCAAGGTGGATCCATGCAGGAGATCCTTTCAATAAATCCCTGCTTTATTCTGTAGCTCTGGCCAGCCTCTGCTCCAGCTCAGCCTGCCCAAGGCATCACCCAGAGCAGCTGGGGCTGCCCCTGGATCCCTGGCAGTGCCCAGGCCAGGCTGGACATTGGGGCTGGGAGCACCTGGGACAGTGGCAGGTGTTAGGGGTGGCCCTGGATGGGCTCTGAGGTCCCTTCCAAAGGCACCCAGATGATTTTTGTTGCTGCAGGGGGTCACCTGTGGAGCCCCCCAGGCTCTCCCTGTGCCCAGCCCTGTCCCCAGGCACCCTCAGCAGAGGGAAGAGGCTGCTCCAGGGCCCTTTGGAGCAGGAGCAGCTCAGCCCTGGTGTGGTGGTGTTCCCAGGGGTCCCAGGATGAGGGAAGAGAATCTGACTCCATGTTTCAGAAGGCTGATTTATTATTTTATGATATATATTACATTAAAACCATACTAAAAGAATAGAAGAAAGGATTTCATCAGAAGGCTGGCTGAGAATAGAATAGGAAAGAATGATAACAAAGGCTTGTGACTGACCAGAGAGTCTGAGCCAGCTGGGCTGTGATTGGCCATTAATTACAAACAACCACATTGGACCAATCCCAGCTGCACCTGTTGCATCCCACAGCAGCAGATAACCATTGGTTATTTACATTTTGTTCCTGTTGCATCCCACAGCAGCAGATAACCATTGGTTGCATTTTGTTCCTGAGGCCTCTCAGCTTCTCAGGAGGAAAACAATCCTAAGGAAAGGGTTTTCCATAAAACGTGTCTGTGAGAGCCCTGGCACTGCTGCAGCCGTGGTGGCCCAGCAGGGGCCCTGGCAGGAGTTTGGAATGGGGATCCTGGAGCAGGGAGACCGCAGCCCATGCTGGAGCAGAGCAGCTCCGCAGTCGGGCAGCAGGGAGAGCTGGAGGTGACTCTGTGCTCTTGGAAGGGCTCCATCCATCCCTCCCTGCTGCAGGGAGCCCTGGGCCATGCTGCCCCTGCACAGGGCCTGTCCCTCTGCAGGGTTTGGGGCTGTCCCCATGGGCTGCTCCTGCTGGGAGAAGGGCCCTGGGCTGAGCCCTCCTGCAGCCCCTGAGGGCTGGGTTGGAGCCTCTGTGCTCCTGGAGCACCTCTGAGCCTCTTCTGTGCCAGGGGCTGGAGAGATTGCAGGGAGGGATTGATCCTAGGGAAGCAAAGAATGTGCCAGGTCCTGCAGGGCTGTGCCCACATCTCTGTCCTGGGGCTGTGCCCATATCCCTGTCCTGGGGCTGTGCCCATATCCCTGTCCTGGGTCTGTGCCCATATCCCTGTCCTGTTTGTGCCCACATCCCTGTCCTGTTTGTGCCCACATCTCTGTCCTGGGGCTGTGCCCACATCCCTGTCCTGTTTGTGCCCACATCCCTGTCCTGGGGCTGTGCCCATATCCCTGTCCTGGGGCTGTGCCCACATCCCTGTCCTGTTTGTGCCCATATCCCTGTCCTGGCTGTGCCCATATCCCTGCCCTGGGGCTGTGCCCATATCCCTGTCCTGGGGCTGTGCCCACATCCCTGTCCTGTTTGTGCCCATATCCCTGTCCTGTTTGTGCCCATATCCTTGCCCTGGGGCTGTGCCCATATCCCTGCCCTGGCTGTGCCCATATCCCTGTCCTGTTTGTGCCCATATCCCTGCCCTGGGGCTGTGCCCACATCCCTGTCCTGTTTGTGCCCATATCCCTGTCCCTGGCTGTGCCCACATCCCTGTCCTGGGGCTGGGGCTGTGCCCACATCCCTGTCCTGTTTGTGCCCACATCCCTGCCCTGGGGCTGTGCCCACATCCCTGTCCTGTTTGTGCCCATATCCCTGCCCTGGCTGTGCCCACATCCCTGTCCTGTTTGTGCCCATATCCCTGCCCTGGCTGTGCCCACATCCCTGTCCTGTTTGTGCCCACATCCCTGCCCTGGGGCTGTGCCCACATCCCTGTCCTGTTTGTGCCCATATCCCTGTCCTGGCTGTGCCCATATCCCTGTCCTGGGGCTGTGCCCATATCCCTGTCCTGGCTGTGCCCACATCCCTGTCCTGGGGCTGTGCCCACATCCCTGCCCTGAGGCTGTGCCCACATCCCTGCCCTGGCTGTGCCCATATCCCTGTCCTGTTTGTGCCCATATCCCTGCCCTGGCTGTGCCCACATCCCTGCCCTGGGGCTGTGCCCACATCCCTGTCCTGGCTGTGCCCATATCCCTGTCCTGTTTGTGCCCATATCCCTGTCCTGTTTGTGCCCATATCCCTGTCCTGGCTGTGCCCACATCCCTGTCCTGGCTGTGCCCACATCCCTGCCCTGGCTGTGCCCACATCCCTGTCCTGGGGCTGTGCCCATATCCCTGTCCTGGCTGTGCCCGCATCCCTGCCCTGGGGCTGTGCCCATATCCCTGTCCTGGCTGTGCCCACATCCTTATCCATGCCTGGCTATGGCAAATTTGTCCTGGTTTATGGCAAATTTGGGAGAAAACCTCCCAAGGGGTCCCTCCAGTAAGCAAACCCACACGGCCTCTCCCCAACCAGTTCAGGAAGGACTCCTCAGAGAGAAGTGGAAAGAACCTGTTTATTTAACAGGCACAGCACCCCCAGCACACAGAATGAACAATACCAGGTGACACCGCTCTGTCACCGCTCTGAAATGATGACAAATTCAGAAAGTCTCTCTGGGGGTGCTTGCTCTGTTCTCAGTCCCTCCTGTGCTGGGGCAGCTGCTGCAGCCACAAGGTGCAAACTCTCGGTGTTTCCCAGGTCCCAGTCCGGAGCAGGTTTGAGTAGGCCCAAAAAAGGCAAAGGAGAAACAGTCCAGGGAAAATTTGGACTGCTCAGCTAAACTAACTAATGAGCAGAAGCAAAAAGCAGGAGCAAAGTAGGAGCAAAGCAGAAGCAAGAGCAAGAGCAAAGGGAAAAGCAAAGCAAAAAGCAGAAGCAGCACCATGCACTGCCCTGTCTGTGTGTCCTGCCAGCTGTGGGGGAGTGGCTGATAGCAAAACCAAAACAAAACTTTCACTCTTCAGAGCCAGTCTTGAAGGCACAGAACACGATATCCAGCATGAACAGAACACATGGGTGGGGATACAAGCACCATAATGTCACCCTAGGAAAAGTATTCACGTTAATATTTGTGAAAAGCCAATGATAAACAGGAAAATTGATACAGCCTAACTTTGTGACATCACAGATCTAATATTAATGTTAATATTTGCTCAAAGCCCGTGCTAAGCAGCCTTTTCCCAGCGCTGACGCTGTCCTTCCCTGCGTGCAGGGAGATCCTGCAGGAGATCCAGCGGCTGCGGCTGGAGCACGAGCAGGCCTCGCAGCCCACGCCCGAGAAGGCGCAGCAGAACCCCACGCTGCTGGCCGAGCTGCGCCTGCTGCGGTAACGCGCCGCCACAGGGGCTGGGGGCTGGGGGCTGGGATAGCAGGGTGCTGGGGTGCTGGGGTACTGGGGGGCTGGGATAGCAGGGTGCTGGGGTGCTGGGGAACTGGGGTACTGGTGTATTGGGGTATTGGGGTGCTGGGGTACTGGGGTATTGGGGTGCTGGGGTATTGGGGTGCTGGGGTATTGGGGTACTGGGGTATTGGGTGCTGGGGTATTGGGGTACTGGGGTGCTGGGGTACTGGGGTATTGGGGTACTGGGGTATTGGGGTACTGGGGTGCTGGGGTACTGGGGTGCTGGGGTGCTGGGGTGCTGGGGTACTGGGATAGTGGGGTACTGGGGTAGCGGGATACTGGGGTACTGGGGTACTGGGATACTGGGAGAGCAGGATACTGGGGTGCTGTGGTACTGGGGTGCTGGGAGAGCAGGATAGTGGGGTACTGGGATACTGGGATAGCAGGGTACTGGGCTACTGGTATACTGGGATAGCAGGATAATGGGATACTGGGGTACTGGGATACTGGAATAGCAGGATACTGGGCTACTGGGATAGCAGGATACTGGGATAGCAGGATACTGGGCTACTGGGATAGCAGGATACTGGGATAGCAGGATACTGGGGTACTGGGGTACCGGAATGGGCTACCAGGATAGTGGGATACTGGGATACTGGGAGACAGGGATACCAGGGTACTGGGATACTGGGATAGCAGGACACTGGGGTACTGGTGTACCAGAATGGGCTACCAGGATAGCGGGATAGTGGGGTACTAGGGTACTAGGATACTGGGGTACTGGAATAGCAGGGTACAGGGATACTGGGGTACTGGGATAGAGGGATACTGGGATAGTGGGATACTGGGATAGTGGGATACTGGGATAGCAGGATACTGGGATAGTGGGATACTGGGATAGCAGGATACTGGGATAGTGGGATACTGGGATAGCAGGATACTGGGTTAGCAGGATAGCAGGGTACTGGGGTACTGGGATACAGGGATGGGCTACCAGGATACAGGGATAGGATACTGAGATGCCAGGCTACTGGGGTACTGGGATGGGCTACTGGAATACCAGGATACGGGGATACTGGGATGGGCTATTGGGTACTGGGATGGGCTACCAGGATACAGGGCTGGGATACTGGGATACTGGGCTGGGCTGCTGGGCTATCAGGCTACTGGGATCCTGGGCTAGTGGGATACCAGGATGGGCTACTGGGATGGGCTATTGGGGTACTGGGATGGGCTACTGGAATACCAGGATACTGGGATACTGGGATGGGCTGTTGGGGTACTGGGATGGGCTATTGGGGTACTGGGATGGGCTATTGGGGTACTGGGATGGGCTATTGGGGGACTGGGATGGGCTGCCAGGCTACCGGGCTTGGCTGCCGGGCTGCGGGGCTGGGCCCTCTCACACTCGGGGCCGGTGCAACCCCTTGAGCTCCTCGGGGGTTCAGAGGTCGATACAAACCTCCCTGCCATGGTGGGACAGCCCAGGGAGGAGCTTGGGCACCAGGGATGGGCTGCTGGGACTGGGCATGGTGTGGGTGATTGTCTGGGAAACACCTTGACTGCCCTGGGAGACACCTTGACTGCCCTGGGAAACACCTTCACTGCCCTGAGAAACACCTTTACTGCCCTGGGAAACACCTTCACTGCCCTGGGAGACACATTCACTGCCCTGGGAGACACCTTCACTGCCCTGGGAAACACCTTTACTGCCCTGGGAAACACCTTCACTGCCCTGGGAGACACATTCACTGCCCTGGGAGACACCTTCACTGCCCTGAGAAACACCTTTACTGCCCTGGGAAACACCTTCACTGCCCTGGGAAACACCTTTACCCCCGGGAAACACCTTTACTGCCCTGGGAAACACCTTCACTGCCCTGGGAAACACCTTCACTGCCCTGGGAGACACCTTTACTGCTCTGGGAAACACCTTTACTGCCCTGGGAAACACCTTCACTGCCCTGGGAGACACCTTTACTGCTCTGGGAAACACCTTTACTGCCCTGGGAGACACATTCACTGCCCTGGGAGACACCTTTACCCCCTGGGAAACACCTTCACTGCCCTGAGAAACACCTTTACTGCCCTGGGAAACACCTTTACCCCATGGGAGACACCTTCAATGCCCTGGGAAACACCTTTACTGCCCTGGGAGACACCTTTACTGCCCTGGGAAACACCTTTACTGCCCTGGGAGACACCTTCACTGCCCTGGGAAACACCTTTACTGCCCTGGGAGACACCTTTACTGCCCTGGGAGACACCTTTACTGCCCTGGGAGACACCTTTACCCCCTGGGAAACACCTTTACTCCTCTGAGAAAACACTTTTACCCCCCTGAGAAAACACCTTTACTCCCCTGTGCAAACACCTTTACTCCCCTGTGCAAACAAACACCTTTACTCCCCTCTGCAAACACCTTTACTCCCCCGTGCAAACACTTTTACTCCTTTGAGAAAACACCTTTACTCCCCCGTGCAAACACCTTTACTCCCCCGTGCAAACACCTTTACTCCCCTATGCAAACACCTTTACTCCCCTGTGCAAAGTAGGCATTTTACCACAATTACATTAGTTATTTCCCCAAGCTTTATCAACAACAGAAATAAAGCCCCAGATCTTTATAACAAAGTTACTTTAACATTACACATATAAAATTTATTTTAATAATTTATTTAAAATTTATTTTAATAATTTATTTAAAATTTAATTAAAATTTATTTAAATTTTGTTTTAATTTGTGAAAAGACAATGTTATAATGTATAATAATAGTAGTTGTTATTATTATTATTAGATACTTATATTAGTTATTTCCCTAAGCTTAATTAACAACAGAAAAAACCCCATATTTTTATGACAAAGTTACTTTAACACTACACATGTAAAATTTATTTTAATAATTTATTTAAAATTTAATAATAATTTATTTAAATTTTATGTTATTTTGTGAAAAGCCAATATTATAATGTATAATCATAATAATTATTATTATTATTAGATACTTATATTGGTTATTTCCCTAAGCTTAATTAGCAACAGAAAAAAACCCCATACCTTTATGACAAAGTTACTTTAACACTACACGTATAAAATTTATTTTAATAATTTATTTAAAATTTAATAATAATTTTTTAAAATTTATTTTAATGTTTGCAAAAAGCCAGTATTATAATGTATATTGGTTATTATTATTATTATTATTATTATTATTATTATTATTATTATTATTATTATTATTAACAATATTAATATTATTATTAATGATAATTTTATTATTAATTTTATTAATATTATTAGATACTTATCTTAGTTATTTCCCCAAGCTTAATTACCAACAGAAATAAAAAAACAGATCTTTATAACAGTTACTTTAACATTACACACATAATATTTATTTTAATAATTTATTTTAAATTTATTTTAATATTTGCAAAAAGCCAGTATTAAAATGTATAATAATTATCATAATTATTTATTATAATTACTTATTATTATAATTAATTATTATAATGTATATATTTTGTAAGCCAATATTATAATAAACAATGATTATTATAATGTAAGCCAATATTATAATGTATAATAATAATTATTATTATAATGCATTATAATTATTTATTACTATGATAATTAATTATAGTAATGTATGTATAATGTATGCCAATATTATAATGTATAATAATTATAATGTATTATTATTATAATTTTTATTATTATTATAATTGATTATAATAATGTATGTATAATGTAAGCCAATATTATGATGTATAATAATTATTATAATGCATTATAATGTATATATATAATGTAAACCAATATTATAATGTATAATAACAATAATAATTATTATTATTAGCTGCTTAGATGAGATAACATCCAAGAAACACATGAAAAAACCACCTACTACAAACATACCAACCATCCACACTCAGTGCCTGCAGCCAGCGTGGGCCAGAGCCAAAACTGAAAGTAATAATTAAAAAAACCCCTAAAACCACAACCAAAGAATGCACACACCCTAAAAAACAGAGCCAAAGGGAAACCACACTAAACAGGTCTTACAGATGGAAAGTAGCTTAAGGAAAAAATTATATTTGCTGTACATAAGAGTCTGTGAATAATAATAATAATAGTAATGCTAGGAGTAGCAATAATAATAATAATAATAATAATAATAATAATAATAATAATAATAATAATAATAATAATAAACATTCCAGAGTTTTCTATCCTTTAAAGAACTCTTTTTGGGGCTTACCCCCAGTGTGCCAGTGCCAGCCCCAGGGCACTCAGAGCCTCCAGGAGGTGACATTCTGCCTGGGCTGGGCCATCCTGGTGTCCCCAGGGTGTGACACAGGGCTGATCCTGGTGTCCCCAGGGTGTGACACAGGGCTGGGCCATCCTGGTGTCCCCAGAGTGTGACACAGGGCTGATCCTGGTGTCCCCAGGGTGTGACACAGGGCTGGGCCATCCTGGTGTCCCCACACTGTGACACAGGGCTGATCCTGGTGTCCCCAGAGTGTGACACAGGGCTGATCCTGGTGTCCCCAGAGTGTGACACAGGGCTGGGCCATCCTGGTGTCCCCAGGGTGTGACACAGGGCTGGGCCATCCTGGTGTCCCCACACTGTGACACAGGGCTGATCCTGGTGTCCCCAGAGTGTGACACAGGGCTGATCCTGGTGTCCCCAGGGTGTGACACAGGGCTGGGCCATCCTGGTGTCCCCACACTGTGACACAGGGCTGGGCCATCCTGGTGTCCCCACACTGTGACACAGGGCTGATCCTGGTGTCCCCAGAGTGTGACACAGGGCTGATCCTGGTGTCCCCAGGGTGTGACACAGGGCTGATCCTGGTGTCCCCAGAGTGTGACACAGGGCTGGGCCATCCTGGTGTCCCCAGAGTGTGACACAGGGCTGGGCCATCCTGGTGTCCCCAGGGTGTGACACAGGGCTGGGCCATCCTGGTGTCCCCACACTGGGACACAGGGCTGATCCTGGTGTCCCCAGAGTGTGACACAGAGCTGATCCTGGTGTCCCCAGGGTGTGACACAGGGCTGATCCTGGTGTCCCCAGAGTGTGACACAGGGCTGGGCCATCCTGGTGTCCCCACACTGTGACACAGGGCTGGGCCATCCTGGTGTCCCTGCAGTGTGACACAGGGCTGATCCTGGTGTCCCTGCAGTGTGACACAGGGCTGATCCTGGTGTCCCCACACTGTGACACAGAGCTGGGCCATCCTGGTGTCCCCAGGGTGTGACACAGGGCTGGGCCATCCTGGTGTCCCCACGGTGTGACACAGGGCTGATCCTGGTGTCCCCACGGTGTGACACAGGGCTGATCCTGGTGTCCCCAGGGTGTGACACAGGGCTGGGCCATCCTGGTGTCCCCACACTGTGACACAGGGCTGGGCCATCCTGGTGTCCCTGCAGTGTGACACAGGGCTGGGCCATCCTGGTGTCCCCAGTGTGTGACACAGGGCTGATCCTGGTGTCCCCACACTGTGACACAGAGCTGGACCATCCTGGTGTCCCCACACTGTGACACAGGGCTGATCCTGGTGTCCCCAGAGTGTGACACAGGGCTGGGCCATCCTGGTGTCCCCAGGGTGTGACACAGGGCTGATCCTGGTGTCCCCACACTGTGACACAGGGCTGGGCCATCCTGGTGTCCCCAGGGTGTGACACAGGGCTGATCCTGGTGTCCCCACACTGTGACACAGGGCTGATCCTGGTGTCCCTGCAGTGTGACACAGGGCTGATCCTGGTGTCCCCAGGGTGTGACACAGGGCTGATCCTGGTGTCCCTGCAGTGTGACACAGAGCTGGGCCATCCTGGTGTCCCCAGAGTGTGACACAGGGCTGATCCTGGTGTCCCTGCAGTGTGACACAGAGCTGGGCCATCCTGGTGTCCCCACACTGTGACACAGGGCTGATCCTGGTGTCCCCAGAGTGTGACAAAGAGCTGATCCTGGGGTCCCCAGAGTGTGACACAGGGCTGGGCCATCCTGGTGTCCCCACACTGTGACACAGGGCTGGGCCATCCTGGTGTCCCCACGGTGTGACACAGGGCTGATCCTGGTGTCCCCAGAGTGTGACACAGGGCTGGGCCATCCTGGTGTCCCCAGAGTGTGACACAGGGCTGGGCCATCCTGGTGTCCCCAGGGTGTGACACAGGGCTGGGCCATCCTGGTGTCCCCAGGGTGTGACACAGGGCTGATCCTGGTGTCCCCAGAGTGTGACACAGGGCTGATCCTGGTGTCCCCAGAGTGTGACACAGGGCTGATCCTGGTGTCCCTGCAGTGTGACACAGGGCTGATCCTGGTGTCCCCACACTGGGACACAGAGCTGGGCCATCCTGGTGTCCCCAGAGTGTGACACAGGGCTGATCCTGGTGTCCCCACACTGGGACACAGAGCTGGGCCATCCTGGTGTCCCCAGAGTGTGACACAGGGCTGATCCTGGTGTCCCCAGAGTGTGACACAGAGCTGATCCTGGTGTCCCCACACTGTGACACAGAGCTGGGCCATCCTGGTGTCCCCAGAGTGTGACACAGGGCTGGGCCATCCTGATGTCCCTGCAGTGTGACACAGGGCTGATCCTGGTGTCCCCAGAGTGTGACACAGGGCTGATCCTGGTGTCCCCACACTGTGACACAGGGCTGGGCCATCCTGGTGTCCCCACACTGTGACACAGAGCTGATCCTGGTGTCCCCACACTGTGACACAGGGCTGGGCCATCCTGGTGTCCCCAGTGTCACTGCACCTGGGGCCATTGCTCCCCGTGTGTGCCACAAAGCTGAGCCTGGCTAAGCCTGCCTTTGAGCTGCTCTTTCTTACTCACCGCTTTCCTTTTTTAAACCAAGCCCGGGCCGAGTCCCAGCTCCTGAAATAGCTGCAGAAATTCGTGCAGCCAGGGAGGGGAGGGAAGGGAAGGGAAGGTCACTGCTGTCACCTTCTGCTGTCACCTGCCTGTGCTGCAGGGGACGGGTCCTGGCTGCTGTGGCACTGCAGAGAGCTCAGTGTCCCCCCTCACTCCTTGGGAAAATTGCCAATACTTGGTTTTAGATTTTTTAAATGAATATTTAATTAATTAATTTTAAATGAATTTTAAATTTATTTTAAATTAATTGTAAATTAATTTTAAATTTATTTTCAATTTTATTTTAAATTAATTTTAATTAAATTTTAAATTCATTTTAAATTAGTTTAAATTTTATTTTAAATTAATTTTTAAATAATGTTAAATTTATTTTAAATTTATTTTAAATTTTATTTTAAATTTTATTTTAAATTTTATTTTAAATTTTATTTAAAATAATGTTAAATTTATTTTAAATTTATTTTAATTTTATTTTATGTTTTATTTTAAATTAATTTTAATGTAACTTAATAATTTTAAAATAATTTTAAAATAATTTTAATTTAATTTTTAAATAATTACTATTTAATTTCATATTGATAAATATTGATAAATAATTAATAATTAATTATTTATTTGCTAGTTAATAATTTAATATTAATAATTAATTACTATTTAATTTATTAGTAATAAAATGGCTATAAAAATAGCAATATAATTAGAATAATAAAAATTTGGACAATTTGGATTAGGACTATATGAGACAATAAAAACAAAGAGTTACAGACAGCCCAGGTACCTTTTTCTGGGCAAAATAAGCCCAAAAAAGGACCCACATTAACAGAGGATTAACCCTTAAAAACAACAGCCTGTTGCATATTCATACAGCTCATCCATGATGCATAAATTCCATTCCAACACGGGATTCTGTCTGGGCAGTGTCAGCCTCTTCCTCTTAAGCATCTCCAGGGCTGAGGAGGCAGGAAGAAGTTCGTTTGTTCTGATAAGAGAACAATAAATTCTCTTTCTCTGAAAGATTCAGGTGTCCTGCCATCTCGGTGTGAGTCCTTTTTTTAAAAAAATTATCTTACATAGCATAGTTTCTATTTTAACATTATGTTATAAACTAAAACTATATTTAACACACTACTTAAAAAAATTAATACAGCATAACTTTCTAACATAGCACATATAATATTCATTTGAATATTTGCCAAAAGCCAATCATAAAATCTGCATTTTGCACAATCCTGCAGCCTTTCCTGCCCTCCCTTTTCCCTCTCTCTGCTCCCAAAGGCTCCTCCTGCTCTCTCTGAGCTCTGCAGGATGCTCACAGACACAAAAAGTGGATTTTTCTCTGCTGCTGCCATGGCTGGGGGGGCAGTGGGAATTGTCCCCTCCAGGTTTTGGTCCTGAGCTTCACTGCAGGTGAAGAGGACAGTGCTGGGACCCAGGGTCAGTGTCACAGGGGAGAATTCCCTCCCTGGCAGCTCTGACCCAGCCTGAGTTTGTGTCTCCTCTCTCTCCCCCATGGCACAGGCAGAGGAAGGATGAGCTGGAGCAGAGGATGTCAGCCCTGCAGGAGAGCAGGAGAGAGCTGATGGTGCAGCTGGAGGGGCTGATGAAGCTGCTCAAAGTAAGGAACCAAAGGCACAAGATCCTTCCTTCCTTCCTTCCTTCCTTCCTTCCTTCCTTCCTTCCTTCCTTCCTTCCTTCCTTCCTTCCTTCCTTCCTTCCTTCCTTCCTTCCTTCCTTCCTTCCTTCCTTCCTTCCTTCCTTCCTTCCTTCCTTCCTTCCTTCCTTCCTTCCTTCCTTCCTTCCTTCCTTCCTTCCTTCCTTCCTTCCTTCCTTCCTTCCTTCCTTCCTTCCTTCCTTCCTTCCTTCCTTCCTTCCTTCCTTCCTTCCTTCCTTCCTTCCTTCCTTCCTTCCTTCCTTCCTTCCTTCCTTCCTTCCTTCCTTCCTTCCTTCCTTCCTTCCTTCCTTCCTTCCTTCCTTCCTTCCTTCCTTCCTTCCTTCCTTCCTTCCTTCCTTCCTTCCTCCCTTCCTTCCTCCCTCCCTCCCTCCCTCCCTCCCTCCCTCCCTCGGTGCTCTGGGCTCCCTGCTTTGCTGCCACTCCCTAGAAACCCTCCCTGGGTTTGCCAAAAGCCATTTCCATGCCAGCTCTGTGTGGGGCGCAGGGGGTGAAGGTTCCTCCAGGTTTTTGTGGGTAAAACCTGCAGAACCCCAGATCTGGAGGGGTTTGAAGGAGTTTGGGTTTGTTCCTGGGGCTCAGCCCTCCCCAGTGGCACTGGGAAATAACCAGGGAGCGGGGCAGGGGGTGAGTGCCAGGGCACAGAGCAGGGCAGGGGGTGAGTGAGGGTCCCAGTTGTGGGTTTCTCTGGGTCTGGATTGAAGGCAGGAATTCCAGACCCTTCCCTCCATCCTGGGCAGGAATTCCAGCCCCTGTCCCCATCCTGGGCAGGAATTCCAGCCCCTGTCCCCATCCTGAGCAGGAATTCCAGCCCCTGTCCCCATTCTGAGCAGGAATTCCAGCCCCTGTCCCCATCCTGGGCAGGAATTCCAGCCCCTTTCCCCATCCTGAGCAGGAATTCCAGCCCCTGCCCTCCATCCTGAGCAGGAATTCCAGCCCCTGTCCCCATCCTGGGCAGGAATTCCAGACCCTTCCCTCCATCCTGGGCAGGAATTCCAGCCCCTGTCCCCATCCTGAGCAGGAATTCCAGCCCCTTCCCTCCATCCTGGGCAGGAATTCCAGCCCCTTTCCCCTTTCCCCATCCTGAGCAGGAATTCCAGCCCCTGTCCCCATCCTGAGCAGGAATTCCAGACCCTTCCCTCCATCCTGGGCAGGAATTCCAGCCCCTGTCCCCATCCTGAGCAGGAATTCCAGCCCCTTCCCTCCATCCTGGGCAGGAATTCCAGCCCCTGTCCCCATCCTGGGCAGGAATTCCAGCCCCTGTCCCCATTCTGTCCCACACCTGAGCACAACACACTGGCCAAGCTTGGGAATTCTGCTTTTCCTGAAGCCACTCACTGGCCAAATTTGGGATTCTGGTTTTTCCTGAAGCCACTCTCTGGCCAGATTTAGAATTGTGGTTTTTCTTGAAGCCAGTCCTTCTGCTCTGTGTTTTTTCCTGCTCAGCCCAGTAATGTCTGACTTCTAAAATCACAGAAATCCTGGAATCCCAGCCTGGTTTGGGTGGGAAGTGACCTCAACACCCACCCAGTGCCACCCTTGCCACGGCAGGGACACCTCCCACTGTCCCAGGGGCTCCCAGCCTGGCCTTGGGCACTGCCAGGGATGCAGGGGCAGCCCCAGCTGTGCCAGGGCCTGCCCACCCTGCCAGGGAACAATTCCTCGTTCCCGATATCCCACCCCAATCCCCTTTTCCACTCTGGAGCCATTCCCTGGCTCCTGTCCCTCTGTCCTTGTCCCCAGTCCCTCTCCAGCTCCTTTTCCCCCTCTGGAGCCCTGCAGATGGAATCTCTTCCAGAACAGCATCTGCTCTGGAGCTGGGGGAATCCAAAGTGCAGAATTCCCTGCCAATGCAGATTTGCCTGAACATCAGAAATTTGTGCCTGGTTTTCAGTGTCAGCTGGGTTTTCCCCCTTTGTTCTCCTCCCTCAAACCCAGCTACAAATTCAGCTGCAGCAGAACTGCTGGGAATGGGCAAAATTCCAACTCTGCCCCCTGAGCTGTGCCCATCAGAACCTCCTGAGCCCAGCTCTGCTCCCCCAGGGCTGTAAAAACTCCTTAAACTGGGATTTGAAATGCCTTAAACAGGGATTTGAAATGCCTTAAACAGGCACAGCTGGGCCCCTCACAGCCCCTGCTCCACTCTGCTTGGGGATGGGCTCTGTGCCCTGCCCAGATTTTTAATAGAAATTATTTATATTTATTTTTATTTTTATAGTTTTATATTTTGGAAAAGCAAGCTGGAGATTGAGTTCCTGCCTACTTTTATTTTTATTTTTATTTTTATTTTTATTTTTATTTTTATTTTTATTTTTATTTTTTTATATTTGGAAAAGCAAGCTGGAGGTTGAGTTCCTGCCTATATTTATATTTATATTTATATTTATATTTATATTTATATTTATATTTATATTTATATTTATATTTATATTTATATTTATATTTACAATTTTTATTTTATATATATTATACCATATATTAAATATTATATACTATGTACTATATATTATATACTATGTACTATATATTATATATAATGTATTATATATTATATATTATATATTATATATTATATATTATATATTATATATTATATATTATATATTATATATTATATATTTCTAGTTTTATTTTTATTTATTTATTTCCTGCTGTGCTGGCTGGCTGGTGAGGATGCTGTGGGTAAACCCCCCTGCCCTGCACATTTCTGTGTCTGTGCCTTCCCAAACCTCACTTGGGATTCACTCAGAGAGCCAAACCAGCTTTCCTTGGCAAGATTTCCCTTCCAGGCCGTTCTGAAGCTCCTGTGCCACCTGCCAGTGGGCCCTGGCTCAGCCTCCCTGAGCAATGACAGCCTCAGGTCATGGAGCCCCTCCAGGCCCTGCAAGGTCCCACTTAGGTCACCCCAAGGAGTTTTTTCTCTCCTTTAAGCTGCCTCCCCTCCCTGTTTGAACCTCCATGCCCCAGCCCAAATTCCCTGCCCTGCCCCATGCAGCTCCTGGCTCTATTATTTTTTAATTATTTAAAGGGATTTTAATTTTTTTTTATTGTTTTAAAATTATTTTTAAATTATTTTCATTATTTCAAGGTATTTTAATTTATTAATTTATTATTTTATTATTTTATTTTGTTTTATTTTATTTTATTTTATTTTATTTTATTTTATTGATTTATTATTTTATTTATTTTAAGTTTATTTTAAATTTATTTTTATTTTAATTATTTTTAATTATTTAAAAATTGTTTTTAAATTATTTTCATTATTTCAAGGTATTTTAATTTATTTTCTTTTAATTTATTAATTTATTCTTATTTTATTTTATTTTATTTTAAATTTATTTTTATTTAAATTAATTTTTAATTATTTAAAAATATTTTAAAATTATTTTCATTATTTTAAGGGATTTTAATTATTTTAATTTATTAATTTATTAATTTATTATTTTATTTAATTTATTTTAGTTTAATTTCTTTTTAATTTTAATTACATTTAAATTATTTTTTTCATTTTTAAAAATGTTTTAAGGGGATTATTTTAAGCTGCAAGTTCCCCAGCCTGCTGAGCTAAAAATATCATTCATTTCTCCCAGGTACTTTTGACACCTTTTTTCTCCTGGTTGGTGGCAGAGCTGCTGCTGCAGGCCAGGGGAGGAGGCAGAGCCGGGGTCCCTCCTGCCCTGCTCAGGATTCCAGCCCGGCCCCAGGCTCTGCTCTGTTCCTGGTGTTGCTGTTTATCTCCAGCTCTCTCATTTTCAGTGCTTTTAGCCCTGCCAGACACGATTTTCCCCCGCCAGGTTTTAGCTTCTCTCATCGCTTGGAGCTCCTCAGAGCTCTTCATGTATAATTTACATCAGCTGTTAAGCTTTTATGGGGATTTTTTTCCATTTCCTTATGCAGTGTTTTTTACATTTTTAATGCTGCCTTCATTTCACCGTTTAGGGCTGGACTCAGCTCCCCCAGCCCTGCTTGCCTCGGAGTTTGGGGCCTCAAATCCCCCTCTGAAGGGAGGGAGAGTGAGGAAAGGTCCTGGATGTGCCAGCAGCTTCCCCCAAGGGCAGCTCTGACCTTGATCTCTGGGACAGGACCCAGGGAAGGGCTGGGCCGGGGGGCCTTGGGGTGCATTTTGGGAAAGGTTCTGTCCCCAGAGGGTGCTGGCACTGCCCAGGCTCCCCAGGGCACATTCCCAGCCCTGCAGAGCTCCAGGAGGGTTTGGACAGCACAGCCAGGGATGGCCAGGCTGGGATTTGGGGGGGTCTGGGCAGGGCAGGAGCTGGGGTGCTGGTCCTGGGGTCCCTCCCAAGCCAGGATATTCCATGGTTCCATCTGTGCAAGGCCATCCAGGGCTGTCCCTGAGGTTCAGCCATTGTCCCCACGCTGTGCTGGTGGCACTCAGAGCAGGGAGAGGCCCTGGACAAGGTCCCTTCCAAGCCAAAACAGTCCTGGTTCTGTGATTTCTGACTGTTCCTGTTCTGTGATTTCTGACTGTTCCCATTCTGTGATTTCTGACCATTCTGTGATTTCTGACCCTTCCCATTCTGTCATTTCTGACTGTTCTGGTTCTCTGATTTCTGACCATGCTGTGATTTCTGACCATTCCCATTCTGTGATTTCTGACCATTCCCATTCTGTCATTTCTGACCATTCTGTCATTTCTGACCCTTCCCATTCTGTCATTTCTGACCATTCCCACTCTGTGATTTCTGACCATTCCCATTCTGTCATTTCTGACCATTCCCACTCTGTCATTTCTGACCATTGCCATTCTGTGATTTCTGACTGTTCTGGTTCTCTGATTACTGACAATTCTGTCATTTCTGACCATTCTGTGATTTCTGACTGTTCTCATTCCGTGCTTTCTGACCATTCCCATTCTGTCATTTCTGACCCTTCCCATTCTGTCATTTCTGACTGTTCTGGTTCTCTGATTTCTGACCATTCTGTCATTTCTGGCCCTTCCCATTCTGTCATTTCTGACCATTCCCATTCTGTCATTTCTGACTGTTCCCATTCTGTGATTTCTGACCATTCCCAGTCTGTCATTTCTGACCATTCTGTGATTTCTGACCATTCTGTGATTTCTGACCATTCTGTGATTTCTGACCATTTCCACTCTGTCATTTCTGACCATTCCCATTCTGTGATTTCTGAATGTTCTGGTTCTCTGATTTCTGACCATTCTGTGATTTCTGACTGTTCCCATTCTGTCATTTCTGACCCTTCCCATTCTGTGATTTCTGACTGTTCTGGATCTCTGATTTCTGACCATTCTGTGATTTCTGACCATTCCCAGTCTGTGATTTCTGACCATTCCCAGTCTGTGATTTCTGACCATTCTGTGATTTCTGACTGTTCCCAGTCTGTCATTTCTGACCATTCTGTGATTTCTGACCATTCCCATTCTGTCATTTCTGACCATTCCCAGTCTGTGATTTCTGACCATTCTGTCATTTCTGACCATTCCCATTCTGTCGTTTCTGACTGTTCCCATTCTGTGATTTCTGACTGTTCTGGTTCTCTGATTTCTGACCATTCTGTCATTTCTGACCATTCCCATGCTGTCATTTCTGACCATTCCCACTCTGTCATTTCTGACCATGCTGTCATTTCTGACCATTCCCAGTCTGTCGTTTCTGACCATGCTGTTTGTTTGTTAGGGTTAGGGTTAACTGACCCCCCCGGGGTGTTCCCTGCTGATCCCATCATCTCCTGCTGTTCCTGGCCCCTCACAGGGCCCTCCCCAGGCTGCTGCAACTGAGGCAGGGTTGGCATTTCTGAGTGTTCCCCACAAATCCTCCCCTGGCAGTGCTGACCCTTCTCTCTGGGCTTCCAGCTCTGGGAATTTCTGCAATCCCAGGCTGGACTGGGAGGGAGGGCAGGGAGGCTGGGGCTGCCCCTGTCCATGGCCAGGTTTTACAGGGCTGGAGCCCCCTGGGGCGGTGGGAGGTGTCCCCAGGGGGGATCTCAGGGATTTCCCCACCTGAGCCATCCTGGGGCTGTGGCTCCATCCCTCATTCCCTCATTCCCTCATTCCCACAGCCCCCCTGGCTGTGCTGAGGGTCCCTGGGGACCCCTGGGTGCTCTTCCCATTTCCAGCTCCATGGAAATCCAGCAGACAGATCCCATTTCCCTCCTGCATTTCCTCCCTGGCCATTTCCTCTGTGATTTATCCTGCAGACAGATCCCATTTCCCTCCTGCATTTCCTCCCTGGCCATTTCCTCTGTGATTTATCCTGCACTGCTCAGCCCCAGCCAGCCCAGCCCTGCTCAGAGAGGGATTTTCACATCTGTGCTCAATGCCAGGGCCTCGTTTTTCAAAGCAACAACTCTTTTTTTTTTTTTTTTTTGGTGTGGTGTGGAGGTGATTGAAGATCTTCTCCCTGAGCTGGGTCCCCATCTGGTCCTGCTGCTGGTGGGAGGCACAAGGGGGAATTTGGGATGTGGGGAGGGCCAGGCCCCACACCTGCCAAGCAACACCAAGGACACACCTGAAGGAACCCCAAATCTTGGCAAAAAAACCCAAAAACGTCTTCTCAAACCCCGAGAATTGTCCCCCAGGCTGGGTGGGAAAGCAGCTCTCAGTGGTCAGCGAGGAGAAGCTGCTTTAAATTAAGGGGAAGGTTCTGGTTAATCCTGCTCAGATGGGAGATCAGCAGGGGAAGGGTGATAAATGGGTTCATGGATTTCCAGGCCAGAAGGAGCTTTTATCCCAGGATTTTAACTCCATGACCTGGATTTCTGGGGGGCTGTGCTTGGCCCTGCTCCTGCTGGTGGAGGGAGTCACCTGGAAGGGCTGGGACTGGGAGGGACAGGGGTCAGCAGCCCCTCCTGCAGCCCCTGTGCCACACACAGGGTCACAGCCCTGCTGGCTCTCGTCTGTGAGGGGACAAAATCCACGGGAATGTCTGAGTTCCCAAGGCAGCTCTGGCCTGGGGGACATTTTGCTCATTCCCAGCAGCTCCGCTGCAGCTGAGGGCAGATGTGCCTCCACCAGCCCAGCCCAGCCACAGTGGACATCTCCCTGCTTCAAAAGGGGACAAGTTCACCTCAATTTCACCTTGGTTTTTTGGTACTGAGACTTTCCTGCAGTGCAGGAGCTGCTCTTTCCCTGCTCAGCATCTCTGCTCCTTGTCCTGTGCCCTCCCAGCCCTGCTTCCTCTGCCCTTGGCAGTGCCAGGGGAGCTGGCCCTGGCGATGTTGTGCTGCTGGGGCTCTGTGCTGCCCCTTTTGTGTGTTTGGACACTCCCAGGGGCAGCTCCAGGTTTTAGGGGATGGATTTGGGGTCTTTTGGCTCGAGGGCAGCTCGAGGTCTGGAGCAGGGTTTGAGGATCATGGCGTGGTTTGGGTGGGAAGGGAGCGCAAATCCCACCCAGTTCCCCCCTGCCATGGGCAGGGCACCTTCCCTGTGCCAGGCTGAGGTGATAAATTCCTGCCCAAAGGAGCAGAAACACCCCTGGGTGTCCTCTCCTGCAGCCAGGGATCCCTGCTGGCACCAGAGTGGGACAGTGGGACAATGGGACAAATGGGACAAATAATGGGACAAATGGGACAAATGTCACCTGTGCTGCCCCTCAGCCCTCGTGTCCTGTCCTTTCACTGGGTGTTTTGGGTGAAATCATCACTTTCACATCATAATTGACCTTTCCTCTCTCTCTCTCTCTCTCTCTCCACCTTTTCCCCTCGTCTCTAGGAAGAAGAACAAAAGCAGGCAGTAAGTTGACTTCACCTTGTAGGTGATCTGACTTTTTTTTCTCCCCCTTTCCTGCATGAAATCCATTTTCTGTTAATTGGCTTGTATGCAAATGAGCCCTGGGAGTGAAGGGGGGGCATTTTCTGCCTGGGGTGTGGAGCAGAGCCTCCCTGAGCTCCCAGCAGAGATGGTTTCTGTGTGTCTGTGTATGTGTGTGTGTCGCAGTTATCCCCTCTCCCTTTCCAGGGAATTTGATTGCCCCGGGCTGGGCTGCTGAGGCTTTTGTGGAATCATGTATAAAAACAGGGATTCTGATTGCTGGGAGGGTTCCACGAGCTGAGAGAGCTTTCCTGCCTCTTCAGGAATCCTTTAATTTGCCTCCCTGCCACATACAAGCCCACGCAGGAAAACCAATTAATGACTTAATATTCCGGGCATGGCTCCATCCCCTCCGGCCCCTGGAGGAGGTGAGGGAAGGAGCGGGAGGCAGGAACGCCCGGGCTTTGTTCCATTCCCATTTTCGGGATCCACTCCAGAGGGAGCCCTTCTGCTGTCTGCTGCTCTCGGGAGCAGCCAGATGTTTACAGCAGAGGGTTTGCAGCATTTCTGAGCAATCCTTTACACCCAAAAGCTTTGATGGGCCTTAATCCGTGTGCTCATAACTGCGTGTTGGAAATACTGGCAATTCTGGGGCCTCCTTTGTGTGGGGAAATAGGCATTTGGGGGCAGCATCTGTTGCTGGGAACACTTCAGTTTTAGGTGTGCTGGAAGTGGCCGTGGTGGCTCCTGGGTGGGTTTGTGCTGCTGTGGCCAGGCTGGGATGGGGCTGAATGGGCACCTTGCACTGAGCCCAGCTCATCCTTAGGGAATCCTGGAATATTTGGGTGGGAAGGGACACGAAACCTCAGCCAGTGCCACCCCTGCCATGGCAGGGACACCTCCACTGTCCCAGGCTGCTCTAAACCCTGTCCAAGCTGGCCTTGGGCACTGCCAGGGATCCAGGGGCAGCCCCAGCTGCTCTGGGAATTCCATCCCAGCCCCTGCCCACCCTGCCAGGGAAGGATTTGTCCTGTGTCCCACCCAAAGCCCTCCCTGGGTGTGGTATTTTCTGGGGTCCTGTCATTGGAAGGAAAGAAGGAATCTGACTCTATGTTCTTAGAAGGTTAATTTATCATGATATGATATGATATGATATGATATGATATGATAGATATGATATGATATTATATTATAATTTTATATACTTTATATATATTTTATATAGAATAGAATAGAATTATAATACATATTTTATATATACTATATATGATATATTATAATATAATATATAATATATTAGATATTAGATATACAGTATATAATATATAATATATATTATACTATATAACACTATGTATATTATATATACTATATATATAATATAATGCTATATAATATATATTTTATATATAATATATATGATATGATATTATATATTTTTATATATACTATATATTAGATATTAGATATTAGATATTAGATAAACCGTATATTATATATTATATAACATATTATATATAACATATTATATATTATATATTATACATTATATATTATATATAATGCTATAAAATACTATATAATATACTATATAATACTATATAATATAATACTATATAATATATATTTTATATATACTATATTTTATATTATGTTACATTACATTACATTACATTATAGAATGCTGTACTAAAACTATACTAAAGAATAGAGAAAGGATACTTACAGAGGGCAACAAAGAATGATCATTAAGAACTCGTGACCCTCTCCAGAGTCTGACACAGCCTGACCCTGGTTGGTCTCTAAGTCAAAACAATTCACATTAAATTAATGAACAATCACCTGTTGGACAAGCAATGTCCAAACCACATTCCAGAGCAGCAAAACCCAGGAGAAGCAAATGAGATAAGAATTGTTTTCCTTTTTCTCTGAGGCTTCCCAGGAGAGAAATCCTGGGCAAGGGATTTTTCAGAGAATGTGGTGGTGACACCTGGGTTTCCTGGGGCTCCTGGCAGGAGGGATTGGGGTTGTTGAAGGATCCTTCCTGGGAGTGATCTCTGCAGGGCAGGGCAGGGCTTTGTGCTAGCCCCGTGCTCCTCTGGATTGTGGATGTAGGAAAAGGGTAAATGTGAGATCAGGGAGCAAGCTGAGCAGTTTGAAATCCCTTTTCCCCCTGGGGCACTGTGTCAGGAGGAGGGTAAAGAGCCAAAACTGAAATAACATCAGCGACATTCCATGCAGGCCCAGCCCTCTGGAGCCAGGAATGCAGGAGCCAAAGTTGGTTTGAAGCCCAAGAAAAGCAGATTTTGGGCAACAAAAGGACAGAATTCTGGTCTGCAGGAATTGAAATTTGACATCCTTCCTTTGCATGGCCTGGAGTGGCCTGAGCTGCTTCCCCCTGGCTGGGAAAGTGCAGCCTGGGAAGGTTGGGAACCCCAGGACAGGCTGGGAAATCCCAGGACAGGCTGAGAAATCCCAGGAAAGGCTGGGAAATCCCAGGACAGGCTGAGAAATCCCAGGACAGGCTGGGATATCCCAGGAAAGGCTGGAAATCCCAGGAAAGGCTGGAAAGGCTGGAAATCCCAGGACAGGCTGGGGAATCCCAGGAAAAGCTGGGAATCCCCTCTGGCTATGAAGGTGCAGCCTGGGAAGGTTGGGAATCTCAGGACAGGCTGGAAATCCCAGGATAGGCTGAGAATCCCAGGAAAGGCTGGGAAATCCCAGGAAAGGCTGGAAAATCCCAGGAAAGGCTGGGAAATCCCAGGAAAGGCTGGGAATCCCCCCTGGCTGTGAAGGTGCAGCCTGGGAAGGTTGGGAATCACCTCCAGGCCCCCCTGCTCCACCTGGGGCTGGAGTTGTGGCTGCTGGGAGCTCAGAGTTCCTGTGCTGACACACTCTGACCCTGCTGTGGAGGCGTTTGTTTGATATTGATTTGAATTTTAACATTTTTAATTTGGGGTTTTTGTGTTATAGGGAAATAGAGGGGTTTTCTTATAGTTTTATAAGGAGGTTTTAGTTTTAAGATTAAGGTTTTATGGTTTTTTTGGGATTTAATTTTTTATTGATTTTACTATTTTAATTTTTTTATATGTTTGTGGGTTTTTTTTAATTTGAGGGATGACTGAAGTATTGAAAGAGTTAATGTTTTGTTTGGGGTTTCTAGATGGTTGTTTGGTGTTTGAAGTGGGAATTGTGGTTGGGGTTGGGTTAGGATTGGTTGTAGGGCTGGTTTTTCGATTTTGTTGTATTTAATTTTAATTGTAGAGTTATGATTTATTTGGTGTTTGAGGTGGGAGTTGTGGTGGGAGTTAAGTTAGGATTGGTTGTATGGCTGGTTTTGGGGTTTTGTTGTATTTAATTTTAGTTGTAGGGTTATGTTTTATTTGGTGTTTATGGTGGGAAACGTGTTAGGATTGGTTGTAGTGTTGGTTTTGGGTTTTGTTTTATTTAATTTTAATTGTAGGGTTATGATTTATTTGGTGTGTGTGGTGGGAATTGTGGTTGTGTTAGGATTGGTTGTAGGGTTGGTTTTGTGGGTTTGTTGTATTTATATTTACTTGTAGGGTTATGTTTTATTTGGTGTTTGTGGTTGGGGTTGTTAGGATTGGTTGTAGGGCTGGTTTTGGGGTCCTTTTGTATTTAATTTTAGCTGTAGGGTTATGTTTTATTTAGTGTTTGTGGTTGGGGTTGTGTTAGGATTGGTTTAGGGATGGTTTTGGGGTTTTGTTGTATTTAATTTTAGCTGAAGGGTTATATTTTATTTTGTGTTTGTGTGGGAATTGTGGTTGTGTTAGGACTGGTTGTAGGGTTGGTTTTGTGGGTTTGTTGTATTTATATTTACTTGTAGGGTTATGTTTTATTTGGTGTTTGTGGTTGGGGTTGTTAGGATTGGTTTAGGGTTGGTTTTGGGGTTTTGTTGTATTTAATTTTAGCTGAAGGGTTATGTTTTATTTGGTGTTTGTGGTGGGAACTGTGGTTGGGGTGGTGTTAGGATTGGTTGTAGGGTTCATTTTGGGTTTTGTTTTATTTAATTTTAATTATAGTGTTATGATTTATTTGGTGTTTGAGGTGGGAATTGTGGTGGGAATTGTGTTAGGATTGGTTGTAGGGCTGGTTTTGGGGTTTTGTATTTAATTTTAGCTGTAGGGTTATGTTTTGTTTGGTGTTTGTGGTGAGAATTTCTTTGTGGTGGTTGGGGTGGTGTTAGGACTGGTTGTAGGGTTGGTTTGGGGCTTTTTTTGTATTAATTTTAGTTGTAGGGTTATGTTTTATTTTGTGTTTGTGTGGGAATTGTGGTTGTGTTAGGATTGGTTGTAGGGTTGGTTTTGTGGGTTTGTTGTATTTATATTTACTTGTAGGGTTATGTTTTACTTGGTATTTGTGGTTGGGGTTGTTAGGATTGGTTGTAGGGTTTTTGGGGTCTTTTTGTATTTATTTTGGGGTCTTTTTGTATTTTGGGGTCTTTTTGTATTTAATTTTAGCTGTAGGGTTATGCTTATTTGGTGTTTGTGGTTGGGGTTGTGTTAGGATTGGTTTAGGGTTGATTTTGGGGTTTTGTTTTATTTAATTTTTGTTGTAGGGTAATGTTTTATTTTGTGTTTGTGTGGGAATTGTGGTTGTGTTAGGACTGGTTGTAGGGTTGGTTTTGGGGTTTTGCTGTATTTAATTTTAGTTGTAGGATTATGCTTATTTGTTGTTTGTGTGGGAATTGTGGTGGTGTTAGGATTGGTTGTATGGCTGATTTTTGGGTTGTTTTGTATTTAATTTTAGCTGAAGGGTTATGTTTATTTAGTGTTTGTGGTGGGAATTGTGGTGGGGGCTGTGCTAGGATTGGCTGTAGGGTTGGTTTGGGGTTTGTTTTATTTAATTTACTTGTAGGCTTCTTTTTTATTTGGTGTTTGTGGTGGGAATTGTGGTTGTGTTAGGATTGGTTGTAGGTCGGTTTTAGGCTGTTTGTATTTCATTTCAGCTGTAGGGTTGTTTTGTGGGGGTTGCAGGGTTGGGTTTGGGTTTTTTGTATGATTTTGTGTGGTGGCTGTGCAGGGGGGAGAGGATTTGGTGCCGCATGGTCAGAGCTGAAATCCCATCAGGGCTTGGGCAGGTTCTGCTCTGTCCTGGGCCCCTGGAGGGAGAGATCAGTGTGATGTCACAGCAATGGTGTGATGTCACAGCCATGCAGTGATGTCACAGTCCTGCAGTGATGTCACAGCCCTGGAGTGATGTCATAGCCCTGGAGTGACATCATAGCACTGGAGTGATGTCACAGCCCTGGAGTGATGTCACAGCCATGCAGTGATGTCACAGTCCTGCAGTGATGTCACAGCCCTGGTGTGATGTCATAGCCCTGGAGTGACATCATAGCACTGGAGTGATGTCATAGCCCTGGTGTGATGTCACAGCCATGCAGTGATGTCACAGTCCTGCAGTGATGTCACAGTCCTGGAGTGATGTCATAGCCATGCAGTGATGTCACAGCCCTGGAGTGATGTCACAGCCCTGGAGTGACGTCATAGCCCTGGTGTGATGTCACAGCCCTGGTGTGATGTCACAGCCATGCAGTGATGTCACAGCCCTGGTGTGATGTCATAGCCCTGAAGTGACATCATAGCCCTGGTGTGATGTCATAGCACTGGAGTGATGTCACAGCCATGCAGTGATGTCACAGTCCTGGAGTGATGTCACAGCCCTGGTGTGATGTCACAGTCCTGGAGTGATGTCATAGCCTTGGAGTGATGTCATAGCACTGCAGTGATGTCACAGTCCTGGTGTGATGTCATAGCCCCGGTGTGATGTCACAGTCATGGAGTGATGTCATAGCACTGGAGTGACATCATAGCCCTGGTGTGATGTCACAGCCATGCAGTGATGTCACAGCCATGCAGTGATGTCACAGTCATGGAGTGATGTCACAGCCCTGGTGTGATGTCATAGCCCTGGAGTGATGTCACAGCCCTGGTGTGATGTCATAGCCCTGGAGTGATGTCACAGCCCTGGTGTGATGTCATAGCCCTGGAGTGACATCATAGCCCTGGTGTGATGTCATAGCACTGGAGTGATGTCATAGCCCTGGTGTGATGTCATAGCCCTGGTGTGATGTCATAGCCTTGGAGTGATGTCATAGCCCTGGTGTGATGTCACAGTCATGGAGTGATGTCACAGCCCTGGTGTGATGTCATAGCCCTGGTGTGATGTCACAGTCATGGAGTGATGTCATAGCACTGGAGTGATGTCACAGCCATGCAGTGATGTCACAGTCCTGGAGTGATGTCACAGCCCTGGTGTGATGTCATAGCCCTGGTGTGATGTCACAGCAATGGTGTGATGTCATAGCCCTGGAGTGATGTCACAGCCCTGGTGTGATGTCATAGCCCTGGTGTGATGTCACAGCCCTGGTGTGATGTCACAGTCCTGGAGTGATGTCACAGCCCTGGTGTGATGTCACAGCAATGGTGTGATGTCATAGCCCTGGTGTGATGTCACAGCAATGGTGTGATGTCATAGCCCTGGTGTGATGTCATAGCCCTGGAGTGATGTCACAGCCCTGGTGTGATGTCATAGCCCTGGAGTGATGTCACAGCTCTGGAGTGATGTCATAGCACTGGAGTGATGTCACAGCCATGCAGTGATGTCACAGTCCTGGTGTGATGTCACAGTCCTGGAGTGACATCATAGCCCTGGTGTGATGTCATAGCCCTGGAGTGATGTCACAGCCCTGGAGTGATGCCACAGCCCTGGTGTGATGTCATAGCCCTGGTGTGATGTCATAGCCCTGGTGTGATGTCACAGCCCTGGTGTGATGTCACAGCTCTGGAGTGAGCTGGGGTGGGTTAGTCCTGCTCTGGGTTAAACTGGGATGGGTTAGTCCTGCCCTGGAGCAGCAGGGAGCCCTTGGATAGATTTAATCCTGCTCTGGATTAAGCTGGGATGTGTTTAATCCTGCTCTGGACACCAGACAGCCCTGGTTTGGGTTTAATCCTGCCCTGGAGCAGAAGAAAGCCTTGGGATGGATTTATTCCTGCTGCCCTGGAGCAGCAGGGAGCCCTTGGATAGATTTAATCCTGCTCTGAATTAAACCAGGATGGGTTTAATCCTGCCCTGGAGCAACAGAGAGCCCTGGTTTGGGTTCAGTCCTGCTCTGCAGTCAGCAGAGAGCCCTGGTTTAGATTTAATCCAGCCCTGGAGCAGCAGGGAGCCCTGGGATAGATTTAGTCCTGTTCTGGATTGAGATGGGATGGGTTTAATCCTGCTCTGGAGCAGAAGAAAGACTTGGGATGGATTTAATCCTGCACAGAGCTGAGCCCAGCTCTGCCAGGGGGCACAGAGCAGAGCAGGAATGTCCCAGAGCAGCAGGAATGTCCCAGAGCAGCAGGAATGTCCCAGGACAGAGCAGGAATGTCCCAGAACAGAGCAGGAATGTCCCAGGAACAGCAGGAATGTCCCAGAGCAGAGCAGGAATGTCCCAGAACAGCAGGAATGTCCCAGAGCAGGGCAGGAATGTCCCAGAACAGCAGGAATGTCCCAGAGCAGAGCAGGAATGTCCCAGAGCAGAGCAGGAATGTCCCAGAGCAGCAGGAATGTCCCAGAACAGAGCAGGAATGTCCCAGAGCAGAGCAGGAATGTCCCAGAACAGCAGGAATGTCCCAGAGCAGAGCAGGAATGTCCCAGAACAGAGCAGGAATGTCCCAGAACAGCAGGAATGTCCCAGAACAGAGCAGGAATGTCCCAGGAACAGCAGGAATGTCCCAGAGCAGCAGGAATGTCCCAGGACAGAGCAGGAATGTCCCAGAGCAGAGCAGGAATGTCCCAGAGCAGCAGGAATGTCCCAGAGCAGAGCAGGAATGTCCCAGAGCAGAGCAGGAATGTCCCAGAGCAGCAGGAATGTCCCAGAACAGCAGGAATGTCCCAGGAACAGCAGGAATGTCCCAGGACAGAGCAGGAATGTCCCAGAACAGCAGGAATGTCCCAGAGCAGAGCAGGAATGTCCCAGAGCAGAGCAGGAATGTCCCAGAGCAGCAGGAATGTCCCAGAACAGCAGGAATGTCCCAGGAACAGCAGGAATGTCCCAGAGCAGAGCAGGAATGTCCCAGGAACAGCAGGAATGTCCCAGAGCAGCAGGAATGTCCCAGGAACAGCAGGAATGTCCCAGGAACAGCAGGAATGTCCCAGGAACAGCAGGAATGTCCCAGGACAGAGCAGGAATGTCCCAGAACAGAGCAGGAATGTCCCAGGAACAGCAGGAATGTCCCAGAGCAGAGCAGGAATGTCCCAGAGCAGCAGGAATGTCCCAGAGCAGCAGGAATGTCCCAGGACAGAGCAGGAATGTCCCAGAACAGCAGGAATGTCCCAGAGCAGCAGGAATGTCCCAGGACAGAGCAGGAATGTCCCAGAGCAGAGCAGGAATGTCCCAGAGCAGAGCAGGAATGTCCCAGAACAGCAGGAATGTCCCAGAGCAGAGCAGGAATGTCCCAGAACAGCAGGAATGTCCCAGAGCAGAGCAGGAATGTCCCAGAGCAGAGCAGGAATGTCCCAGAGCAGCAGGAATGTCCCAGAACAGCAGGAATGTCCCAGAACAGCAGGAATGTCCCAGGAACAGCAGGAATGTCCCAGGGCAGCAGGAATGTCCCAGGGCAGCAGGAATGTCCCAGGACAGAGCAGGAATGTCCCAGAGCAGAGCAGGAATGTCCCAGGACAGAGCAGGAATGTCCCAGAACAGCAGGAATGTCCCAGAACAGAGCAGGAATGTCCCAGAACAGCAGGAATGTCCCAGAGCAGCAGGAATGTCCCAGGAACAGCAGGAATGTCCCAGAACAGCAGGAATGTCCCAGAACAGCAGGAATGTCCCAGGAACAGCAGGAATGTCC